>NC_079427.1:18863613-19088613 GCF_026213295.1 Gadus chalcogrammus
ACACACACACACACACACACACAAAACCCACGTACTGACATACCCACAAACACAGTAACGTGCATATGTGTGGGCCAAGATATACATTTGTGAATGGATGATAATTATGTGTGTATGTGCATGACTTAGGATGCATGATTGTTTGTGTGCATTTGCATCTCCTTAAAGCTCCCTGAACAAACAGTGTCAGAAGAGCCCGAGGACGTTCTCCATGTATTTATGACAACAGCAGGCAAATTAATCTAATCCTAAAAGCAGGGCCACCGCTGGAGAAGCAGAGACAGCTGCATAATGAAATCTCAGCCAGAGAAAAGCCTCACAGCTCTGCCTGCTGAGGATCCACTCCTCCCAGGTTCACAGCTATTCTCTCTCTCTCTCTCTCTCTCTCTCTCTCTCCTCCTCTCTCCCCCTCTCTCTCTCTCCTCTCTCTCTCTCTCTCTCTCCTCGCTCCCGCTCTCTCTCTCTCCCACCTTCCCCCCCTCCCTCTCTCCCTGACATTTTCTTCCTGTGTCACGTGACTCACCGTTGCTGTCGGTTCTTGTAAGCTTGGTGCATGGTGCTGCGTTGTTGTCTGTTACGACCCGGTGCCTGCATGGGTTACCCCCTCCATCCCTCCCCCTCTCACCAGCACCCCAGCCCTACATCACAATGTGCAGAGCCATCAGTTGGATAACTGCACGCTGCTGGGCACTCACAGTCCCACAGCCAATCGGCTTCCATTAGCTCAAAGGCGGTTGAAGAGAAAACAGGGTGCCTTTAATGAGATACATAAAGTGTGTGTGTGTGTGGGGGGGGGGGGGGCGGGGCGGGGGTGGCAGTGAATGAAAAGTGGCTTATCGCTTGAAAGACTCAGAAATTAGAACAGATTTGTTGCATTGGTTCTTGTTTTATTGTGGACCCATGACGACAGCGAGAAGAGGGTCGTTGACTTTGTGTTAGCCGGAGTTAAAAGGTGTTAAGGCAATGCTTTACTTGATGCAACCAAACTACAAATCAAGTTAAAGAATCAACATAAAAAGAACATGCATAAAAGAGAGGGTAATAAAGTAACGATGTGGGATTCAAATGAATAAGATACCAAGACACAAAAACATAATAACAAAGAATATTTCTCTCCTAGCATTGGGTTGCCACGATGCAGCTCCTAGGGACTAACTCTGGGTCGTATGCCAGTGCCTTGGCCAAGGGCACGCCTGTAATCCAAGAAAACCCCCTTGACAACACATAATAGACACAGATACCTCCCAATCAGAGTCAAACCAAGTACCGGTGAGGATGCAGTGTCAACCACTGCGCCACTGCGACACAGATGCAGTATGTCACACACACACACACCCACACACACACACACACACACACACACACCACACACACACACACACACACACACACACATACACACACAAACACACGCACATACACACCAGAAACACAGACACACACCATATGCAAACACACACACCACGCAGTTACACGCGCACACACACACACACACACACAGGCACACACATATACACACACACACACTTTCACAAAAACTTTGGCCTTGGTGCAAAGCTGCACCCTGTACACCCCTCCCCCGTATTACTACAAATCCCTTCGGCTGCCATGCCCAGTTATTCTACTCTGCCGAGTCCCTTCCCTGTTTCAGCTGTGCCCCATCCTCACTATCATAATCATCATCATCATCATCATCATCCTCATTATCTTCGCACAGGAGGGATAAGAGTCTTTCTAGCAGGCAGGCAGATCCAGGTGGACCCCCCCCCCAAAATGTGGAGACATGCGGCACAGAATGAAGGGGAAAGCATAGCTTGTGGCTGTTTGCAGAGTGAATACCGCACTCATTACCTACCAGAAAGAACGCGATTCAATTTTTCTTGTCCCGCGCTCGCAATCATATCAATTGTATTACAAATGGACAAGTCCAGAGCAAACATGCCCCATCAGCACTCGTGCAGGGACGGATCTGTCCAGATGACTGATGTTTATTCATATCATCCCGGAAACACGATGATAGTAAGTGAATCCTTTTACAACTGATAGCTGGCTTTGTGAATGTCAATACCAAATCATGGGTAATTGTATTGTCAATTGACGGCCAAGTTAATATTATATTCTCGTTTTAAGGGGACAAGTCAGGTGAAGTTTGGCGTATGACTTATTTCAAACAATCCCAATGGAAAGGTGATATATGGCTAAAAACACATTTAGGGGGAGAAGGGAGAGAATGTTAATAATCCTTTGACCATGCGCAGTATCTCTATTTCTGACACTCGGATTTGCCTATCTACCTGAAAACATTGGGAAAGTCTCACATTGTCACATGGTTGCAATCTCATCCTCTCCATCTTCCATTGCCTGAGCTGGGAGAGAGCAGACCGCTGTTATCTCCTATTGACTCTGCAGCACAGAATCAGCCCAGCCCAGCCCAGAAAGAGCCAGAACAATGGGGTTACCCAATCGGTAGTGCAGAAGGGAGATCTGGTAAAGATGGGTCCATGCTTAATTGCTTTTGCGGCGAGAAGAGACTAATCCCAGCTCCAAATGATTATGGTGATTGAATGGTGGTTTCTAATATCACTGCAGGCTGTCTCTTGTGATACTTGCTAAATTAAGTACAATTTCTTTAAACAGGAGAGTAATAAACTCAGAACACCAGAGGTAGTCTGCTTATGGAAGTCTACTGGGTTGGTAAAACCAATTAATTATAGCTTACATTCAAACAGAGTGACAGTAAGATTTGGGGGAAAAGGTTTTGTGAAAATGACGGGGGACCACAGCATTGTTGAAAACTTGATTCTGATTGGTCCATCAATTTCCAGGGGTGAGGATTATTTTTTAGTAAAGGGAGACTTGTTAAACAGCTGTTAAACAGTTCCACATAAATCAGCTACACATCCAACATTCAAAACAATGGTCAAATATAACTATTGTCGGCTGATTAAATCGATAAAATTCCACTAATGTTATGGATGCAAGTAAGTAATATCTCAACACTGTTCGTAACTGATACGGTGGAGGCTTCTCCTCTGCCGTACAACAACCCCGTGGTACATTATTTTCCAATAACAGGATACCCCGTCGTGGTTTATTATTAGTCTGGTGGGGGGGGGGGGGACACTACTGGCAGACTTTGTGACACATTGTGATTCTTGACACAACCACAAAGGAGTCTGGCTTAAATGTCCCTGGGAAAAGATAAAGAGTTTGACATTTCTAAACCTATCCAAAGCATACAGGGGGCAGCAGCGGTGGAGCATTTAGGAAAACGCATGCTGTGCTTATGTTAGCATAGCCCTACTGACCACATGCCTGCATTGCCTGGGGTAGCTAAAGTTAGCCAGGCCCCACAAGAAAACGGCACTCAAACTTTACGGAAACAAACAGGCTAATTATAACAACATTGCATTTTACAAAGGAAAAGCTTTGCTAAGCCCGAGGTACTGGTAGCTGCCAAACACTCACAGTTGAGCAGTTTAAACATTATAAATAAAGAATGTAGACAGACAGGAAAGGGAACAGAATACTGTTGTTTCTCAAGTTCCAAACACAAAGTTGAAATTCCAGTATATTCTTCTGTGAATGTCTGTGTGGTTTCCTTTAAATTTAGAGTATGTGACCTTGTTCTCTACATTTAATTATTGAATAGTGCCAAGAAGACGACTATAGAAAGTTGGTGGTCCATGGGGGGGGATTCTGCAAGGACAACCAGCCTAGTGGCAATTCATATTCGTTATATCAACAGATGAGTAATCTAGGGTAATAGGCACATCTGGCTACATAAAGTTAAGTCAATATTAATTATTTAACACCTTATCACAGTCCCAGTCCCATTGGGGCAAATTGAAATGAGTTTGATGGTATCCCCAACCATATGCAATCAAACTGTCAAGGAAAAAATCACACCAAAAGTCAAAATCCTCCAGCCCAAGGTCTCCCCTGCATACATGCATTTTGATGTTCCTCTTTATATTCTGAAAGGCGCTGCCGTTTTCTTTCTTATTCAAACGCCAGGCTCATGAATGGTTTCAATTATGTGTGGGGGTAAATGGCTTGTGTGTGTATGCCTCTGTTTCCCTCCCTACAGGGATAAGGTCAATATTGAGCATTGTTGCATTCATTTTCTACATTCTTGTTTATCTTCTCATTGACAGGAGACAGAGTGACTTGTCCCAGTGAGGGTCTCCATCGAGAAGAAGCAAACTTACTTTTGAATGTAGATCAAGCGACAACGATTGCATTGTCCTCTGACTGACAACTCACACTGCATAAAGAGACGCTCAACTAATACAAGTACCCCGGGGAGATTTGGGATGGGAGACATTCCATGGCCATCCCCAAACACGACTCATAAGACGGCAACCACATGCACACTTGAAGGAAGAAAAGAGAAGAACGCAAGGAGTTTCCCCATGTTATTTGTCACCAGATGGCCGTCACATATTTACTAAATCCCATCTTGCCTCAAGCCATGGTCAGAACGTGTCCTCTGTTCACTCCCTCTCTCTCCCCTGCTATGTGTTCATCATTGCTGCCGTCTGTTTTCATGCACCGAGCGTCTGGCGCCGAAGTGGCAGGCTATTAAATAAATTAAGCGCTCTCCAGCGGGCCTGACAACGACACGCGCGATATGAGAGAGCCCATTACGTGAGCCTCGCCGAGCGTTTTTGTTTTTTTCTAAGTCCAACCCTAACCCTCCCTGGGGCTTACTTAGGGTTCCCTGTAGGTTTCGGTTACACTGCACAAGTAGTCGGTATCACCGCGAGCTCGTACTGACGCCGGTACATCCCGCCAAGAGGCAGGCCGTGCCTTACTAACCCCTTTTTGTCGTCTTTTAGGGACGTCCACTCTCGTTGAAGTCACACGCCGGGGTGAATAGTGTAGTGGCTTGGGCATTTTGAATCCCAGCCAAAAAGGTACTGAGTCCTTATTTCTCAGTGCACCTGTAGGCGTCCTTGAGTAAGACGCCTGAGTCCTAGCCGCTATCTTGTGAATGACTGTAAGATGCAAGAAGGAAACCTCAAAGATTGAATTCTAAAGGCTTAATTATGGTTCCACGTTGACGCAACGTTAGGGGGTATACGGACCCAATACGTCCTTGCGGACCCTCCTTGCATCCACCGCAAGGGCCTGACATGCGCCTCCCAAAAATGGTAACCTCCTTTCGAGGCGACACAGCAGCAAGGGCTGTGATTGGTCTACTCACTTAATCCCGACGCAGAACCAAAACAGGTTCACAACTGCGTCGAAGCGTCTGCAAGGTCATTGCGTTGTGTCGACTGGAACCTTAACTCAGCCTTAAGGCTCCGTCTTTGGGGTCTTAAGAGCACTGTGCTACGGGGTAAGGTTAACACGTACACGTGCGACCGCCTGTTCTCCCCCGGTGCAACAGCCATGACTCACGGTCCCTGAGTACTTGAAGTAAACAAACAAAGCTCTTTACTTTCCAGGGGATCCCCCGAGGTGATGGCAGGTATCTCCCTTCCGCCCTGCATGGAACATTGTGCAGCGCACTTAATGAAACAGCGGTGACGCTCGCGGTCTGACAGGGGATTCGGCCCGGCTTCACCACCATGCAGTTTCTCTTGAGGGCTCGGAGGGATGTGGTGGACTCCTTTGGTTTAATATAGGACCGGAGAAATAAATAAAACACACTAATGGTTCCCTGGAGTTCAGGGGTACGTCTCCAGTGGCTTGTTAGTTCTCAGCACTTCCTTTTCTTCTTGGTTTCATTAGCAGCCTGGCATAGTGTAGCTTAGTGATAGGGCAGAGAGAGCATGGTGCATCGACTTCAAAACAACACCGCCGATAATATCTCAGCAACCCCTAGCTTCTGGGGAGCCTTGTTTACATCCGCCAGGCGGCCACAGTGTTTTTTAAACAAGGGTCTAATGAATTTACCTCCATTTTGCATCGTTGCCATAATGCAAAGGAGGTTTGTCACGTTCGGCTGGCACTTTAGATCGAGAGGAGAGTTTTTCAAGTGAGTAAGCACAAAGGTGGCAACGCAATTATCTTTGATCATTGACCTCTGGATACAGGACTGAAATCTCTTCCATTACTCAACTTAATAATATGCTAATTGAATACAAACGCTGAGACCACTTCATCATAATATCTATAAATATTTATCCAAGCGCAACAGACACATTTGACACTTTAAAGCTTTTCCTCTTCAGACTACCGTATTTTCCGGACTATACGTCGCTCCCGAGTATTAGTCGCATCAGTCAAAAAATGCTCCATGACGAGGAAAAAAACATATATACGTCGCATCGGTGTATAAGTCGCATTTATTTTTAAACATTTAAACAAGAACGTTTAGTCTGGAGAGACTGAATAAAATTGCAATAGCAATAGGTGTGTCGGTCCCCCTAGTTCTGAGAGTATACCGAATTCAGTGACACCGGGATTCCACCGGACGCGTATGCGCCGCGGTCCTAAACCTGAGCGCACGATCGGGAGGTGGAAGTTGCACTTTAGATGCCTTCACAAGTCCAGCGGAGGGCTCCAGTTTTCGCCGGCCAAGTCATGCGCTGTGATATGTGTGACAGCTATGTTGCACAACATTGCAGCTAAGGCTGGGGTAGCTTTGGTTGAACCGGAGGACATTGAGGACGATGACGACGACGAGAATATAATTATTCGGTGGTGCAGTAGGCTTGCAGCGTTCAGTTGTAGGCCTAATGAATGACGGTGCCATCTTGCGGCCGAAGATTATTCACGCACAATTTCGGCATATAAGTCGCTTCGAAATATAAGTCGCAGGGCAAGCCAAACTACAAAAAAACCGCGACTTATAGTCCGGAAAATACGGTACTAGCCCATGGATCTGATCGACTTCTATGTAATGGTAATGTAGGTAATTGTAATGTTAAGGCCAAATTGAACACGTTATGCTGCTTTTGGGCTCACAGGGGCTGGCGAAGGGGCCGCTGATGAATAACTTAGCATGTCCTCTCATTAAAGGAAGCCAATGTTCTTGAGAGCGTCCCAGCACTGGGCACCTACCAAATTGAAAGCCTGTCTGCAACTGTATAGGTGTCGAGGGCCATTAGTGGCAATTTAAGCTACAATCCTCTACATAAACCCTGTTAACATAATGAAGGCACTCATAGTTAGCTTATTAATTCAATTTAAAAAGCATTGCGGTAGGAGGACTATCACCAGAGAATAAATCTTCATATCTCTCATTGTGAGGATAGGAGACAAAGTCAGGCAGTCAGACAAACACTGTAAATAGAGAGAGAGAGAGAGAGAGAGAGAGAGAGAGAGAGAGAGAGAGAGAGAGAGAGAGAGAGAGAGAGAGAGAGAGAGAGGAGAGAGAAGAGGGGCGGGGGGGGGGGGGGGGGAGAGATCTATAGATGGATGGATGGATGGATATGGATGGATGGATGGATGGATGGATGGATGGATGGATGGATGGATGTGGATGGATGGATGGATATGGATGGATGGATGGATGGATGGATGATAGATGGATGGATGGATGGAGGATGGATGGATGGATGGATGGATGGATGGATGATGGATGGATGATGGATGGATGGATGGATGGATGGATGGATGGATGATGGATGGATGGATGGAAGGATGGAGGATGGATGTGTGGATGGATGGATGGATGGATGGATGGATGGATGATGATGGCTGGATGATGGATGGATGGATGGATGGATGGATGGATGGATGGATGATGGATGGATGGATGGATGGATGGATGGATGGATGGATGGATGGGATGGATGGATGGATGGATGGATGGATGGAGGATAGATAGATAGATAGATAGATAGTATAGTAGATAGATAGATAGATAGATAGATAGTAATATATAATGTTTGCTTATTGTGTGAATTGTGTGTTTGGCAGTGTCTATTTTCCATCCAGGGGTTCATGAAGTTGATCCTATTGAGGGAAGCCTGATCAAATTTCTGCCCTGTTTGCAGATTCTTTTGGGACCGCTCCTCTCTTTATCTCCTCTGGTCCAGCCCATCCTGCCCATCTGTCACTAGTGGGTCCAGCGCGGCGGGTCGTGCGCGTGCAGTGCGAGTTCAAGCGGTTCAGCCCGTCAGTGCTTCTGCCGCCGCTGTCCCCTGATAGCACTTGTCCCGATAACTGATCTCCAGCTGTCACAGTAAAGGCAGCTCAAAAAGACATACAGTACCTGCCTCCAACTCCCTGGCAATTGAAACCTCTGCTCGTAAAGAAAATAACTACAAAAAATCATGGCATTGACTGGTCGGGCAATACGGTCAAACTGCTGTGGCAAGGCAACACAAAAAAACAACACAAAACCAATTGTTAACAAATCTAATGATTTGATGGCACATAAAAATAAGGTTGATTAATTGCGACACTGGTTTCAATTGAATGATGAAATAATGTTTATGTGTCTACCTATGCATGCATCTTTAAAAATGACCTGTACTTCTGAGGGTCTGTGTGTCTTCCCATTTCTGCGCTCCTCTTGTTCTTCAACCTATGTTTTTCAGAGGAGGGTACTGGTAGGGTTCTGGGGTGAGATGGGTAAATGAAGGAAGGCTTTCAAGTGGAATCCGAGCGTGTGAAATAAGCTCACCTCTGTCCCTCTGGATGGCAGCTCGCCCACTCACCATCTGCCTGGAGTCCTGGAGACAACCTTTGCACACAATACCAAGAAAATCAATGCTGAGCAATGTTCACATGCAGGGAGGAAGGAAATGGAGAATTTTGAGAAATATTCTGTGTAGCCCTCCTTCAGAACTGCTATACTGCAATGTCAGGTTTAAACAATATAAAAAAAGATGAAAGGTTTAGTAAACGACGACAACAGAACAAAAGCATTTGATTGACTCAACCAAGGTCAAGTAAGGACAGGGCACATCACTTCACATTTTAATCACAAGGCTCAATTGTTGGTCTGCATTCGAGGATGCTTAAGGCCAGTCCCTAGATATGCACATGCTTCACTGCTTTTCTTTCAGTTTAAACCAGTTTTACAAATGCTTTTGGGAGACATCGGGTCTTTCAAGACAAATATATCAAGAGATTTGATAAGATTGGGGGTGTAAGGCAATTATGTGGTAGTGTCAATCAAAACTATTTTGTATGAGAAGAAAATGACCATATACATGATTATTTAAAAAATAATTTCATTGGTGATGGCTGAGGGGAGTATTCCTGTTTTGATTGCATCTCCCTCCCCAATGAGTTGTTACAAGTGCAATAAGTTTTGAGGCGACATGATGACAGATTAGCAACATAAGGTGTACAAAAAGCTGTAGTTTTCATAGGGATTTTTGCCACACTTTCTTTCACCTCCAAAACTGCTGAGTCAGTACTTACATTTCTTTTTTTTTAAATCAAAGCAAGCAAAGAGAAAGTCTTTGGTCCAAGAAATAGGCTGTTCACTTTATCACGACATGTTTGTACAGCTTAATTTGTTTTTCTGTCATTTTTTTTATCAAATGACACAGCTTTCACTCTGAAATCATCTGCCTGCTCTCCCAGGACATGTCTGCATCGCTCACTGCAGCCTCAGTCAGCCCACAGATCAGGAGGCTCTGCGTTCACACTAAGAAGATGAGTGAGCTCTCACACTTTGAGGGAAGGGCCTTTTCCCTCTTCTGCACACAAGAATTCTGCCATTCACGCTATGCCATACATTGCCTTGATTTTAAGTCATGGTTCAATTTCTATTGACAAGAGTACATTGATCACGTGGCTGAACCCATTTCATTTCCACCACTAGCAGATTCATTTTCCGTCTGAAGACGAATTTCATGCTCACACCAAGGGCATGTGAATGATTGGCTGTTCATGGTTAAGATCTCATGAATAACGGTGCAGGGAAGCAGCGGCAAAGAGCATGACACACTTCAACCCAATACAGCTTCAATGTATGGAGATATAGTGGAGCATATTTTCTATCAAAGTGCATTTGCTAATCGTGTATTTTGCAATTTCTAAAGCTGGGTATATTGACTGGTATGAGCTTTGGGCCATTAGAAAGCAGTAGAGCAGTGCCTCCTATTTAACTGAAACATACAAATCAATGACAGGAACATGACACATTTTTTCAGTGACTGCTGGCTGCGGGGTATTGCTATGGCAATATCCCATAGCCATATAATGTTTTCTTTTGTTTTTAGTCAGCAATTATTTTTGTTTGAATAATGTTTGACGCATTGAGTTCAAACGTTGGTGCCAAATTTTGTAGTGACATTTATGAACTAAATTCATTATGGCGACACATAATTCATTATGGCGACACTTTAATATTGTACAATATATACCTTCCCCTACATGAGCATGGCACAATGGAAGTCTACTGGTTTGTGGGGTCAGTTTGCTCTCTTTTCTTATTACTACAATTACCACAATTCCCTTCTACCAATCAGAACAAACGTTTGTTATTCAAAAATTATTCATTATAATTTTGTCATTCATTATATATTTTGAGCTCATTCCAATTTCCAATTAGAAGGATCTTAAGCAGTGAAGTCCAGATAATTTTTACACCCAGCTGAATGACATTCCCCTATCATTGCCCAAAGAGACGGTAAGACAATGAGCAGGTAGGCAGTAATAGGACTTGTCAACCTTCTCCTCAGTAAGGAGATATGGGACAAATCATAGGGTCTGGAACCTCCCGTTATGAAAGAGTTAATTTGGTTTTTCATGTGTGTCTTTGAAATTAGGTCCAAATGAATCAAGCTTTCTTTGATTTGCCCAACTACAGTAAGATTAGCTACAGTAGGTAGATAGTCCCCACTAAGCTTGTTACAAAATGTACAGCACCCAAAAGGTAGTATGGGTAATCAATGTTACGTGAAGGGATTTTAGCTGAGTGCAGATCATGTCATGAAAATGACAATTCAGACAATAATTGTATCACACAAGTATAGCAGGGGCGAACACAGCTGTATCTAATGACATCAATTATGGGCACTAGGATACTTACAGACCAATGATTATATTTGCCCTTACCGCACCGAGGGACAAAAGCCAAAATACATGAAATATAAAAAATCAATCCCATGTTTAATTGTGGTGTGTCCTTTTATAATTGACCACTAACTCACCACCCACAGTTCCCAACCTGCAAGAGGAAAAGCTTAAAATTATTTAAAATAAAGTGAGTGAGTCATGGTTTAAAAGTGGTCAACACTGAACACAAAGTGTTGTCCCTGTTCCCCATGGCGGTCCCAGCTCTGGGGTGAAGCTCTGACCCCAGGGCGGGTAAACTCAACTTCTTCCTGGTAAATAACACCCACCAGACTCTGGGTTGAAACGAAAGCCAGAAGGATAATCCCGCAGAAGCCTAGAGGGCAGGCAGCTCTGAGTTACCCCAGGTCCGTCCGCATCAGGTGAGTGTCATTTCATCGACCCCGCCCGACCAGGCCTGCAACAGAAACGCCACAGAAACACCAGCCACACAAGCCAGGGACGGGCTCCTCACAAGCAGCCACATCAACAGAGTTTGCATTCATCGAGGATGGCATCATTGCACAACGTGGAAAGTAACTCAGCATGGGCCCGAGTGAAAAAAATGCCTTCCGGAAAATACGTTTTGATTCGTGAGACAGCTAGATTTATATTGGAATTGTACGAGTATTATGTGTATGCTTCATCAATCCCCCCTCCCTGCAAGGTCTCCTACAGGCAAACACATACACACACACACACACACACACCACACACACACACACAAACACACACACACACACACACACAACACACACACACACACACACACACACACACACACACACACACCTAAACCCTCTTGCTATTTACGGCAATAAGATGCAAATGGTGCTGAGTTACAAATCCATTAAGTCGCTCACTGTGAGCCTAGCCACGTCCATTTCCACTGCAATGTAAAGTCTTAGATTTACAAGATTGACATTGTGGCCTTTACTGCGAAGCCACAGAACCTTGTTAATTTCCTCTTTATTATCGGGGAGTTCACGGAGTTTGAATCGCTGCTTCACAGCAATCCTAGGCGAGAGAGACAGTGGCCCAGCTGATTGGATTAGGGCGTACCTGCTAGAAGATTAGGTCTGAATGATGGAATTCGGTACTTTGGGTTGATGAGCTGGCGACAGTAATCTTTGGTCTGATTTTGTCTTTACAGAATAAACTGTCCCCCTTGGATTAAGTCATCATGACCCCATTCGCTCCTTATTTAATCTGTGAGGCAGACTCTGAAAGAAATGGCACGGTTTCCACGAGTCATGAGGCACATTTTCTCCATGATGTAACACATTTAGATCAGAAAAATGAGGCCTGGGGGTGTCACCCCTCTGATACATTCAGTATTTCCACTGTGACCGTGGGGCTCGCTGATAACTGGGTTCTGGTGGGAGCTCCTCTAACGCTGACGGTCAGAGAAGCTCTATGTGTCATGGTAATGCCCCCTTCTTACACAAAGGAAAGTGGATTCTATCTTCCAGTCGATTATGTTATGTGTTGCGCTTGCATGTCCTTCACCTGGTGACACAGTTCGACATGTACAACGCCAATGTCACGGGAGGTAAATGCATGCATTTGTGTGTGTGTGTGTGTGGTGTGTGTTTGTGTTTGTTGTTTGTGTGTGTGTGGATGTGTGTGTGTGCCTCCAGGAAGAGCACACACACACGTAACATGAGGGTACACACAGTATAATATTCATATGAATCAATATTGTTACATATTAGAAAAACACTTTTAAGTACGTTTATTGATGGGCATTGATATAGTTGACTGTAAAGGTACAGAATCACAAATGAAATGAAGCAAATACCTTTGTATCATCTGGACTAACATTCCAAACATATACAGATATCGAATGTGATTCAGACTTGATTGTGCCCTAACGTTACACAAACACTAACATAAAAAAAGGATAAGTGCAGCCCAGCTCTGAGACGATCCCTCAAGCGAGCGATAAAAAATGGCGGAATAGAATATATGTTATAACCCCGACATGGAGCACAGGAGTCAGAAACCTCTTCCAGAGAGACTATACTGTGGTCGCCACGCGGACGTTCTTGGGGCCCACCTCGCTCAGGTCCACCTGGGCTCCACCTTCCTGGGCAGAGACCGGCCTCTGGAGGACACCACATCCGGGACCTGGAGCCTCACACATAGTTCACATTCATTCCTATTGTCCAACTGTTCTTATAACACAGAATCCATAGATAGATCTGTAATCTACACACATGCCAAAATACTATGGTGGATAAATTTAGCTTCCTTTGTCCTAGGCCCACTTGTTTTAATATCCTCTAGTATTTGCTAACAAAAGGCCTCAAGTGTGGAGCTTGAAGAACATTCTGGAACATTCTGTCTGCTAGACTGTCAATAAAAAGGCTGCCGCAGGAGGGAGGTGCAGCTGCTCTAAATAGCAACATTAAAAACAAAACAAGGTATTGTATTGTTGTTGCCTTTGGGTTTGTCTTGAAGCCTCTCCTGAGCTGAACTCTAAAGAAAGCCACGTTCTTGTTTATTTTCTACTTTATGGCTTGCTCAATAGCTGAACTCTTGACCTTAACAGAAAGCCATTCACAAGGTCATTGGAAAAAGCATAACCTAATTCAGGACACTGTAGCTGTCCAACCTCCTCCCATTTGATGTTTGTCACAAGGACACAGCCGGCGGTATTGACATGATTGCACTGGTCTATACGGCAATCATGTGATCAAATGTGGGCTAGAATTGATAGATGGACACATTTCACTGAATCCCTGGTGCTTTAGTCGTTAAAATAAATGGAACACAATGGAGGAAGGTCCTGTCGAGAATCGGACCTAGTCTGACCTACTGTATGTCCCAACATTATTATTAATGATAGATTCATTACAACCAATCAATCAAACCAATCTATTCATCAATTAAAAAAACGTGGGTCCCTTCTAGTCACATTTATTCAGAACTAAATCTTAAATATTATTCCGAAACATCACAAACAACATAATCTTTGTAGCCTTCGCTCAGAACAATCCGTCAATGATAACACTGGGGGGATTTGTCAAAGTACGGGCAGCAAAAGGGAAGAGGGTTTCAGGAACTCAAGCCTCACAGAGAGAGACTGCCTGACAGACGGACTGCATAATTTAGTTACAGCTCCGCCTCCCCCCCCCCCTCGCTTTCACTTCTCTTCTTTCCTTCTTTTGGTCTTTCTTACCATGCCGATGGTGACAGAGTCTGTCTGACCGTGGATTCCCTTTGTAGGGTCATCTGCAAAGTGAGAAAAAACAGTTGAGCCTGACCCTAACTGACCTCGAAGGGCCCCCAGTTCCTCCCTCTATGAGGGCCAACAGGAACATGTTTGATATACATTGGCGAATACCACAATAAATAGATGTTCTTTTAAAAGTTTTTATCAAATATATCTACCCCCATTTCAAAGCGTTAAAGCAAAGCTTTAGCTCAACACACGCCGACTGCTACTTAACGTCCCCTCGGGTGCGAGCGCATGATGTCACATTATATGTACATTGTTCACCGTGACAGCTGAAGCCAGTGCTTTGTCTTGATTAGGGAGTTAGTGTGTTCATCTCACCTGGGAGGCCCTCGGCAGCATATCCCGGGTTGACCTTCCCTGCTGCCTCAGCAACCGAGCTCAGGCCGCTCCCTGATTGGTTAAACCTGTGGAACCCATTGGCAATAGGCCAATGGAAAGCATGAATCTCTGATATTGCACAGGGACATCTTCAGTGGATATGCAGCTGCGAATAGATCATTTTTTCCGCCCCACCTACATGATATTGTTTGGTATATGCTTTCACACTTAAGCTATTTTTATCACTATTGCTAGCAACTAAACAACATCATTATTCATAGCATTTCATTAGACCCAACAAACCAATATAATTTAGCGCTTCTAATTTGGAATCATTTAAATTAAAAAGCTGGCAAATACGATGTAGCTTGCATCCACTCCCTAGTCTCAGCAGCCACAATTAAAATCTTAATAAAGTTCAATTCAAATACTAAAATGTCAGTTATTCTGAAAGCCTGCACTAAATCAAATTTTATAACGGGATACGGCAAAGCCTAGTCCTTCTCATAAATACATCATATGTATTAATTGACATTCACACATTAGGAATGGAATATTGCCTGATACTTTAGGAAGTACTAATTAATGCTATGCTACACCAGCAAAATAAGTATCAAGCATTCATCATTCTGCACTGTCCGCAGTTCTAATTACAAATGAAAATAGTTTACCTTATGGTCCCCTTCGTGTTTGACTCTGAAAGATTAGCATTGGCATAAATCACTCACAGTCCAAAACTAAAGAGAGCTGTAGCCTGTAAATACATTCACTCTTACTTAAGCTACGCCTCAATGCTTTTTCACTGCATCTATAGAAACTGTAACATTTTGGTTCTGCATTAATAACACAGCCTTGAGCCTTTCTTATAATAGAAAGATACAGATTTAAGGACTTTCAACATTTTTTGTAATGGCTGCTGAGGCCCAAAGCCTTCCACCAAAATGCAGACTACATTTGCCCTCGGTAGGGTACAAACCATATCTATCTCACAGGGAATAGTCTCTGCCTTCCATCCTTTAACCCCCACCAACTACTGTCCAAAGTCATTTAGGTGACTAACATTAAATCCCCCATTATGTCACCAATAATTGCAAAGCAGGCATGCCCCTTGTGAAGTTTGATAATCCGTAGAAGAGCTGCAGAGATTTGAAAGTAAGCCTCTTTCTCTAAAACGTGGAACCCGCTGAGAAGATATTGATTTAACTTTCTTCCCAGACGTTACAGTATGGCCCTGTGACTGACTCACAATGTAGTCAAGGGCACTGCTAGGGGATGTATATCACACTCTGTTACAGGTAGGGAATCTCGGCATAATCCCTCATCTTCAAACCACCACCATTTGCTACGGGTCCGGAATCAGTTACAGGGATTACAGGGAAATTGTTAATGGAGTGACTCGGGGGCCGTTTTGTGTTATCACTCGCACACAGGCCTCTGCGGTTTTTTCAATGTTGGCCCGGAAGGATCTCCTTGGAGATGCTGCTCCATAGACTGCTCGAAAAATAATAAAATAGAAAACAGTAAAAAACTTTAAAACGCAGCACCGTCTTACACGACAATCACTGGAACACGATGCGTACACACAGCACAGCCTAAAATCCCGAGGGTCTAAGGAGCGTTACTGCTCATACCTTGGTGAAAAACCTTGGTAATGGTTGCTAACTCTGAACGGATTCCAATTAAGCTTAGCCCTTTTAAGGGCTTTGCTAAATCTATTCATGATTTAGCGAGTTGCCAGAGTTCAGTCTGGTCCAAGTAGGAGATATTTGGTGTTGGCACTGATTTATTCATGTTTACAGTTTTAGTGACAGTGTTTTTTGAGTACTGGTCCAGGTCCATGTGTGAAAAAAAATGCTAATTATTTGCGGTGTTGTTGTGCCATGGGAGGGAAAGAGAAAGGGGGGATTGGTCGAGCTACCTTTTTTAAAGACAGGCAGAGGGTAAAAGTATCTGAGCAACATGCAATACCACTGCACTACCCAAAAGGACCCACTGACCCCAGGAGCCCCCTCTTAACCTCTCATGTTCAGACTTTTTAGGACACAGGACTCAAACTGTCAGCCTTGCAGCCACCAAACCCTCTAGCGCACTCTCTACTAGCAGTCTCCACTGAGCCACTCCAAATAAGCCGCTCAAAACTCAAACCCTTTTCTGCTGACAGCCAATGTTCTGTCTTACGCAGACGTAAAAAATAAAGCAAAACCAACGACCCCCCCCCCCCCCGCGTGCCCTTGCTCAAGGACAGTGGCGGAGCAGTGCCGAGTCAGTGTGCACCCATCGATGAGCTCCTTCATTATACTTTAATCATTGTTCCCGTGCGGGCCTGCCGTCAGAGGGGGCGGGGGTATATGAGGCACGGGGGGTTGGGGAGTTGGGAGGTAGGGGGTGTAATATTTTGTCACTTTGTCATAAAAACCAGAGAGAGAGCCAGAGGAAAGAAAAGGTGCCTACTTGTGCGTCTCCTTCGCCGGCAGCAGAGGACAATGCAGACGATGCAGACTGAGAGCAGCAGGAACAGGAGAAGCGAGGAGAGCACAGCCGTGGCCGTCAGCAGGACTGTGCAGTCGTCCTGCCCCTGAAGCACCTCGGCCACTGAGCACACACCACACACCACACAACGGGTCACTCGCTGTCGCGGATGAAGTCACTGCAACTTTATTCACAGGTTTGAATCGTCTATCGATTGGAATCGTGCATTCAGGTAGATCCCTTACACACGTCTTGCTGTTAAGTTGATTTACGTCCGAATAGGAATGTAATATGATATAGAAAATAGATTTGGGTTATTTTCAGGATCCAACGGCTGAAGAATGGCTGGCAAATTACTGTAGAAACTTGGATCAACCAAAAGAGGGAAAACCTGTATGCATTAGATACCCATCCATACTTGGAGCAAGAGTGCAGCGTTTTGCTTGCTGGATTTGCACATGTCCTGCATTGCTTGCCCACACTCACTAGACTGTGACCATTTTATTTCTGTGATTGCTGTGTGGTGCGTGTGTGTGCGCAGCTCCTCACCCACGGTTATACGGGCTGCTCAGCGGTCGGGCGAGGCCGTCACGGAGGCCAGGCATTCCACCAGGGAGCTCTCAGTGGCCCTCAGGCCCAGGTCGCTTGTCATAGTGACGAGGCCCCCAGAGGGCCCCACGCGGCTGACGTTGTAATCGCCCGGGGACACCTCCATGGGATCCATCCCGATACCATGCAGTTAAGGATTTTGTTATTCTGGGTTTGCAACTTTATGTTGATAACAGCATTTGCAATTTCAACGGATCCTGGCGCACATTGAATAAAACTCTAGAGGTCATAAACCTCCAAAGTTATATACTATCGACATTGAAAACATTGTCCATGAGGCAATCCCACGCCTGGATGTGTAATGTTCTTTTCATGTATCACATGTATTTGCAGTGTATTGTTGATGAGTGAAAGTATTGGCTGCCGTTCTTACCTCCACGCCGTTCACCCGCCATCCAACCCAGGGTTCAGGGAACCAGTTTGCAGCGGCGCACTCCAACCTGACCTGTGACCCTGCAGAACGGTCCTGTTGCCCCCGGAGATGCCAACGCTACCTTTTTCTGAAATAAAAGGAAAGCCGTGTCACGGATTGAAACCCCCGCCCCCCTCCCTCTCTTTCTTTTCGACTTGATACCGCTCCGAGCGCTGAATGCGCCGTCATCAGACAACATTACCCTTCTTTGAAATGCAATGTATTTCCCGCGGCGAGGTGTAAAAAGAAAGGGCCCCAATCTTCCCTTCGGAGTCCTCTTCCCCCCTCGCAGAAGACAGACTTCATTCCCCTGACTGATTGATGGTGTGTCTGACTGTCTCCTGGGGGATGGTGGGGAGATGCTTCTCTTTCACACCCCTTCATCTCCCCTTACCTGCCAGCCAAATCCGCCACTCGAGGGACTCGGCAGCCATGGCTCGTACCGGGCCTAAGTCTCTTTGTCAGGCAGAAGAGAAAAAATCTCTTGACGCGCTGCAGACATCACTATAGACAGAGATGATTACAGGGGCGGCGGGCCCCGTTTGTTTGAGCAAACGACGTGTCTGTGTTGATTCGATCCGAAGCCGCGGAGGTTTGCGCGACTGTGCGTGCATCATGGGCTGTCGCCATCCCCCCGCGGTGATTTCATCAGACGGGCTGATTGGCCAAGGAGGTGTCGTATACAGTGGGGTGGGTTGGGCAGGGGGGGAATGGCTGCGGGACAAAGGATTGAACCTGAACCAGCGCTCTCCTGGACACCAGAAAGATGAATGCTATTAACGATTTGAGTCGGGGGGGGGGGGGGGGGGGGGGGGTAAGATCCCGTCGAACCATCCTGGGAAAGTAAAGGATTGTTCAACACAGGTCAGATGCAGTAGAAAAGAAGAAGCCGTGATGGCTGGTTGGTGGGTGGCGGGTGGGCCTGAGGGTGGGGGGACGGCTGGTGCTGGGGCTAAGTGCCCGCACTAGCCGCTCTAATCCTGATCTTTCTGAGCAGGGGCCCTGGCAGGGGACACAGTGGTCGCTTTGAGGCCAGCGCTTAATCTTGAAGAAGTATGGCAGTTCTCTGCTAGGATGAGCCGGCATGTGTGGGCGCGGGCCTGTGTGAGGGCGTGCCTGTGTGCGTGTGTGTGTGTGTTTGTGTCATGTCTTGTACTGCGTGCAGCCTGGTCTGAGCAAGCGTGGGGTGTATTTTCCTATTGCTTGTGTGTCTGTGCATGTGTATGGAATATGTGTGTGTGGGTGTAGGCATATGTGTGGCATATGTGTGTGTGTGTGTGTGGGTGTGTGTGTGTGTGTGTGTGTGTGTGTGTGTGTGTGTAGGGGCATGTGGTTGTGTAGGCATGTGTGCGTGTGTGCATGTTTGTGTGAGTGCGTGTACATGTTTGTGTGTGCGTGTGTGCATGTTTGTGTGTGTGCGTGTGGTGTGGTGCACATGTGTGCATGTGTGTGTTCAGCCAGGCAGTTTTTCTTCTCAGCCCAGTCACCAAAGGCATGTTCCCTCCTCTCTGATTTATATAAAAGTGGCCCATTTCCCTCCCACTCTACCCCCATCCCAGAACCTTTACATACTCAACCGTCCATGCAAGAGAGTTAGGGACAGGAAGAGATAAGGAGAAAAAGAGAGCAAGAGAGAGAGAGAGACTGAGGAAAAGAGCAAGAGAGAGTTAGAGAGAGAGAGAGGAGAGAGAGAGGAGAGAGAGAGAGAGAAGAGGGAAGGGAGAGAGAGAGAGAGAGAGAAGAGGAGAAGAGAGAGAGAGAGAGAGAGAGAGAAAGAGAAGAGGAAGAGAGCGAGAGAAGAGAGAAGGAGGAGACCTAAATGAGCAAAAGAAAAAAAAAAAAGAATGAGCATTCTCGCCTCATATTTATGCGGCTGCACAATAAACATGTCAGGGTGCGGGGCGGAAGGTGGGGTGTGAAAGAGGTGGTGGGCGTTATTCGGACAGCGTGTCCAACAGATTTGCGGCTCCCCTCCAACAGTATATTTGGGGCTGCAGTGCACAAATCACAGGCAGAGTTGCTGACTGTTGACTGGACATGCCAAGACACAGGATTCATTCAAGGGCCTGTGTCAGGTCATAGCGATCCTCTGCATCCAGACCTGAGGTGTGTGTGCGTGTGTGTGTGTTGTGTGTGTGTGTTGTGTGGTGTGTGTGTGTGTGTGTGTGTGGGTGTGTGTGTGTTGTGTGTGTGTGTGTGTGTGTGTGTGTGTTGTGTGTGGGTGTGTGTGTGTTGTGTGTGCGGGCTAACCCTACACTTCTGTTAATGGCTGCATACGTCAATGCAGATTTGTGGCTCTGGCAGCTATAGGAGCCCTGCTCTTTATTTTATTGGAGGGACTGGGTCATTGCCTTTTGTTTCCTGTTGGTTCCTTTTTTTGTATTATATTCTGCAGTGAAGACTGTTTTTTTCATTCAGATTTTTAGCTGAGCTCTCAGTTTGAGGGCGTGCAGAGAGGGAAATTGGCTGAATAATAAGGTCAGAATAGGCTCCAGGTCCAGGGATCTCGAGCTGAAACACAAACCATTAGGCATCCATTCATATGTCAATGGGGTCTGACCGGCCTGCCGATATGATGGCCCAACACCGCCGGGACTTTCTCAAAGTGTAGATAGTTTCATGGTTCCCCCGGCCATGCTAACAAATGTGTCATTTGTTTCTCATCAACTTTTAAAGTGATGGAGTCCTGGTTTGATTCAGAAGGCCTATGTATTCATATTAAGTCCTACTTTCAGTTGCATTGAACTGGTTAACACCGGTTCTTCTTTGTAATCTTCCCTGATCGAGGACTTGTCAAGTGACTTTCCAGTGAACACTGATGAGCTCTTTTTCAGTTTGCTAATTCAGTTGTTGTTTTTTTATCCTCTCTTCAGAATCACTTGGAGGACACTTCCAGTCACGCCACATTAAGGGCGGTGCTTCGACACTGCAGTGCTACAGGCAGGCGGTGGAGATGGGCCGTAACTCTGCCAGTGCTGCAATGGACCCGACCACGTGTTTGTCATGGCCTGACTTTTAAACTCTCCGGCAGAACAGTTCATCTCCTCTCTGCGTCTCCCCCTCCCTCTATGCGCAACATCTGCATAAAAATCCATCAATAGCGTCAACACACTAAAAGTTCAGTGAAGAGGCAACGCACTCTCTTCCATTCAGATGCTCAGGGAGGGAGCAGCAGGCATGCCAGACGCCCGTAAATCCTGCCCCGCCTGTTGTGCTGACTGGTATTAAGTCTGCCCAACACACAACCACACACACCACACACACACACACACACACACACACCACACACACCACACACACACACACACACACAACACACACACACACACACACACACAGGCATTCAGAATATCATGACGGCCATCAAACATACCCAGACCAGTGGGACGAGGCAGACAGGCCCAAATGAGCTCCACACACTTGACAAAAAACCCGGATCGATCTGATGTGCACCTGATCTGTCAACCCCTTTGAAATGGAAAAAAATAATTAAATAAACACTGACACAGAACGCCCAAACACAACCTTGTAGCAAAGTGCCAACAAAGAGACAGCCAATTAGGAGTTAAATGTCAGAGGGTAGAGCAAAAGATGACACCTCTTCATCTTTTGTGTGTGTGTGTATGTGTATGTGTTTGTTTGTGTGTGTGTGTGTGTGTGTGTGTGTGTGTCTGTGTGTGTGTGTGTGTGTGTGTGTGTGTGTGTGTGTGTGTGTGTGTGTGTGTGTGTGTGTGTGTGTGTGTGTGTGTGTGTGTGTGTGTGTGTGTGTGTCTGTGTCTGTGTGTGTATGTGTTTGTGTGAGATGGGGTACTCGTGATGTTTGGCCGTGATGTGTGGGAGTAGAAACACTTATTTTTCCTTTTCTCCGTTCATCACATATTTGACTTGATATTTTCTCTCTCAGAGAAAGTGTTTTCTGTGCCTGTGTGGTCGTGAATTTCTTTGCATGCTCTTGCCAAAATGAGTTACCATGAAGAAAAGTAGTTCTTTCACAAACAGCCTCTGAAATCCTCTACAATATAAACAGTTCCTCTCCATTAGCCTGCCAGTATGAATCAGCCATGAGACGGAGAGAAAACGGAGGAAAGTATTGGAAATGCCAAATCCATAAAAGGGCTTTAAACACATGCATGCACAGAAACAACACGCAATGTACAACCTACTTCTGCATAGTCTCTGATGCTTTCCCAGATAGAGCACAAACATTACCTCTGTACTGCTGTCTCTTATGGAAGCAAATCACACCCATAAAATTTAGAATTTTGCAAAAACAGCTAATTCATTTACATCAATGGGACCTGACACTGGACCTGGTAGATTGAATAATATTTAGACTAGTTATTACCCCCGCTGGGAAGAGCATTTATCACAGCTGTTATTTTGTGTTAAGATGGTTTGAACCCCTGTGCTTATTAAGCTCTGAGTTTGAATCGTCCTAAACTAAACAAAACAGACAACTTACCAGAGCCCAGTAGTTCTCCCTGTTTGCCATTGCTGGGTTTAATTCTGGACCTTTTTTTATTATTTCACGACGGGCAGACAGCCCTCTGATAGGCCAGCAGTCAGTTTCATTCCATTTAGTCTTGATTGCTTTGGCCTGATCTTGGAATAATCTGCTACTTCAGTTTGAATTTCTATCACTTCAATTTTCTGATCCGTATTTTGACATCTTCAATATGAGTATTTTTTGTATCTGTATTAATGAACAAAAAATATATTTGACTCGTTGTTTATGAAGTGGCATACCTTGAAATACCAAATTTGAATGAACAAAGAACTGAATTAATAAGGTATACGTTCAGATTACCTTGTAATGAAAATAATATTTGAATGCTGTGAATTTAAAGCGTTTTGCATTTCCACATCCAAAATTCTAACTCTTTCAAGATTCAAAACACGATGGCAGTGATGTTCCTCCAGTCTAAGATTCCTTCCCTCCTTCAAACAGTCCACACACGTGAACGATCCTATAACCACACCGCACCTTGCACAAACAGGCTGGCCGTCTTCTGGTCCTCCCCTGGATGTCGCATGTCACCTGC
This sequence comes from Gadus chalcogrammus, assembly GCF_026213295.1. Classification (NCBI taxonomy): domain Eukaryota; kingdom Metazoa; phylum Chordata; class Actinopteri; order Gadiformes; family Gadidae; genus Gadus; species Gadus chalcogrammus. Next base: position 18,886,679 of record NC_079427.1, read on the forward strand.
CCACGGTGGCGTCTCGCGGCGGCCTGCAGCACCAGCACCCAGCTGGACCTCCCCGCGGCGCCGCGGCCCTTCACCGCCGTCACGTTAGGGTCCCCGGAGGGCAGCACGCCATGCTCCGAGGAGATGGTGAGCAGGGAGGCGCCGTTCAGCAGCCACACCATCACCGACCACGGCTCGCTGGTGGAGCAGGTCAGCCGCGCCTCCGAGCCCCGCAGCACCGTCAGGCTCTGCGGCTCCAACTGCATCTGGCAGCCGCCTGCACCCAGAGGAGGGGGGGTTGAGGCCCGCTTTGTCTGCTTTATGGTGGATTGTTTTAGGTAGGGTTCACTTTAGTTCATTCAATAATCTATCTATCTATATATACATATGTATACTATAACAAAATGGAAAAAGCCAATAGGTTATCTTTGACACAGTGACCCATTCAATTGATTATTTGAGGTTGCACTGGTGAGTTCAGTAGTATCAATGTCTGAATAGTATCTTGAAGGTCAATAGTGATCAACAAGATACTATTGAGGAAAAAAAAGATGGCCACCTTTAAATACGCAAGAGGGCTGTCTATCACACTGAAGAGATTATTGAAGAAAGAACTGTGCTTTCTTTGATCGTCAGCTAGTGTACTTGTGGACGCTGCCTTTACATAAATGGACACCTTCCTGCTCCGATGTTCGGATGGAGCCTAAATAGATCCATGTTGCATAGCAAACTATTCAAAATGAGCGTCTAGCCGGCAACAGCAGGTCACAGTAGCAACCTGCCAGGATAAACATTTATAGATGCTTAATGTGTCTGCTTTTATGTTTAACTCGCAGGTTGGGGTAATTGATTAAGTCTTTTGACCCGAGGAGACGTCTGGACTGTTGTACGTTTCCTGCTACTGCTACGTCTATCACTTCTCCCACGCTCTATAAATATTAGCAGAGAAACATCGACATGAAGGTATACGTGCAAGAAGACCACAACTCACCCGCTAACTCTGTCCCTCACCCAGACACACACACACACAAACACGCACGCTCCAGATTTCAGTGGGTTTATGGCTTGCCCCCTTCCTAAGCACCGCGACAAATGGCGCATAACAAGACTGAATATTAAAAAACTATGACGGGAAACTTTCGGAACATGAAATAATAGCTTTACAACACACAGGCTCAAGAATGATGTACTACTTGTTTATGGTTAGCCAAAATGTGTGTGCTGCTGCATAAATTATGTATCCGGTTAGGAAATTAGGTCTGAGAATGATCTAGGCCAGCTCAGTCCTTCCAGTTTGCATTCGGAGAATAGCAGAGTAATGGAAATAATTTGCTCCACTCCTATTGGGAACGTGAACCGGTGACTCCGAAGTCCCCCGGCCGCCGGCTATATCTTACTGCGCTAGAAAGACAGCCATTTTGACGAAAATTAATACCGTGCAGATAGATCATTAGGCCGTCTAATTAGACAGGTCTGTGGGTTTAGTATCAAGGGTGCTGCGATTAAGCACATCACGACGCAGGAAATGGCGGTCGAAACAGGCACATTAGGCTCCTGTCTGAACACGGCTCCCATCGTCACACGGAGCCTTCTCTCTGTGTTTGCACGGCTGTTAGCTTACCGTCGGTCGGGAAGGACAGGACCACCAGCGCAGCCAGGAAGACAATGTTGACCATGTTCAGTCCACACACACACACTCTCTCACGCCATTGTTCAAAGAGAAGGTGACCTTAAGAAAGTAGGAAACAAGGCTAAATTAGGCAGCCGTCTTGAGTGCTTGATGGCAAATCTATTGATCCCAAAAGAGAAAAAGCAATCAACCATATGCGTATCAATTATCTGCCAGGGCCTACTTTCTAGATGCTTTTTAAATAGGCCTGCCGGTTTATATACTGGAAAATAATGTTTAATGATTAAACAACCATTAGTAACCATCAGTAATTTGTAGTTGGATTTTTCAAACTAGGGTTTTGTATTGAAGAATATGTAATAGACTTAATTATGATCATGGGTTGGCCCTTACAAATTCCTCGGCAGCAACACTTGGACAATCACATCAATATCATACACTATAGTATGGACCTATATCATAACTTCACTAGTAAAATACAATTAGTGATTTGTCACCATCGGCACATCTCCAAGGTATGTGGTAAAAGTAAAACTGCAGGTTTTTGCATTGTTTACGAATTGTGTACAGCACTCTCATAGCAGATATTTACAATTCCAACATCACACGACATATAGTATTTGTCGTATGTAGTACTCACCTTGGCGTAGCTTCTGTGTGGCTGCAATAGCAGGTGTTCAAGGTTTGTGGTGAAAATAAAGCTGCGTGTTGACTGATCTCCCAGTCACTGGGACTCTGCCATAAGCTGACCCCCGCACCCCCCTTCCCAAATACCATGGCTGTTAAATATTACCAAAAAACAAGCAGGTGATGGGAACTTTTGCCCTGCAGCCCGTGCAGAGCATGAGTAAACACACCGTGACTCATAGTGGGGAATAATGTGCTTTTTAGTTCCCCTGACTTCCCTGTGCCCCCCCCCCCCCAGATAAATGGATGAGGGCTGATATGTTCATGTGACCAACCCTTGAGAAACACCTGTAAGGTGTTGAGACCCGCCTTCACAAATAATTTTTTCGTCTCCAGAGGGAATTCAACAACTTGCTCTGATTAAACAGGGAGTAAAGTCAAGTTGTAGATTGTAGTCCAATTCTAGAGAAATTTGTATAGAAAATCAAGCCAACAATATTGATAGCTGTTCCCGTTTGTGGCCCTGTGTTGTGGAACCACCACCTCTCCACATTCCCAGCAATAAGGCTATAGGGGGCACTTTGAATGAGAGCATTTAGGAATGGACGTTTACCCTCTGGAAGTCCATTAAACCCAGATGATGCAGCCTCTTTACTTCGACTAGCCCCAAGGACAAAACCTTTGTCCACATTCCCCTCGACTCCTGCCGGCACTGTACAAACATGACGATTGTGCGTCTATAAATATCCATCAACAGCGAACCATTTCAAAATGAAAACACAATTCGGTCACGTTTGTTTTTTGTACCACTATTTTATTGATGTCATTCTTGTTTGTGTCTATGGCTTAGTCACCGACATGTGCTTTAAACTGCATGTCCACAAAGTGCAAGTCTTAAAAACAGCAATATTCATTCAGTGGAAGAAGCACAGAACCTCTGGCACAGGAGATAATACACACAGTCATACAGTGTATGTGTGTGTCTCGCACTCATGTGGGTGTAAGGGCTTCTTGGGTTACATTCATACATCTGGTACAAATAATTTCCGTTCGCAGTCATCGAGGCACATCATTTAAACAGCTATCGCTGCATGAAATTCTAAGACATCAGTACGTCATAATAGTGTATTGAAAATGGTGGAAAGTGTGATATTTCTCAAATCTGTTATTTTTGGTTCAGAAATTGCTTGCAATCAATGGTGTGTATAGTAACAACTATCATTTACTATTTGTGGTATAAAATTACCAATTTGAAACAGTAAGTTCAAAAATGGACCAGAAGTGTTTACACACACACACGCACAGACTGCCTTTTCACATTGACTGTACAAAACACGACTCCACTAGACGACATTGTTCAACCTACAAATGAAATATAAAAATTAGGTCAACGTTGCAGTCAATCGCCAAAAATGGGTAAATATGACGGTGGGCTTGGAGGACTTTCTTGGGCCCCTGTGGAACAAGACGTTTCCAGTAAGGGTCCAGTGGTTGGGAAACAGAGACAGCCCCTCCGAGGAGGGTCCTGGTGGGCGGTGGTGTAGGGTGGGGCCGGGGGCGCGGGGGGGGGGGGGGTTCTGAGAGGGCTTTCAAAATGGGCTGGAACAAAAGAAGAAACAATGAAAAATTAATGAGGTCATCCAACTCAGTCGGGGCACAAACTGACAAAACCCCGCCCCAAACCAAGTGTTAGGCAACCACCACCAACACTGCCCCTCGTCATCATCATCATCATCATCGTCATCAACATCATCTTCATCCACCATGAGCCACCACTGGGTGTTGTTAAGGCTTCGCTGTAACGAGGCATGACAAGGGCTTATGGGGGGTGGATGCTACAGGGCAAACAGCCCAAAAAATGGCCATGGCAGAAAAAGCCTTCTACCAAGCGGCTCTATCCCCCCCGAATCCGGGAGGACTGCTGCAGAGAGAGACGCTCACACGTGACTGACAGAAGAGATCAACAGAGTCAGGCTTTGAAGATTATGATTATGATTATTATTATCATAATCATGGTGGTGGTGTTTGCTCCCTGCCTCAAGAGCCTAAAAAGAGCATCCAAAATGGATGAGATAAGAGATGTTCTGGGTTGTTCTGTGGCTCAGCCTCACCCTGCAGGACCTGTCAGCATGTGCGTGCGTGCGAGTGTGTTAGTTTAAGCCTTTTGACTAGGGAGAATCTGGTATCCACCACAAACATAACGTTTTGTTTATCCTTATACTGACTTTTCTTAAAATGTTAACGGAGGGGGACATGTGTGCATCCCAAGGTGAAAGGTAATATAATTACTAGGGCTTACCTGAATACATCATTTAAAACTTTGAATATTCTTCAGGTTTTACAAACAAATATTTGAATATTTGGAGAGAGAACCTAAAAAATTAACAACACAGATCTTTCCATGCCTGATTCGGAGACGGCGGAGACCATAGCTGTTGATCGCGTTTGTATCAACTGAGAACGTGTTCCTTCACATTTCTACAAAGTTGTAGAAAAAAAGCTAAACTACATATCACTTAAAGCCACCTGGACGTCGGTGGCTTTCGGATGAACTCATCGGTCAGAGTGCGACTCTGTAGCATCAGAGCTTCCGTGTTCTGAAGACACACTGCTTCCGTAATGTGAGAGTAGGTCTACTTCATATAACAATTTGATGGTTTGAACATGGGGCGAAGTTTAGATTCATTGATACGGCAGGTCTAGCGCTATTTACCTAGAGCAGGGATGGGCAACTGGCGCCCTAAAAGCAAATAATAATAATTGATCCAGTTACAGAAAACTCGGTCAAGAATGATGAGAAGAATTCATAGAATCCAAAGGCAAACCCATGTGTCTAGTTTGCTTAGAAACTATATCAGTCATTAAAGATATCCACTTAAGTCGCCACTACAACTACTACAACTGCAATGAATATCATGCTTGTTGGGTTTGAGTTCATTGAGTTGTTGCACCCAATGAAGGGCCCTCTTTATCATAAAAGTTGCCCATCCCTGACCTAGAGCGAATCGCACAGGTCGTCATAAAAAGGAAAACCGTTACCGTTTCTATTCAGGATTATTAAATAACCAACCCGTTATTATTAGTTGGTAGTGTATTTTGGTATATTTTGGAAAAAGTTCAAAATAGCTGCTTAATTAGATTTTTATTAAAACCCCTTCAAAAAAATTACCCCCTGCTCGCCACAACCCTTATTTCTATGCCTTATGTTCCACGATCCTAGCCATCCATTCATCCATCCATCGATTTATATTTTATAAATATTATCTATGGATATTTTATCCCTTACCTATCACTATTTGAAGGCTTCATGTATTTATTTTTTGAATGGCTATGCAAATTCAGAACCAATGGTTTACTGAATTGAGATTCGAATACCTATCTGAAGGATGCATATCCAATTATTCGGACTGAGCACTAATAATTAATATTAGCATGATTTTACTGGGAAATGAACAACACACAGATATATACATATACACACATACACAATACTTTTCTGGATGTTATTGCTCCCGCTTTATAAATAATGCAAAGGTTGTTTAATAATGTTGTAATTAGGTGGCCTTTAATTTGACATTGGGGTCAATGAGGCACATAATAGCAATTCCTTGCTTGGATGCCGGCTTATCTTTCCAATTAATCTGATTAGGTTACTGCCAAACATTAAAAGGGTTAACTATCTACTGATTCACATAATGTTCTACCGCCACCGAGTGGTGGAGTGGGGTACTGCGGAAGAGGCTGTAAGTAGACGATAAGTGTAGTTTACCTGTGTAAGCTTGGGTCTCATCATCCGACGCTCACCAGCTCCGACTACTCATCCTCCTGTTGGAAAGAGACACACCTGTAAGTGAACTATAGGTCCTGTTAGAACACTGCGCCATGGTTGAAACATTAGTCTGAAAAATCGTTTATACAATCAGTCATTTACGACCTCTTATTAGTATTGGACTAGAAACACGAGGGAAATTGTGGTCCCATTCACTAGGATATTGTTCAACCAAACATCCGCAGAGGAGAACGTTGACAAGATCAAGACACAAAAAAACCCACACATAGTACTGGGCTAGGGGGCCTGATGCTCTTCAGCAAGAGTTAGGTCCGGTTGGAGAAGGGTATTGCTTACAGATTGAAGAAATCCTGTATGACCAGACTATGTATCTTTGAACTAAACTCGTGAGTGGGAGGTTGGTTGTTGGCTTGTGCAGGGGCTTTTGGGAGAACGACAATCAAATGTTTGTTTGGATTGTTGTATTACTACCTTTGTTTCATCCACATCGTCCTCCTCCTCCTCCTAAGGTAAATTCATAGCAAAGAAAGAGAAAGAAGGACGGGAAGGTTTTCCATGAAGCCACAGAGCCAATGGCAGTGGATTGGAGGATATTAAGTTAATGGATGAAGTTAAGAAGGCTTAGGGATGGAGGCGACAAAATGGAACCCAATAGCATCACAAGAACAAATTCTTGTTAAAAGTTAGTAGAAGTAGGGAAATTCCAAATCCAGCTCACACTAAAGCTGTTCAAAAATTGATTAAATAAATAGATGAAATGGTGTTAAGGTCCAACACACTTTTAAAGGTCAGGTCTGGTGTGAAATAAGAGAGGTCTACAAGAACAGGGGTCCCGACGGTCTTTCCATAAAGTGAAGGTGCAAAGCAAACTTGCTCAACAGGACCACTGAAGCTGCCACGCATCATCGCTTGTGAAAAGATTGGATCACACATTTCCCCTGGGCTCCAACATGAGGATAGAATAAACACATTAATACGTTTTTCATTATACTGCTTTGCCAGTGGTAGCTCCTTCCTTTACACTCAGTTTGCCATAATATCATAATTCCAATAGATTAAGCTAAAATAATGATAATCCCAATCTAAGATGTAGACGGGAGGCATATCCTCAGTACTGGGAGCGGAAAGTAAACTACCCATTTGTTCAGCGTTTCTCAGGTCCATCAGCCCATTCAAAAACAGGCCCTACTTATTCCCTGTGGCTCAACTTTGGGAAACCATAAAAATCTTATCATATGAAATGCCTTTTGAATGCAGTCACAAGATAAAAGCTACAAAATAAAACATCCTGCAGGCGCAGAGAAACAGTCTCTGGATGCACTATGAGGACACTGAGCGAAGGCACTACACAGAGACAACACTACATGGGTACAATGCAGTGTTATGTTCAATGACAACCTCAAAAACAAACTGGTTAAAGACCCAAATGGAGGATTAGAAACCATGACTGACGGCTTCCTTTACAAGAGAAGAAAGAAAGTGAATGTTCACATGAACCCATTTCGTCCATTATGTGCAGACACATGCAGGTAGATGCCCATTTATTTCACTGTCAGAACATCCACACCATGCCAAGTGGAAACAGGGAATCGAACATCTGAAAAGTACCTCTACGGCTTCCGCCTCATCTTCTTCCTATTGGAAATGGATATTAAGGGAAGCAGGGATTAAGCATTTAAAAAAATTATATATATATATATATATATATATATAATATATAAAGAAATCTATCAAATGTGTTGGTCCATTGAACCACAAGGGGAGAATTGGCAAGTGCTGAATGTTGGAATGTTGTTCACTGTAATCACACAGAGTGAACCTGAGGCTTCAGTTCAATCTCCCATGCACCACACAGAGAGCTCCAGATGGAAAAGTAATATGAATGCAGTCCATGCAGCACAATTATAGACGGCTGGGGTAAGGGCAGGTGGTGGGCATACTGGGCAGAGGGCGAGGGAGAAATATGCAAACTTAAACATCTACTGCCTTCTTGGAAGAAGAAGAAGAAAAGAAACACGATGCCAAAATAACAATGAAAACCACTGCGATGTGACTGCCTCATCGTGCTCCTGCAATGAAAGGTGAAGACAGCAAAGGAAATTGAAAAAGGGAGGGAGAGGACGAGAGGATTGAAGGCAATATAGGAGGAGGACGTGGGATGGAAGAGGTGAAGACAGTGATTGTTTGGAGGAAAGGGGGTTATTTTGTAATCTTTTCACTCTGCAGTACAGCAGCACAAAAGTGGCCTTTCTCCTCCCTGTGTGTTTGTATTTCACTCAGGTAGGGTTTCAGGAGATGGCATCCTGTGAATAGGGAGGATACTGAATTACCTTCAGTCTCCCTACACAGTCTACCCCCGTATTGATGTTCATTTCAAGTGAGTCAATGACCAGTGTGAAATAAAACAAGTGTATACCCGTGTTTGCATACAGGCCGCTTTGTGTGTGCGTGCTTGTGTGTTTTACAGAGCGAAGGTGAGGAAAGTTATGGATATATCTTTATAACAAATAAATGTAATACAGATGTATTCAATTGCACCATCACTCGACTAAATAAGTCTGTTTTCACCAGGATCAGTCTGTAATGCTATAAGATACCATGGTGTGAGGAGGCCTGTCAAATCTAAATTGGAAAAACTTGCGATACAATAGAAAGAACTGAAGGAATGTCAGATCAACAGGGAGAAAGAGGAGACAGGAAATCAGTGGTGAAATTGAGGAGTAATCGGATGACAAGACAAGGAGAGAAAAAAAAAAAGACATAAGGAAAAGCGGTTATAGGAAGAAATGTCACATCAATCTACCTCAAGCTGTCGCAGCTCTTCTTCTTCCTAGAGGGGGTAACAGAGAGCGGGTTAGAAGGAGAGAGAGTGTGGTGGGGAGGGAACTTTAGACAAAACATGCTATGGAGGGGGACAGGGAGGGTGAGAATGGTAACAACAGGGACGATTTCAGGCTGTCAGGACACAGCAACGAGACTGGGGAATAAATGAGAAACAGGACGTTAAGCACATGAGAGAGAACAGAGAGGGAGATGGATTACAGAAACCATCCGGTAAAAAGGTGAATACAAAGAAAAGTTAAATAGGAAGGAGAGAGAAAGAAGGGAAACAATAAATGATAGAAGGAACGGTGGAAGAGACAATGACACAATCTTAAGGATATAATGATGATGGTGGACAGCAAGGGCACTAAAACTACGACGTCCCAACCTCCCAAACTAATAAAGACATGAAATTATTGCGCAAAGAATGAGTAGAAAAGAATCCTGCTCTTGGCCACAACAAACCCACAAGACTGGTGACTATAGGGAGAGATGGCCGCCGACAAAGTTACCTCTGAATGCAAATCCTGTTCCTCCTGTGGGAAGCAAACCGAGAGGTGGACAAAACAGCCAGAAGTTATTCAAAGCTGTGGTGTATATCTGTTAAAACAGCATGCAACTTAAAAAAAAGGTGTGAGGCGGTGGTTATATTTAAACTAATGCAATATTAACCGTGGAGGTAATAAATAATATAAATTCACAATTAAGAAATGGGCTTGTGGGTGATCGGTGCGTTTGTAGTTGTTGATTGAATTAGTTTAAAACCAACTAAGTGATATAATGTCAATTTATGACATGAAGTTGTACATTGTGAGGCACACACACACACACACACACACACACACACACACACACACACCACACACACACACACACCACACACACACACACACACACACACACACACACACACACACACAAAAAAGTATAATGTGAAGTATGTTCTACTGTCATCTAAAATCATGCATAATTGCTCTAATTTTTTGAGGTGTGACACACATGCAAGAGGAAAAGGAATGTGGTTTGTTTGGCACAAAATTCCCCACTCCACAGGAGACCTGCAGGAGGGGAGAAAAGGAAAGACGAGGTAGAACTAAAAGGGCTAGGTTTTAAGTGGTCATAAAGAGAAAGAGGAAGAGAGATGGTTTTCCAGGCACTGAAATCACACAATGTTTACAAGCAGCTACAATGGAGAGGAATGAAGGTTAATCGTTACAGTTAAACAAAGAAGAAGAGTTAAAAGATGCAGAAAATAACTACACACAAGGGAGCCCCCTATGGGCCCAGAATAATAAGAGACTAAAGAAAAGCTACAACTACTACAGTGTTTAACAACCCATGCTCAGAGAAGAGTGTATACCTCAGACACTGGCTGGTCATCTTCTTCCTACAAATTGTTAACGGAATTACCTTGTTAATTGACTCCCATTTGCTTGGGAGGGGCGGGGGTTTGTTTACTTGAACATGTTTAAAATAGGATGTAGGTCAAGATAAATCATAATATAGCGTTTCGTCAATGTTAAATACAAAACCATTTTCTAAAAGATGAGATAGGGTCAAACTAATTAAAAAGTAAACTGCAAGGCACACAGTATTTGATTGCAATAAAGCCCATAGCTCAACAAAATCCATATAGACAATTTGCTGCATCAGATAAGATTCAAGGAGCCTGATGAAATAGAACAGAATGGTCCCTCATAGACCAATACGTGACATTATAAAGGCTAAACATTTACTTTGAAAATATCTACCACTTGAAACTGCTGTTGTATATCATCCACTGTCAGTAAACATTTTGGCATTTAGCAGTAACAAGCAGTAAGAATAAAATTAATTCATTGTTTGTTTAATAAAGTGAGTCACTTTAGTCACGCCTTGTTTCCTTTACTCACAAGCCAGAAAAGAGAGGCGTTTCATCAAAATTCACTGACTATGACCCAAAAAGCAACATAGCAAGTAGATTGCTATTGACATTTTTTAAGACATGAATAGTTTATACAAAACATGCATTTAATGATGCAGCGACCAAGTTTACTACAATGAAACCTATTTAAGGTCCTAAATAGGCCGTAAGAATGTCCTTTAAAGTTACAGTGCATTTTTGCCAGTTTTGGTCAATCACTGAAAAATTTATGTTTACCTTATCTTCGTCAGCTTCTTCCTGCAGAAGACAAGGGGGGGAGGAAATTATTAAAATATAGTTTAATATATATTTTATTGAAGTATACAAAATTATGTGAAACTCACCTCCTCTTCATACTCCCCTGCACGAGCCTCCTGGAGAAAGAACAAATGTATGTTCATAACGTATACTTTGAGAATAAGACATTATCTAATCCATTTTATACAAATTCCGATTTCAACAGAAACCTTCCCTCTAATCCTACGATGCATGACCACACAGATTTGACCCACACACACACAGGAAGGCCTCGGTGAACACAAAGTCAGGTACATGGAAGTGCACAGTATGCATATGTTTACATACACACCATGACACAAGTACACAACCTATGGTGAAGGGGACAAGAAGTACAATGGTAGTCACTGCCATGGAGAACAGAATGTAAACAAAGAGAGAGAGGGAAAAGATGGACGACAAACAGATCAACCCAAAGAAAAAAGGTACAGTCACAAGGAATGTGGGTAAACGTCCCATGCTACAGAAGGGAAAAACAGGTGTGTGTGTGTGTGTGTGTATGTGCGCGCGTGTGTGTGCGTGTGTCCAGGTACAAACTTGTATAGGTGTGAGGGGGACGACAACAGCAACTGGTAAAGGAGACAAACTCTTGGAATGAAAGGAAAATGGGCGGCATTGACCAAAAAAAAAAACAAAAAAAAAAAAACAAAAAAAAACAAGGAGAGAGCACAGGCATGGAAGGGAGCAAAGGAGAACACAGAGGATGATGAATATGGTGGTACTGAGGGAGTAGGAGAGCAATCCAAATATTAAGAGGGAGGCGGATAGGGTCATGCTATACGGAAGGACGGAGGAGGTAGGAGGTGGGGGACCACAGCACAGGATTGAAGGTAGGGGGCATTTACAGCGTCCTCCGTTTCTTCCACCGCCTCCTCTTCCTCCCCCTCTGCAAGGGCCTCCTCCAACCCCACGGCCCGATCCTCCGTCGCCTCCCCTTCCACTTCTTCTATTGTGTCTTGCTCCTCTCCCTCCCTGTGTGCTTTCCCGTTACGTTCCTCCACAGGAACCTCCTCACTCTGGGTTGAAAATAACATCACAACTTGCCATCAAGGAGGCGCGGGGTAAAGTAAATGGATGTTGGGAGGAGGGGATTTGTGGGAGGGATGAAACAAGATTAAAGGCTGTAAGGGAATACTTTAGTTTGGAATGTTTTCAGGAAAGTTTCTTGCATGGAAGCATATGGTGCCATTCAAATGTATAAACAATCTAAAATAAAACGATTCAAAAAAATGGAAGAGGGAAAACATTTGGAAAAACAACAAGCTATATATTGTTAAGACATTATATATGAACTGCTAGGTTTTACATAGGTCAAGTAAATTCAAATGCAATCATGGATTATCAAAAACTATATATTTAAAAAGGGATACATTATTCTAAATGAAACTAATGTCACATGCATGCAACACAGAGATTAGCTGCATTCCAATCACTGTGAGCAGATTAGCCTATGGGAATTAAAGGATGGATTACAAGACAACCAGAGGAAAAGTGAAGAGATGGGGGGGGGGGGGGGGGGGGTAAAGAGAAAAGGAGGAATGGAGAACGGACATCAAAAAGGAAGGATGATTAGAAGCAAGGAAGGCATTACTATTGATTTATCAAGGTTCTCCTCTGTACTGGTTTCTTCGACGTGTGTGCCATTCTCCTTTACAGCGCTTTTTTCTGCCTGTAGCGCTTCCTGCATCAGGGAAATGCAGGGTTATATCTACGCACCATCACCCTGACGTAGGCGAGTCCCAATATACAAGCGGAGCGGTTGTGAGATCCTTCAGCTTTACAAATATGACCTTACACAGTTCATCCATCACCCATGAAGTGCAAAATTTGGTATTTATCTAGACTTAATCCAAGTCGGCAGAGGTTGTATTTAACTAGTGTTTATCTTCAAGTTAAACACTGTCATGACTCATGATGACCTTAAGGACATTTGGCTGAGCTATTCCGTTACACAAGCATTTACACTAATTCCCTAAGTAGGTAACCAAGAACACACAAAAACGTATTTAAGTTATGCAATCCCACTTATTCACGGTTAGGCCATGTTATTTTCCAATATTAAAATCGACTCAATAGATAGGTGCATGGGTGTAATAGGAGTTCCACCTTGGATCCTGGGGTGGATCCAGCCCTAGGAAGGAATAGACCAGGTTGTCCTCCTTGGCATTGAAAAAGGTTTCATAGTCCTGTGTGGAAGGAGAGGACATCCTTTAACCTTCTGTATCTGGAACATCTTGCGATACATATAAATAATATAGCTAATCACTAGATGGCCAGTAATTGAAAGTGTGTGTTTTAGCAACATCATTTTGCATCTATGAAGCTCATGTGTCCGGTTAGACTGTCGGTCAGAGCAGAGGGAATTCATCAAGTTAAATGTTCAAACATTTATCAAGTTGGTTAGCTTGCTCACTCTGAATGGTTTTTAGACCATTCATTTTAGACCATTGGTTTTTAAAAGCGTGGGTTTGAATTGATTTGCAACGCAATATATGATGTGCCATCTATTTAGGAATATCTCACCCCACAGTAGCCCTCTTCGTTAAAAATCTGAGGGGGCAGAGGGATGCCATTGGAGGGCTTTTTTTCTGAAGGGACGTTCTCCCTCATCCACATTCGGTTGTCCTCATTGCAGGCGATGTCTAGTGGAGTGTACTCCACCTTCAGAGCCTCGAGGAACCCGACCACATCCTGCTGCTTCTTCTTGATCTGGGGGGACACAACACAAGTTGTGGTGTCTTCCAAACAGGGGAAACGCCCAAAACAATAATATAGCTGGTCCCTGGAATAAGTTTACAATTGTATTTAGGGTAGGCCAGGTAAAAATAAATAAATAAATGAACACACTGTTGTAAATATATGTAGACCCATTTGTGTTTGAAGAAAAATAGCAAACCTTGTGTTTACGCTCAGGGACATGACATGATACCTTTGCTGAGCGACAAGTGAGGATCCGTGTAACTTAAACCTGTTCAAGCAAGTTTGCAGACTACACAAATATGTTCCAAAGACTGCTGGTCAATGGTGGGGTCTTTTTTAAGAGGTTGCCCTTATTGGTATGGTATGTGATCACAGCGAAATAACAAAACACCAGCGCACAAAGTAACTCTAACACAAACAATTGTAGCTCACATACAGCCACCCAGTAAAGTGCATAGGCCAATGAAGTTAACGCACGACGAATGGGACTCCTAAAATCTGTGGCTCTTTTTTGAAAGCGATCTGCTTCAGAACCAATTCCCCAGTGCAAATAATGCGTAAGTTTATTTCGTAACACAATTCAATCGCACAGACACATGCTTACCGCAGTCGACCCGGACGAAGAGGCAAGAAATACTTTGATCACCATTTTTGTCACAATATAAGATGTAGAATGCAACAAGTAGGTTCTTAAAGGAGCAGGCGTCCCCCTCTAATATTAGTTCCCAGGGTGAAGGACTGATCCGCCGCACCGCGGAGGCTATTTTTGTCCTCGGACTCCATCACTGCGGGATTGGTGGGCTGGCTTCCAGGCAGCAGCACCGACCGAGTGATTGGCAACTTCAGCTGTCCGTCGGCACGGAGGCCGTTAAGTTAGTTTGCAGTGACGTGCAAAGTGCATATATGGACAGAAATAGACCCTGACAAGTACTGGTGGCTGACTAACGTTAACCCAAAGACCTGACGTGTACCTGCCAATGAAGGCTGAGAGCACTGAACTCATTGAAAGGGTACACGCGGAGTGTGTTGAATTGCCATTAGGCTGGAATGACCGCCTTCCATCGCTTATATGCACATTTGGAAGGCTTTGTTCATTTCCAAACTTCCTAAACAACCCCTTCGCACTACTTTTCCCGTCATCCTTCGGGCAGCGCCCCAGTAGTCACCATGGTAACAAGATCATTCACAAAATTCCTTGAAGCATCCTAGAACCGACTGAGAGTGCGTTCAACTTGTGCACACCTCGCTTATTAATTAAAAAAAAGAGAGTAAATTATAAAATTGTTCATCTAAAGTCCCTGCTCTGTTCACCTGTAGACTACGGCAACCTTGGACAATGTAACTCACTTTAAAAATTCGAACGTGTTTTTCATGTTTTAGCGTGTTTCACACAAATGTGACAGTTGTTTTTTTTTACGGATTTAATAGGCCTGCTTGTCACTAGCGATTTGTGTTACCATTGTTGTCTAAAGTATTCCCTTCGTACAAGTACAACATTCATTGTAACTTGTGTAGGATTTGATCCTGTAACAGAGAAACCCATGCCCTATAGACATGCTATCTAGACATGCTGCAGAGGCTGGAGGTGATGCTGGAGCATTATCACCTCCAGCCTCGGCACCATGTCTAGATAGCATGGTGCAGAGGCTGTTGGTGATGCTGTTGGCCGTGTGATTGACGACCATGATAGCTCTTTCTCAAGCCATCCCACGCCTGCTAGTTACTCAGAGTAGGAGGACTTCATGGGAGCGGAGGATTTGGACTGTTCAAATAGCCTCCCAAGACTTTGAAGACCTTGAATTCAAAAGAAAACCCAAACAATCCTTGTATTTAGTGATTACCAGACTGGGACCGAGCACATACAAAGAAAGGAGAGGTAAAAATATCTGTCTGTTTTATAATCACACTGAATATTCCAAATGGGGATTCAAGGTTCAGAAACAGACCACATAAGGTCTACGTTAGATATGTACCTACAACCAAAATGTGTTTTTTCTTTCCTTACGCGAAAAGGTGCACAGAGGCCATGCTGCCCGTCGACACCGCACCAAGGAGCTAAGCAGCCAGCTATGGGGACCTCAACAGCAGCTGAACCCCCACTGAAAAAAATCAGACTCCTGTAACTGCAGCAACATGGCCACACGGTGGCACTACAGCGCCATGAAGACTCTCACTGGTCTCTCACTGGTTCTTTATTTTGCTTGTTCAAAACACCCCACCCGATTCTCGAATCAGAAATTAAGCAATAACTTTTGTTGTTGTTGTTGTTACGCAAACAGGGCAAAAATGATCATGAATCACCTTGCTAAAATGCTCTCCAGCCATTTCCATTATTTGAGCTTATAGGACGACTACACATATTAATTGGATCGTTTGGAAGGAAATATAGAAAAAAAGTATTTGGAGCAACTTTAAGCCCGTTAATAAACAAATATGCTCATAATTGTGCCTGAATGACTTCCACTGAAAATACATTTTCTAATAATCTTTTTTTCCCCCAGCACAGCAACGAGCTGTGTGTACTACACAGGATGAGTAGCGCATTAAGGACAGTCTGGGGCAGCTGCAGCACCAACAGGACCGCAGCTCACCAGAGAGAGAGGAGCTTATGCACCCTCGAAGAACAAGAGGTGGCAGTGGCAGATACAACACCGGCTGAGGCTTTCAGCTCCGGCTCTCTGAGCTCTGTCGGTCTTCGTTCAGTCAGCAGATAGCGGCTGGGAGCACAGAGACCATTCCAACGAGTCGAAATGCAGGCTCTCTCCCTTTCTTGAAGAGAACATTAATAAGCTGAGTCACAAAATATGTATAACCAAAGTATGTTGACTATGTTTATTTTAAAGCACCATGTTGCTACAGCACTGCTTGGGGTTATGATCTGGCAATGCTTTCTTTGAGTCATCGGGATTCAGGGGCTATGTAATCATTAAAAAAAATCATCTTCAGTCACAGAATGCTGTTTTGGATTAGTTATGTGACGTCTAAGGTCATAATATGTGTGTAAAAATAGGGTAGTAGGCTACTCATGAATGTTAGTTTTGCTGATATTAACACATTTTGTGATGCAATTTACCCAAAGGAGAGAGACAGAGAACTGGGCTTCATCAACATTTATTCCCATCGATTTCCAAAAGATAGAAGAGGAAGACCCACTCTTAAGTGGCTCCTTTTAATTAATGTGGACCCACCTCAGTTAGCGAATTGGTTAACTTGGTAATTTCCTGTCTCCTCTTCTTCCCATTGCGGCTGCCGGTATTCTGCCCATTTCTGCTACCCATCAAATCCTGCTAGCTAGTGGTTCGAAAATTCACGATCCTGCGAGCGCATTCATTAATTTCTGCTACCTTTTTGGCTGATGGTTAGTATTTTATTTAAAGCATGTTTTGAACTGCGCAATTATCTTAAAAATAGGCTTTAACATTGCGCCTTTTGACCTGTAAGCATATAAATATGTGCATGTACACACTGGCTTTGCTACCTTATCCAGTGGCGAACTTAGGCCTTTGAGGGCTCCAGGCGAACAGTAATTTCGGGGCCCCTGCATCTACCGGTCTAATTTACCTAATATGGCATAATGAGATACTCCATACAAGGGATGAGCAAAAGTCACTATCGTGCAACTGTTAATTATTTATTTACCTTAGGTTTCCAGTAGCTCACAGGGGGTTGGACAGGGCATTGTTGTCAATTTGTGTCACCTGCAAAGTTTGAATAGCACACAAAACAAAACGATTAGTTATGGGGACACATATTACACTGACTGTTAACCTAAGATGTCATCATTTACCTCTTCAGTCTCAGTGTTTCATTGCCTCTCCTGTCTCCTCGCTTGTTTTTTCTCCTCTCTCTCTGTCTGTTTGTCCTCATCTCTCAGTTTGTTCTCAGTTTGTCCCCATCTGTGCTCTCTCTCTCTCTCTCTCTCTCTCTCTCTCTCTCTCTCTCTCTCTCTCTCTCTCTCTCTCTCTCTCTTCTCACCGCTATTTACTGTTTTGAATTTTACATCATTTCCACATACACGGGATGAGCACGATGCGCTTAACATGGAATAGTCCATGTAGTGCAGACTGAAGGGGGGTTTACAACGAAAGACCGTCAAAACATGAGTAATTAGACATCCCGATGCTACTATTGTGAATAGATTTTTATAAAAACAATAAATATGGGGAAAAATATAGAGAGGGCATTTTGGGGGCCCCAAAAGGCCTTCTATGGGGCCCGTGGCTCTTGGCAGATGCCTGATTTGCCAAATAGTACGGCCCGCCTCTGGTCTTATCTTTACGGCACTGGGTCTGGGAGCGGAGAAAGTTTTCGTCGTTGGTGGGGAGGGGGGCGACGACATCTTATCATGTTATAACAAGATATCTTGTTACATCAATTTTAAATACTTGTGTTTGTAATGCTATGGAGTAAAGGTGGAAAGAATCATTTGGGGAGCATATTTTGATGCTCTTTTATGACGTCTTTATGGAAGATTGCAGGGGTAGCCTATGTGGATAGACCAATTGCCTCTATCAAATAATGCTTCCACTGCAGAATCACGTTATTTTACTTCACTACTCACCCTATGTAGGCTACACTGTAAGAATATGGGGATCATATTTTGATGCTTGTTTATAAAGTCTATATTGAAGATTTCAGGGGGTACAGTATGTGGATGGATTTATTTACTTAGTTTACAATGAATGATTAGAGTTGCCACAGTTTAAAACATTATGAAAAACATTGATTCTAGGGAATGTAGAGGACTACTGTGTTGTATGCTCCTTTGCTGGAAAAAGAATGCAGACGAGAGCATGTTTGAAATTGTAAAGTATAACATAAAATATGTGCTTTGTATTATTAATTGACTCAAAAATGAGTGTGCATATTACCCTACAATGTACCTCATTGCAAATTGTAATGCCCTTTTAATTGTTTTTCTTCACAATTGATGGTGCAGTGTGAATTGTTCAGTCGGTGGGCACATTTTAAGTGTGCCCAAAATGGCCATGACAATAGCGCTGCAAGAAATGCCTCAAAATAAAATAACGATTTAAGATCTTTGGTTGTTTATATTATTGGATCTTTTGAATAATTATTATCTATTGTGTATATAAACCCACATATACAGAATCCCATTCAAAAACATAAAGGCCTACAAGTTTTAACAATAGTTTGCTACACTTTCTTGTTGACGTTATTTAGTTGAATTGATTATTGATGTTTTTTCTTTACATTACATACATTGCACATACTGTACCCCTGAAATCTTCAATATATACCTTATAAAACAGCATCAACAGTGTACATGGGGTGAGTAGTGTAAAATAACATGATTCTGCAGTGGGAGCATTATTTGATAGAGGCGATTGGTCTACAGATCAAATACGCTATTGAGTCGCACTACGGTAGCAAAATCTGACAATGGAGCAGAAATTGGTAGAACACCGGCCACCTGCATTCCTCTCAGTATTTCTAAGGGCTTTTGAAGTGGTAACTTTACTTTGCGCTGAACATTATGTAGCTGTTCAAATTTGTATTTAGGAAAGTAGGCCTCCCAGGTTAGGAAATTACTGCATACATGTCGTAGCTATGAAGAAAGTGTTTTGTTATCACATTTTCTTTAGGGCAGCCTTTATTGTATAAAAGCCCTTTGTTTTATATGTATTAGCAATAATATACCAGGAATAATTTGCTAACCAGAATCAGTAGGTTGATAAGGCCCAAGAGGATGCAGCCCAACCCTCCCATGAACAATGTGCTGGTAAGCAATTGATTAAAAACCACAAATGTAGATTGCCTATGATTAATTTTAAGACCAACGTTACAAAAGGGTTATGTTTAAAGGTCCCATGGCATGAAACGATATCCTGCTCTGCCTGAGAAAAATGAAAAAGCTCAGACGCTCCAATTTTGAATTTGGCCCCATATGTCGTCATAAGGGGCCAGGTTACCTCCCTTCTCTGCTTTGCCAGCCCAGAGAATTTGGCCCACCAATGAGACAACGAGCTACAACTGTTGTACACTTCTTAGTTATTTGGATAACCGTTCTGCTGTTGGTGTTATGGCCCATAACACGTCGGGATCTCTGACGTCTCTGGTATTTCCACAACAAGAATCGTAGTGGGGGTTATCTCAGCCATGGCTGAGAAGGAATTAGGGGCGGTGGCCCCTCGGCGCTGCCTGCTTCCGAGATGGTGGCGCTCGGCAGCGGGGCTCTGGCGGGAGACAATCACGGTCAACAATCCCTTTCTCCTCCATGTCGTGGTTCAGTCTACTTCAGATTGATGTGTAAGTGGAAGAACAAGAGACGTCTGAGGACCCGATGCAGTCGTTCAGGATTCATAATATCGTCTGGAGGCACACACAGCTTTTGGCCGTGATAATATATATTATATGATATAAATATCTATGGATAATATATTATTTAGATATAGAGCTCCAGGACTCCCGGCGGAGCACCCGGAGTGTTCTACAATATTTATGGAACACAGCCAAAAGCTGTTTGCGCCTCGCCATTGCGATACATCCACTGTAAACACGAGCGCAAGGTACAGTAATTCTGCACCAAGGCTGAATTTCTTGAATGTCTTCAAACTGTATTAAGGGCCCATTAACACCTATATAAGCATGCATAAAGTAGCATACCATGGTCCTTTAAGGTAGCAAATATTTTGGTTTAGTAGAGCAGTACCAGGAGTCTGTTTACAGAGGGACAATTTTCAAACAGCTATTAAGTATAGAAAAGATGAAGACCTTGACCAATGATATACACTGCAATAAGCCCTACATTTTCCCCATTAATCTTTAAAATTTCCTTTTACAATTTCTTTGGTACATTATAGCCCGTCTTTAGACTCAAACGGGATTGAGTTTTCAGACCCGGAAATCCCATAGCCGCTGACTCTGTCTGCTGATAATGAAAATAGCTGGGCAGCCAACCCCCTCCTGGATTAGAAAGAGAGCACACACACAGATGCACAGGAAAGTCAGCTCAAAGACCCCTAGGCAGCCCTCCGAAATAGCCCCTAACCTAAAGGCACACCATACAAATCCCCCAGTATCGAATGCCGCTATACTTTCGAACAAACCATCAAGAACCTCCACTCTGGGAAGTCAGCTTACAGCCGCCTAAACCTGAGCACCCTAGATGGATTTGGAGAGGTGCAGCTAGAGCTCTTCAGCACGATGGTTCAGAAGCCCTCATCCAACAGCCTGCTGCATGGTAACAGCCCCCGTCCTGAAACTACTACGGAACCTCAGAGTAAGGAAAGTAAGAAAAGGACAGGAAGAGGAACCCTATGAGGGTTGTGTACAATCGGATTGATAATTCAGTGGGTGGCCAGACCATGGACCTATTAAGGGCAAGACAGTGAGAAAGACCCAAGGCTGGATAAACACTGCCATTGTTGACACTAGGGTACCCTGTCTGTGTACCCTCCCCGAAGGCATTTACTTTGTGTTCACGTTAGGTGATTTGGTTTTTGTTGGAGGCAGCTAAGAGTATCCACTTCCCAGCAAAGCATTAATTTATTATCAAATAAATAAAAAAAATTCACATTGTTTACATACAACTCAAATCATTTAAAAAAAAAAATTACAACAGCATAATTGAGCAATAAAATTATGCAAAAATAAAAAATAAACATGGACTGTCCATCAAAGGGTAAATCCATATAGCTTTAACATTTCATATCCTTCTTACTTGGTCCACCAAATGCGACAGTTTTTAGAAAGCACAATTGGGAGCTACGCCCTCAAAAAAAGTCAGGTTACATTGGAAGAACCCTCTGATGACCTAGCTGACAGCATGGAGACCAAGACTGACAACCTTGTTGCAGACAACCAGCCAGCATGTGATTCCCACGCCACCTGAAAATAACGAAAAGGTTCATCCAAATGTGACTAAGGGAAAAGCTACTGATTCCAACATATCAATTCATTTTGATCGCCCTATAGGTGAAGGGATTCTAGTAACAATTCTATCTATAAAGACATTTGTTTACTGCCATGGTACATTGTTGTCTTTGCATGAATGTATCGTGTTTGGGAATTTAAATTGAGATGTCAGTGCTGTGTTAATATTACCTGTTACTCCAGTTGGGAAAGCCACCAGGCGTTCCACAGGAGCAATCCATTTACTGGGAATCACTGTCACAGGATCAGAGTAGTACTTCCAAATCAGAGAGATCATGAGGGCCGCCTGCCAAATAAGAACACAAAGATTAAAAAGACAGACATGTTTACATTAGGTTGCAATGTATTTGAAATGCATTCAAAAAGTTAACAATTTCAGTTTGGATACAATTATGACCACCTACCTGTAAAATATAAAACAGTATGTTCACAACCCATTTCATTTTAGCCTGTTGTGCAGTTCTTGATTTCACTGAAAAAATAAGATTGCACCAAAGTAAGCAAGTATTGTTATAGGATTATAAACAGTTTAATTTACCTTAAAATGTAAACACTGAAGCAAATGGCATTCAATTCAAAATTAGATATTAAATATATGCTTACATTTGTGTAAAATATGTGTACGTTACATTTAATAAAATAAACAATATATTAACCACATCTCAGACCTGGAATGCTTCATTATTATTCTGTAAGTCTATCTGTGCCACAGTGGATGGTCAACTTGTAGAGTTATAAGAAGCAATAAGTAGGTTAATCATGACAAATACAGTACTAAATCCTGCAAAGATCATCATCACATTAAAGAGTAATGCCAAGTCGAAATAATAGCTTCTCCGACCGCAATGCTACAACCAGTGTGTTCTACTTTCAGATGTGCGTGGGAACGTTTGTGGTTGTCCATGCCTGTGTGTTCAGATTCCTATTCTCAGTGTACCCAGTGTTGCCGGATGTGAAACCACTCAGCACACAAAAACAGTGTGCTGAAGCCATGGAATCAAGCAAAAAAAACCACTGTATCAACCCAGATTGTACCCGACCTATAAAGGCTTGTCCTCTTTTGAAAACGAAACTAACTATGACAGAGCTGTGCTCAAACACAGGCAAATCCTGTAGTTGACTCATGAGCCGTTTTATAATTTTCAAACAATCAATAAATTGCTAACGTATGCAACAGCTCATGAACGTACACTGTACGATTTGTCGTTGGTCATTGTCAAAATGGAATAATGTCGCTTGCCTAAAGATATATAATGTTTTTCTCGGCTTGTCTGAATTGCACTGGTGTTCGTAAAGTGTCCTAAACCTGGCAACCGGCGTGAGCCTCGAGGCTGGGGGGACGGAGACAACTGTCCAATATTTTGAATTTTCGACTGCAGTACCCATTTATAACGCTCAGTGTCATGTTACATAATTATTAATGTACCTTTAAACCAACGTGTCTATTCAAAGAGGGATGGTGTTTTGAATGTGCAAGTCACGTGGATGTTAGAGATACGCAGGTGAGGAAAGTATGTCCCTGGCATTTAGCCCACCACGACTGGTGGCCCGAATGCTGTGGACGGTCTCCTCTTACCATGCGTCTTCAATTTGTCCGTCGTTTTGTTGATTTTACGCTCCAATCTAGCATATCTAGCAAACTCGTCCATCATGCTAATAGAGGAGTGTTCCTTCTTCATCTCCTGGATCTCTGTCCTCATCTCGCTCTCCTGCTCCGCATCTTTCTGGACCACTCTGGACAGCTGCAAAATAACAGCACGTTTAAGATCTTACAATGCGATCTGATAAGGACACAGTCGAAGTCATACGTGTTTTACAATAGATAACGTTAATACAATTACAAAAACGAGTGCCTGATGTTTTTGGTGTAAGAAATATATGCAACAAAGCGAGCTAGCATTAACTGGGCTTGAGACTAATAAACCAGGAGTACTAATGTTATGTAATATATTGGTCATGTTATTATTTTCGTGGCTTTTTCTGACTAAGCTTTGTGTACAGTGGGGTGGCGAAGGTACGTCTCGCTTAGAGAATAGTCGCAGCTCAGCTAAAATGTAAGCGACACATTGAAAGACAACGTCTTGAATACTTACAAAGGACGACACTGTTGGGAGAAGTATTTTCATGAAATTGCAAATGAAAACCGACACCAGCACCAGGAACCACGCACACCCAGACGCCATGTTTATTCTTCTTCTTCTTCCTCCAGCCTCAGCTTCGCGCCGCCTGCAGTGCTTTACCCGGCTCACTACACTTTCACACAGGGCATGAAGGAAACGAGCAATTCTTGGTTTAATGTAGTTTTATTTCAAATGGAATATGTATGAACAAATATCTGTGGTGTTGTAATGTGAACCCATTTAAGAAAACCAAACATTTTATATAACTAGGCCAACATATCAACGATATATTTTTGTCCTTTCCCTCCATATACTTTCCCATTATTATAAAAATGGGAGTGAGGTCAGCTGATTGGCACATAGACCTAACCATACAGGTAACTTGCTTTGGTTTAAAAACGTGTTGCCTGTGTACCAAAGCCAATGAATGAGACCAGGGGGCGGAGAGATCACCCTCTTGTCCCTAAGGTTGGTATATACCAGAGGATCCAATCCGGTTTAAGCTGGTTTCTTGTGCCGAAGGAACATTTATGTTCGGAAGTTACAGCGTGTTCTCACGAAACATATGCAGTGAAGGAAATTGTGCACACTCAGTAGGATAGCTCACTGTTACTGAATTTATAGTTACTTAAGGCTACATTGTTCTTGATCTGTAGACTTTACGCGCAAAGCCATCATGGGAAAAAGGAGCAAAGTAAGTTGAAATGAATACATTGTGTGCCGATATTTAAAAATACATTTTGCAATCGATAATTTCGAACAGCATGCTGTTTTATTCATGCTACAATATTGCAGTGTGCACGCTTTAAGAAGAAGTACGGTGTGCGCTCAGGTCTTTGGTGTGTGCCCTGTTGATATGGAAGTGGCGCCTTTTTACTTAGTGCAGTATAAGGTTCGCGTCGCTAGTAGTTGCGTATTGCGATATTTTCGTCCATGTTGTTTATTTATGTCTTTGGATGGTGGGCAAATAACATTGTACGGCCTCTAAAACCCATTCGTCTTCTCGATAAAGAGATTAGACAATGGAGTTTGTAGTCACCAGCAATGTCCGTGTGGCCCTTGTAAACATTGTGTGCGTAATTGGGTATCTGGGACGATTTGGTTCGTTGCTATTACTCGACTATATCTTGCCTAACCACCGATTAGGTGACCATTTACACGCATATATTTGATATATATACATATCGTCACTTATGACCTACGTGCTCGTAGGCGTAACCTTAGCCTATAGTCAGATTGTTCGCGAAACCCTATGGACACCGGGAACAGTCTTTTCTCTCAGCGTCATGGCAGTCGAGCGCCATTCTTAAAGCAAATGGTCATAAACAGATTTAAAGGACCACTGAGAAAACAGTATTTGCACAGTTCCATTGCAATCATTTAGTTATTGTGGTTATGTAAAAGCTGTACGGTCGGTTGCAAATATCGCGTTTAAACGTTTTGGTGTCGATTCGACCTGGCTTTTGAAAATGCATGTCCGGTTGTAGATAATGGGACAAGTCTCGTTAATGGCGCGAGAAACTACTGTCGACATTGGCCAGCGGTGTGCCTTCGTGTAGCAAACCTAATAAAAGTCCACGTGGGGGCGGAGCAGCCGTCCCGCATCTTACTCGATAAGTACAGTTTGGCTTCACAAACTTATAAACATTATTTTTTTGGTGTTGGATCATTTTACCAACCACGTTGATGAATGGACTCCGCTGAATTTCATTTTGGTGTTTTTAAAAGGGTATACATAAGAACAATGCATCTCCAGTAAGCTATTTACATATTGTAATGCAGACTATGTAACCTGCTACTGTGGGGGATAAGGCAGCGGGAACAGCATGTGATGCGCCCATCCCCCTGACATTACACGCCCACATTTGTTCGCTTGTGAGTTACTGTCTTTAAGGTTTTTTTCTTCTTCTTTTTTCACAGCAAGCTGTTAGCGATGCTGAAAACGAGGTTAGTATGGCTCTATGACTAATATAACATCATATTTACTTAGTTTGGTTTGCAACCACACATTCTGATTAGAATTGTATACAATCAGTTGTAAGAAAAGTTGTTGTTTTTCTTTTTTTTTAGCCAAGGAGACGATCTGCAAGATTGACTGTAAGTAACTCCTCCAATTTTTTTGTCAATCTCAATGAATTATATCCATGCACTATATCCATGCACTATTTCATGCAGCTGTTATTTAATACTAATTACAATTTGTTTTTAGAAGCCAGAGCCAGAGCCTAAAGAAAAGGTAACAAGTCAAGATCACTTCTAAACGTATACTCAGCTAGTATTTTTGTGTAAGCTAAATGCATATCTGTTTGCTCCTTTAGCCACAGAAGGCATCTGCCAAGAAGGCAAAAGCAGTAACTAAGGCCAAGCCAGAGGTGGCGAAGGAGAAGGAGGAGAAGAAGAAGAAGAAGGAGGTTGAGGTGGAGGAGGATGTAGCTGAAGCAGAAGAGGCTTCGCCCGAGAATGGGGAGGACAAAGCGGACGCAGACCTTGGTACAAGATTTACCTCTGTGACATCCCCACCCACTTTCCCGTCTGGCAGAACAGCAGTGGTCTAAAAGGCATCTTCTCTCCATCCTCTAGGAGGCTCCAGCAGAGGAAACGGAAGAAGCAGCAGAAGATGCAGAGGCTGAGGATAAAGAAGAAGAAGAAGCAGAATAACGCTAAACTCATTCATAAGCTCTCCTGAAGCTCCTGAACCTCCTTTCTTAAATAACACAGAGAATTTTATATCAACTATTTTTTTATGAAATGGCAGTAAGGGTTTTAGTGGTAACATTGTAGATTTTCTTTTCAATGTTAAAATGTGTACCTTCAATTTTTACCTCTGTGGTTTTGGGAAAGGATAATATTGTGTTCATTGAGGAGTGTGTTTTTTTTTTTTTTTTTTTGAACATGTATGTTCTTTTGTATCTTCTGTTGGGGGAAAAATAAACCAGTTATATTAATCTGCATGAAATGCATTCTTTTAGCAATACATATTTTGATGTCAGGAGAGTTTGGCTAAAACATTCCAAAGGCTACATGAGGGACCCGTTTGTAACTTGGATATTTTGGGGGATTTATAAAAAAAGAAAAAGGTTTGTCTTGACTGGGGAAAGTGGAGGTTGTAACTTCAAACTGTTTATCCATTAATCTTCCATACATTGGTTAGATTAACTGTTCATTCTTCCTTTAATAACTTGTTACTGGAAATATTCAGGCAATGGTTCTGTGAAATTACATTTTCTGTTTGCAATGACCGGTTATATCATTTGTATAGCTATTGTAAAAGTGTTATTTTGAATTACAATTTAATTATTTTTCAATTGCAGTATAATGGTACACGAATGAGTGTTTCAATGAATGTCATATGCCATGGTGAAACCAACATAAAATCCAGTATTACTCATGCTTGAGTAAACGTATACTTTTTTAACTATTGAATATCAAATTTCACTTCATTGCGCAATTATATATCCCATGAGAAGTTGCACCTTGGTTTTGGTTTAAGAATTAGTTTTGTACCTTCTGTTTTTTGTAGCTATGTCTGTTTTGATTGGAATGAAGACAATAAAAAAAAAAGTGTCAATACCACGTGTAAATCCCAATAAATTGTATGTGAGAAATATAAAATGTCCGAACCAGACACTAAAAAAGACCGAGCCATTATCTACAATACATAAATCACATACATATATACCGGCCGCGGAGGGTTTAATTTGGTCGTTGCTTTAATAATAAAATGACATCAAAACAAAGAATGGCGTAGTCTCCAAAACAGACCGAATAACAAAACGGCCACAATCACATTACGTCATATCCATAACTCGACCTTGGCGAATTCGCGGGGCTCGCGAAGAATAAACCTATATACTGGTGACGAACAGGAGCTGTTTGTGGCCAAACGTAAAGTATATTTCGGTTGATACGTTTTAAAAACAATGAAACCGTGCTCCGATATACGGGCTTGTGTGGGTCTTTGTTGTAGGACAGAGGAGAAACCCGTCTTCCCCACCCCCTATTTCCTCCGCTGTGACGGAAGTAACGCGTCTCGCTGAGGCCTCATCCTCCCAATGGCGACTGAAAACAGGCTGAATAGAAAGCGGGAGCAACTGTGGAGGGGGTCGGAGCTCTGTAGCCGAAATTAAATAAATATTTCATACTCGTTGTTGTAACAAAGTTAGTCTAAATTCTTTCACCTATAAAATCCCGACGGATTCAATGGCCAAAAATCGGAATATTTCGCTCCTTGAGTCGGGTAAGACACGCTGGTAACCTAATTGATCTCTCAATCTGCAAGAATATCATCGGGTTAATTGATATCCAACTGTTCTCACGATGTTCCTTCATTCGTTCCCAGAGCTGTATTTTCTGATTTCTCGTTTTCTAACAACGGGTCCTTGTCGAAGAACGGCCGAGGTGAGCTGGCATGTTTGACTTGCGACCACGTAGTCTTGTACTTGAAATCACTTTACTCGCCTGTGTTATTAATAGATCCATCTCTTCCTAAACTCGTATTCATCTATTACAGATTCTAGCCAGCGAAATTCAAGAATACCAGGTGTGTATGCGGTACGCCTGTCTACTGCCACCGCTGCATAGATCGGCAAGCGATCTCTGGTCGCACCGTCTGGAGCATGAAACTTGTACCGCTGGCGACTTTTAATGTCCCTCTGAACGTCTCACTCGTTTGACATCACACGTTTTACTAACTTAATTTGTCGCAGCCCTTTTTTTCCTCCTCCTCGTTAAAGCGTCGGTTAACACTATGTTCTTGTTTCACAGCTTTTACCCAGGAGATTAGACTGGCAAGGAAATGAGCACCCCAGAACATACGAAGATTTGGTAATGTGTTTAATTGTATTTCAAAGTTGAAAATCGTTGTTGTGTTATTGTCTTGTGACAGGGAATCGAGCCCATGCTCCAGCTTGTTTACTGTCTTTGTTCGTTCTTTTTTGGCCGTTTGTTGATCTACGGTCTGCAAACGAGCTTTGTGTTACAGCACAGACTCATCGAGTGTAAATTATTTGTTGAACATTGAATGCAGTTACTATTCCAGGCGAGGGGGGATTTTTGGATAGAGCTTTTATAAAATTTAGCTTCGGTGTTGTACTGCAGATAGGGTGGATAGCTTTGCTTTGCACTACGTCAAGATGGCTCCGCCAACCAATGGAAAGCCTTCATACGCTGTCTCTGCGTTGTATTGCATGTGACCTGTGTTGTGATTGGTCCATACAAGGGCTGTGTTTTGCATGATGGCCCTGCCCTCCAGGAATACTGTATTCTGGTCAATGGGTTCAAACGCAGACGAAGCTATCATAACTATCATATCGCAGTTGTACTGTTGCAATTTCTTTACTGTACTGTAGCAAAAATATTCACACATTTCTATAATACAACCATTACCTGAGCCAGATCAGCCCTGTCACAGCCTTTCATTTTTCCTTTTGTTTCTCTCAAAAAGGTTGCAGCCCACAGACATATTGCACCAGATCATTTGCTTCAGATATGCAAGCAGCTAGGACCCCTCCTTGACAAAGACGTACCGTCATGTGTCCCTGGTGTGCATTCTCTTCTGGGGTCCGGAAAGCAGTCAATGCTTCGAAAAGCAAAAGGTACAGCCTCTTAAAGCTGTCATAAGAGATTTATTTACCTTTGCATGCCGTGTACAGTTGTGTTATCAATCACTATTAATGCTAGGAACAATTAAGTCATCCCTTAAAGTTGGTATGCAATTATGCATACTGTCCTCTCCTAAACATAAACCCATGGTTAATACGGGTTATTGAAATCAATCCAATGGTGTTTTGATCACTTGCTAGTTCACTAGCTAGTGGCATTGGTTAACATCTGATAAATGTAATGTAAATGAAAGGTCCTGCAATATTCAACCCTTCTCTCTCTCTCAAACACTCTCCCTCTCCCTTTCTATCTCTCTCAGACTGCGACAGTGTCTGGCTGAAAGCCTCGTCATATGCAGCCCTTCACAGGGGCAGACCACCGGAGAGGCCTTTGAACTCCAAGAAACCCCCACACCTAGGTAGGGTCTGCCTTCCCTCTAAACCTATGATTGGGGTAGGAGTCAGGACTACTGCCCCTCACTCTGAATCAGGCCTGTCGGTCTTCCTCACCACATGTTAGTCAAAGAATAACAACCTGGCAGGAATGAATCTTGCCAGTGGGGCGTTGCATTTTAGGACTATTTTTATAATTTAAAAATAACATTGATCATTAATAGGATTTCTGCCGTTCAGTTTTTCTTATGCCTGCTTTACAAAATAAAAATGCAAATAACGTTTGGTAACGGCTTAAAACGGGGTTTGTCAAATATAAATCATGTAGGTGGTTAAACAAGTATTAAAAAAAAATAAGTCCCACATCTGAATGTGGTTTGTCGCTTTTTTAGTCTTGATTTACAATGTGCCTCGGAATCGTTCCCTCCCTACTAATATTTTTTGTGATTGCATGATTTGCATCCGATCATTGAAAATACCTATTCATTCCATTGCATTTAATTGCCCTCTGCTAAAAGGGGGTTCTTTGTACAAAGAAAAAACAAGATTTTTGTCCATCTGCTATCTCTTCTGGTTTGTTTCTCCCAACTGCTGGGTTTTTTCTTTTTCATTGGACTAGTTAAATTAGTTGGTTACTTATGCACTCACTTTGCACACACTATTAACTACACACCGCGTGCCACTATGGTACTCCTAATCTCATGCATCTTTATTCATTTATGGAGATCCTCATGGTGTTGGTGGTTTCTCTTGTTCACACAGTGGAGGTGTGCAGGGGAAGAGAACTAACAGGATGTCAGAGATTCAGCTCCATCAACCCTGTCAGCAACTATCAGCACATGAGGCTGCACAGGCGCATTCTGGGACATCTATCTGCAGTGTACTGTATTGCATTCGACCGTGCCGGCCTCAGGATCTTCACTGTGAGTCTAAACAACTATGTTTTTGAAATTTGCCAATTTTATGAATGGACTGGTTTAAATGAAGCTGGTTCTCAATGTATATATTGTAGACAAGACGCAGTTCTCCTTGGTCATTGTTAACGTGAACATTGTAATGTCTTCAAAGGTCTCACCAGTATATGTAACATGAACTCCATCTGGCCTGTCTTTGTGTCTATGCATCAGGGCTCAGACGACTGCCTGGTCAAAATCTGGTCGTCCTTCGACGGGAGTCTCCACTCCACGCTGCGCGGACACTCTGCAGAGATCACAGACCTGGCGGTCAGCTACGAGAACACACTGATCGCAGCGGGCAGCTGTGACAAGACCATCCGCGTATGGTGCCTTCGTACCTGTGCCCCTGTGGCCGTGCTCCAGGGGCACAGTGGATCAATTACCTCCCTACAGGTGAACAGTCCACCCTGCCGGTGCACGGTTAGGATGATTTTAGGGTATTCATCATCTCCTTGGTCACTTGGGAGGCTTCTCTTGCCCAGGGAGATGTCAAGAATTCTCTGTGAATCTGTCAATACTTTTCTTCAGGATCAAACAAACGCATGGCAGATCTTAGGCACAAACTTAATCACTTGCGTATGCGTTTTAAAACTATAAATTCCATCCTGCTTTATGGAGTTTACTGCCTTGATCCGTAGCCAGGTTATGATGACTGAGGTCAGAACAATGTTTAAAATGGTTCCAAAGAACCTATAGTCCTCACTGTACCTTTTCAATAATGGGCAAAGGGTTAAGGTCTTCTTTTCTTTTTCCAGTTCTCACCATATGCCAAGGGCTCAAAACGTTACATGCTTTCTACTGGAACTGATGCTACTGTCTGTTTCTGGCAGTGGGATGTCAATAATATCAACTTTAGGTAAGTGCCTTGAGCA
Source organism: Gadus chalcogrammus (assembly GCF_026213295.1). NCBI lineage: Eukaryota > Metazoa > Chordata > Actinopteri > Gadiformes > Gadidae > Gadus > Gadus chalcogrammus. The sequence continues at coordinate 18,918,265 of NC_079427.1, forward strand.
TAGTATTCTACTAATTAGCTGGTGTGTTTTGATAACTCCAGAGTATTACACAATTAAGGGGTTTGTAATTAACATGCATCTTGGTTCCTTTCAAGTGATCGGCCGCACAAGTTTATAGAGAGACCAAGGCCGGGAGTACAGACCGTGTGCTCCTCATTCAGTCCAGGTAATTACTAAGAGGGACCAAGCCTATTGCCTTTCACGTGGCATTCATTCCATGACATTCTGCATGTTCCCTGCATGGATGTGTGGTACCAAGCAGAAATTATTGTGAGGCAGAAATCTGATTGGTCTTGATGGAAAGACTGCGAAGGAGGGGATGAGGTCGGGATTAGGGGAATGTGCAAGCCGATGAAGCAATGACGACTCTGCATCATGTTCCTCTTGAACATCTCTTGGAATCATTTGGTGGTGATGTGTGAATTGTGACATGAGGCAGTATCCTGCTGGAGTCTTATTAGTCATTGAGGCAGACTCTGAATGGCCATGGCGTTTTTAGGATTCACGGCCTGAACACATTGCACACCATCACACTGCTGCAGGCTAATAGGAACCAAGTTCTGGTGCTCCTGGGCACACAGACTGTGTCATGCTTTGTCATTCTCCACTGACGTCAGCCACACAGTCGCTGGCTGTTGTAGATGCGACGGACTGATAAGTGGGGCATGCCGAGACGACCTTCTTCATTAAACAGCTTTCACTGGCAATATTCACCATTGTTGGTAAACCTTGAGATGCTGTTGGTTGAAGTACAAGTAGAGGTCTCCTGAGGTGCTAGGAGTGGCATATCGACCGTCAACTTCCATTCAGCATGAGAAGCCACCTTCATCAGTCTTGTTCCACAGGACGGGGTTTAATTGAACACAGAGTTATACTAGATGCTAAAAATGAATGCACATTAGCAGATATAGAGAAGGCTTTAGTGAAGCTTTGTTTGATTCTGTTGTTATAATTATTGCAGTGTTTGGATGCATCGTAAATTCCTGAGAGATGTATGCCTAATGTTTTAACCATTTTATTCATTAATCTTCTCCCCATTTTTATAGGTGGTATGTTCTTGGCAACGGGCAGTACAGACGATGTCATCAGAATATACTTTTTGGGATGTGGGAATCCCGAGAAAGTGTCGGAGCTCCACGAGCACACCGTAAGCATTCTAAGCCACACGTCATCACCCCCGCTCCGACTTTTACCGACAATGTTGGATGATGACACATGTTGTTAATCCATATTTTCTACTCCTCCCTTAGGACAAAGTGGACAGCATCCAGTTCTGCCACTCGTCAGAAAGGTTTGACAAATGATTCCAAACGTCTGAAAACACTTTGCTGGCTGCAGTGACCGGCTTTAACATGCGGCGGCTGGAAGTCTGACTGTATAATTCATGTGTTCCCGGGCTGATCTCTCAGGTTTGTGAGCGGGAGTCGGGATGGAACGGCGCGGGTCTGGAGGCTCCACCACCGGCAGCAGTGGAGATGCATTCTGCTGAACATGTCAGACACTCTTCCAGGGTACGTTCATTGGTCTGTAAAGGAGGGATGACCCATGTGTCCATCCCTGAGTGTATGCTTTATCAGTATTATGTTAATCTATCTTACGCAATTTGAGAGTGACTGTCAAAGTTAATGGTGTGTACGTAAAGAGCACTTGTAGATGTAAATCACTTTTTCCACTGTCAATATTTTAGGTTTTCCCTGTTTAAAAGATATTGTGTCCTCATCGTTTAATAATTTTTACCTTTCTGAAAAATGACAATAGACATGCAATGCAATGGACAAAAAGTTTTTTTGCAATTCATAATGTGCTCGTTCTCCCTGTTCCCTCAGTGCTGATGCGACCACCGGAGAGGACATGTACTTCAAGCCCAAGGTCACCATGGTGGCTTGGGATCGCCATGACAACACGGTCATCACGGCCGTCAACAACCACATCCTCAAAGTGTGGAACTCCTACACGGGGCAGCTGCTACACATCTTAAAGGTAACGTCAAGCTAGGGCCATTATTATTTTCATGTGCTTGTATAACAGTGCGTACCGTGGCTGCAGTGACTCATTCTGTCTATGTGAGGCTCTTCTTTGGAGTATTATCTAGTTTATTTTCAATTCATTCCATTTCCAATTTACACTCTTCAAGCACTTGTGTGCTTGAAGAGTACACAAGTGCGACACATCATATACAAGTTGTGTCGTCTTATGCTTAGGCTCTCAGATGGACGAGGAAAGACCATGATGGAATCAACATAACCTCACAATGTTTGTAGCATATTTAGCACTTCTGTATACCTGCTGTAGGGCAAATGCATATTTGCTCATACCTGATCGTATGCATTCTGAAGGACTTGAGACTTATGAGTATTATGAAACTGAATGCGTTATCTTTGTCGGCTGACGACATGGTGGAGTGGCTGGATATCAAATAAAGACTATCCAGTATTCTGAGCACCGCACACTGGTTTTGCTGCAGGGCCACGAGGCGGAGGTGTTTGTCCTGGAGCCCCATCCATTTGACCCCCGGATCATCCTCTCCGCCGGCCACGACGGCAGTGTCTTCATCTGGGACCTGCAACGAGGAGTCAAGACGCAGCATTACTTCAACATGGTAAAACAGCAGCATTCAAGCTCATAGAACAACTCTGTTGTAACTCTATTGATCCCACTATAATGGTCCTTGAACTTTGAATCAAGCTAGTAACCACAGAATCTGCTGGCAAAGCGTGTGTCATGGATACAGCTGTGCAGTTCTCCTACTTTTACTCTTCTCCTGCTGGTGTGTGCGTGCTTTCGCCAATGCCGGGGGATAATGATTCTCAAAAAAAAAGTACATTTCAGGAAGCTAAAAAAGGGAAATGTCTTCTGGTGTTGACTCATGGCTTTCTTTTGTTAATTATTCCAGTTTCTATGTTGCACTCAATAGAGGAGAAAAATATAATAGTTACCTTCTTTTGTCCGTCTGTTTATGGTTTGTTTGCAAATTCTCTATCAAAGGGATCATAGGGATAAAGGTCTTGAGCTGTGTAACTTTTGTAATGCGTTTGCCCCCCGTTGACCTGTACTCCTGTACACCTTGTGTCTGTTGTTCACCCACCCGTCCAGATTGAGGGCCAGGGTCATGGAGCTGTGTTCGACTGTAAGTTCACCCCCGACGGCCAGCGCTTCGCCTGCACAGACTCCCACGGCCACCTGCTCATCTTCGGCTTTGGTAGTTCCAAGCCCTACGAGAAGGCAAGACGCGTGGAGTCATATGTACACCCGTTGCACATCTCTGTTGCTGCGCCAAATGCTCCATTTTTCTTTCTTTATACTGATCATTTACAAAAAAACATTGCTTGAAAACCTTTCGGATGAGGCAAAATATCTAGAAAAACATTACATTTCACACGTATTTGGTACATCAGCCTTGCTCATGAATTCCCTTTAAAACGTCATAGGTAACATTGTGTTTGCTTAGATAGGTCTGTACCTGCAGTGCTTCATTAGCCCATTTCCGTAATGTGGAACTAAACCGGAATCGCAGCTACACTGAAATGTTTTTGCAACAAAAGCATGTTAGATAAACATTGCTTCCGTATTAACATCACTACCGTAATTACCGCCACCCACAGCTTCCAGAGCAGGTGTTCTTCCACACGGACTACCGGCCGCTGATCAGAGACGCCAACGGCTTTGTGCTGGACGAGCAGACCCAGCAGGCGCCCCACCTGATGCCCCCGCCCTTCTTGGTGGACGTCGATGGGAATCCGCACCCGCCCAGGTGTGTGTGTGTGTGTGTGTGTGTGTGTGTGTGTGTGTGTGTGTGTGTGTGTGTGTGCAAAGAATGCAATCATTTCTATAGTCAATTAGTAGTATTCTGGATCAGACTTATCTGGGCTAGCATGGTCTAGTAACTAGAACATGCTAGCCCAATTGGGTCTGATCGAGAGTATTATTTCGGCCTTACTTTCATCTACATTCAACTTAAATCATATGCACCACAGCTAACATATTAACCCTGAGTGAAAGCTATCGTTGTCCATGGAGTAACATCTGTCCTTCTCCATCAACTCAACACCCAGGTTCCAGCGGCTTGTCCCAGGGAGAGAGAACATCTCGGCCGAGCATCTGGTGCCCCAGTTGGGCTACGTCGCCACCAGTAAGAACCAACTAAAGCATGTTGTGACTCTAATATCTCTAGCCGCCGATTCTATTTTCAGTACGAGATTATCACTCCTGGATGGAAAGAAAAGTTTGCTATAAAATCCTCCAAATCCCATAGTTTGACCACCATCTTCCCAAGCGGCGTCAATGAAGGGCAGCGTCTACTCTGTACTGTTATTATGATCTGGGATTGAACAGCTACCCGTCCCACAGGTGACGGCGAGGTGGTGGAGCAGGTCATCAGCCAGCAGACCTCGGATCACGAGGAGACAGCGGCGCGACGCAGCGCCCTCGATGAGGCCATCCGCCAGCTGCAGCAGCAGCAGGACCAGGCCGGGGGCACGGGGGGTACGGGTGGCGCTGGTGGTGGAGCCCAGGTGGTGGGACCGGCGGCGGCAGTGAGGCAGGCCGCAGTATCTGATGACCAGGCTCTGATGCCTGCCCCGGCTGCCCCGAACACGCCACGCAGAGGTACAGTGTAACTATAGCAGGGCTCCCTAACCCCCCCCGAAACAATGTCATGAAAACATGCTCCTTTCTAGCGCCAGCTAGACCGTAACGTTGTAAAATAGGGCTGGCGCGAGTGACGCAGACATTTACTTGACACTTGATTATTTGAATGATGCTTCATGAAGCAAAACAACAATATCACAAGCTGTTTGGAAGGAGTCTGTGTTTAACGAATCCCCTTTTGGTCCGAGTCGAACTCGCTTATGTCAGAGCTTCGATGTAAAGCAGGTCACATGCCAGACAAGCCACTGAGCGTTGGGAAGCGTTGCTTTGTGTAAAGGACACAAGTCAGGAGATCTGATATTAGGTATTGTTCTGTGTTTTAATATAATGGGTGGCAATGGATTGCACTGCCATGCGTGCCAAGGTTTTAAGCAGCGCTCGAAGAGCACTCAGACCAGCTGTATTACGGCTCCACTGGGAGTGGTCTCATTGGAAACGACAACAGATTAAGTTCCAGTTTAGACACATGGGTTTTGACTCTATGATATTACTACAAATCAAAAAACTAAAAAGGGTGTTTGTATATTGGGCAGTTTCAATGAAAAAGCACTGCATCATTAGCAATATTCAAGAGCACGCAAAAAGGCACACACTGTTCTGGATGATTGCCAGAAAAGGGGGAAAAAAACGACATTGTAACTGGAGTCCATTAACTTATTACTATCCTGTTATTGTTACGCCTCGTGCCCACTGCACCGTCAGTCAACGGACGTGGGAAGGCGTGGCTGACGGATGGGGGAGTAGTCTTTGCAGATGCATCCGTCAGCCAATCAAATCGGTTCGCTGGGTTCTTCCCGCTTCTTCCTGCTTGTTGCGAGGCAAGCTGAGCCGCTTTCCCGCTTTCCAGTATCGTCAGAGCCCGAGTCGCGTCACAGTGCTTAAATTTGCATACGCGATCTGATTGGATGACGGAACCGTCGCTGCCGAAAAAGTTGAACATTTTTCAACTTTCTGACGGTGGCGAACGCTCCAACTGAACGGACGGATCCACAATGCATTGCGCGTCCGTCCCCATGCAAAGTCAATGGGCAACGGACAACTGACGGAGGCAGTGGGCACGGGGCGTTAGTTGGTCGATCTGGATTTATTTTGCCTTCTAAAGGCCTACAAGAGTGACTCTTGCAGGCCCTGTACTATACAGATCCCTGTATAGTACAGGGTTCTGTATAGTACAGGGTGTACTATATGGTAGTACAGTGTGTACTTTATGGTAGTACAGGGTGTAATATACAGAACTCGGAATAGTACATGGTGTACTATAAGTACAACCTTCCCTATACAGAACCCTGTATAGTATTCCCCTGTATATTCTTTCCATCTCCACCATGTCAATTTCCTAATAGTAATACTGTCGCAACACATACATTTGTAATTGACAGTCTTTTATTTATTTTAGGAAAATGTGTCAACATTAGTTAAAAGTACAATAGCCTTGAGTAACTGGCTGGAGGACTCCACAACAGCTCACCAGGTTGGTACATTGACCACACTTGGATCACGATTTGAAATGTTCCAAATCAAACTAATACTATCTACTGGAGCAGAAGGAGCTACAAGTGAGGAGGTTGCGGGCTTCAGTAATCATTAGAGTCATCACATAACGACCAGGAAACACATATTTCTGAAGTAACTGTTGGGGCTTTTTAGGATTTAGTGCGAACATCCAATTAAGATATTTTACGAATTTCGCATACAATTTGCTATATTTGAAGGTATAAATAGTACCGATGCTTCAGTGTGGATATCAATCAACTTCCTAAGGGTGTGTGTGGTTTGTGTGGTGGGTGTGTGTGTGTTGTGTGTGTGTGTGTGTTATTTGACTGGTTTTCTCCAGAACTGTCCATCTAAGTGTTGTTTTTACTTTTCCTCCTCCCTGACAGCGTCGGTGAAACGACGTGCCGATGTGCAGATTCGCCCGCCACCGTTGGGCCTGCGTCGCAGCGGGCAGGTGGGAGGGCGTCCGCCAGATGCACCAGAACGCCCCGCGCAAGCCAGATGGCCACGGGAGAGGGGACCTGCAGGCCCATGGAGGCACCGCGTGGTGGTGCCTGAGCTCCAGCCCAGGGGCTACAGGTAAGGCCCCCCCTGCCTGGAGCACCCATGGTTCATTGGGTTGTCTTGTGTCATTTCCTTTTCCAAATCCCATTCTTTTTTTGCGTACATTTCCCAGAAGGAGAAAGCTACAAAAGTACTGATAGTGCATCTCAAAATCCGTACAATGATGGAACAGAACATTACCATAAACATTCAGTATGTCTTGCCTGTTATTTTTTGGTGTGAAGTTGTACGCGTCATAGACGCCTAGGCTTTGTATAAATATGTATAGATCGTTTTTGTAGGCATAATCCTATTTATTTGTTTATTTATTTATTTGTCACGTTTTTTTTGGTAATTCTTTGACATTAATGCGTAAACCATTTCCAGGGAACAGGACGACTTCAGGACAGCCAAAGGAGAAGAAGAGATTGGCTTGTACAACGCCAGGAAGAGAAGGGTGGCCTACGGCAGCTTTCGGGTGAGCTTATGACTAGGCAATGCAAAGAAATGCACCTTTTGAATGCAATTATCCATTTACCTTCCAATGATCCATACCGCTCCCTACTTGCCTTCAATGGTTGGTCTTCACTGTTTCTGATCAACCATTTCTTCTTCCCTTGCCCAGGACGACTCTGAGGAAGAGCTGCCCTCTGTGAAGCGAGCGCAGGCCCGCAAGAAGCAGAGGCACCAGGCAATCTTCGGCTCTGACAGTCCCGACCGAGTGGAGGCCTTCCTGGACCTGTCCTGCGAGGAAGGAGAGGAGACCGCCAGCTCAGAGGTAGACCCCAGTTTTTCGAATATATTTAGTGAAAAATTAAGGGCCAAAGCATACTTTTTTTTTATTTTCTTCTTTGCAAGTTATTGCCAAGATGTACTTTTTAAATATTAGTGGATCATAAAGCCTATTGGATCTTAAATATGCGCTTTGATCATCTCTCCAGGAAAATGAATTTGATGGCAGTTGCACTGGATACATCAAATGACGAGGAGGAATGGCACAGCGAGAGCCCAAGGTATGAAATATCCTCCCATTTCCACAAAACTGGAATTACTGCTCAGCCGTATATATATGTTGGTTTGTATTCCAGAAATCCAACATGTAGCTCTATATACAGAGATTGAGACACCAGATGAATATGAGAATGACTAATCTCTTCAAGGCCCAGTTCCCTGAATCTTACCCCAAGGTCATTTATACCAGAGGTGTATGATTAAAGATGTGAAATAAACACAGAAGTTGTTTCGTCAACTATGTACATTAACCGGGAATATACAGCATTTTCCAATAATATCGCCAGTGAAAATAAAAACAGATGGGTTACTCAACCTTTATAGCCTAGTGAGGACAAGCTTATAGAATAGAAAGCTTTATTGTCATTATACAAAGTACAACGAAATGCAATGAGCAGTTCCTTAAAGGTGCACACACAAAAATTTAGTTTAACTTAAATACACAGTAAAGACCACGAACAAACGGCAAATACGATAAGACAGATACATCAGTGCAGATCTGAGTTCAGTATGGTGACAGCTTGGGAAAGAAGCTGTTCCTGAGTCTATTTGTTCTGGCATATATGGACCTGAAGCGCCTGCCAGAGGGCAACAGGTTGAAGAGATGGTAGCCGGGGTGGGTGGTGTCCTTCAGGATGCCTCTGGCCCTGCTGAGACAGCGGGAGCCGTAGAATGGTGCTTAAGGAAGGCAGAGGGCAGCCAATGATTTGCGCAACATTTGCCACCCTCTGCAGTTACCCTTATGCTCTGTCCTTTCACCAAAATCTCCTGTATTTAGAGGATTTAATTGTACTGGAGCTTCACTTTATAATCCAAGTGTAAACTAGTACTAGTATTTGCAGGTTGAGGTTGAGGGGGTTTGTGATAAGTGGGTGTGCAGTCTTTATCCTTCATATCTTTATGAAGTAAGAGGACTGTGTTGAGAACCACAAATAGGCTGTTTCCTTCTCAATGTCCTACAACTTGTACAGTGACTATGACAAAGATAATGGATTGGATACACTGACATATTTGCTGGCAAGAGTCATAGAGAATGGACCTAGGTGTGAATAGCTATTGTTGATTTTTCAATAAACTGAATTTGTATGTTATGTGTATAGTCCCGTTCAGCTCCATGTTTGGAAATTGTTTTGTTGCCGTTTTTATAATCGTTGTACTGTAATGTACTTAATATTTTGGAATTTCTAAAACAATTTTCTTCCAGTTTTTCATTGCCATTGTCTACCATGACAACATTCTTAAACCATACATTTCAATCATGGATTTTAACTTGCATAGTTGTACATGCTTTACACATAATAAAGCATGCACCACTTACATTATGTCTTTATTGCACTTAATTGTTAACCTTCAACTTTAATTTGGATTTTCAAAGATATCTGCCATTACTTAATTGACTTACAATCCCTTGCCTGGCCGTAGTAAATTATGTTGAGCATGGCTTCTCTCTGTTGCAATCCAAAATCCATCTCTACCGCGTGATTGATTAGGGCTTTTAAAGCTTGCGCTTCCTGAGAGACTCAAGAGTTTCATAATTTCCTGATTTCACTAACTCTCAGAGTCCATGTTTCCATGTCCTGCTTCTTGGAACAGACGCCATGTCTCTTACCTAATAAACACTATAAATCAAGTTAAAGTAAGTCTATATGGTAAGGAACAATTTTCTGCTTATGTCATTGTCTTGTGTAGCAATTGCATTGAAACCTCCATTTCTCCGTCGGCACAGCCACACGTCCAGCGACTACTCTGACTGGACGGCAGACGCCGGGATCAACCTGCAGCCCTCGACTCCCTTGTCGTCACGGAAACGGGCACGCCGGCCGCTGAGCAGCTCGGAGGAGGAGGAGGACGCAGCAGCGGCGGAGGACGAGGAGGAGAAACGGCAGAGCGATGAGGAGTCATCTGGAGTGAAGAAGAGCAAACAGAAGGCCAGGAAGCCCAAAAGCAAGGCGCCAAGGGTAGGATCGCTCACTTCTTCCGTTGGTGGCATGCAGTCTAGTTTTGTTTTTTCCCCCATATTATTAAGTCAATATCACGGTTGCCGGTGTAAGTGATTGGGTGGCCAATGGTGGTTTTGGAAAAAAAAAACCCATGGGGCTTTTCAAGAGGCTAACCTGTAACAGTTGACATGTTGTGCAGCGCCCTAAACCCAGGCCATCGATTAACCGAGAGGTGTCCAACGAGTTCAGACCCTCCCTGTGGATCACTGACGTCATTCCCCGGAAGTCTCCCTTTGTCCCCCAAATGGGAGACGAGGTTAGTAGTCATGTGTAACTCTGGAACTATGTTAAGATAACTTAAGGGATGCACCGTTTGGGTTGCATTTGTACATCATTTTGTTACTGTTTCTGAGCCGGTCTCTGGATGTCCCCCTTTATCTCTCTCTCTTCAGGTGATCTACTTCCGACAGGGCCACGAGGCTTATGTGGAAGCGGTGAGCCGCAACGCATTGTACCCTATTAACCTGGAGAAGCAGCCCTGGAAGAAGATGGTGCTCCGGGTAAGACCCAAGCCCCAAGGATGGCCATGACGGTGTCCCAAGTTATACAAGCGGACCATGGGACATCATTTTGCAACGCATTCATTGATAGCATAGGATGGACAGTGTATTTTTTAAATATTGGGCAATATGTATTTTTTTATGATGGCAGGTAACGCATACCACGTACATGTTGTCTGGTTCATGATGCATGGTGTATAAATGTGTGGACTTTTACTTCTAGGACCAAGAGTTTGTGAAGATCACAGGGATCAAATATGAAGTGTGTCCTCCGACGCTCTGCTGTTTAAAGCTCACTCTGATTGACCACGGCACAGGAAAAATCACAGACAAGTCCTTCTCTGTCAAGTAAGTCCAAGCTCTTCTGGGTTTTGTTCTTACCTTGATGGCATCATCAAATTAAATACAGACGATAATCTGGCATGCGGCAGATTATCATCTGTATTTAATTTGACAATAATAGCCCGCTATAACAAAAGGGAACATTCTGCAGATTTGATGCAGCCATAACAACCATACAAACACATGTTTGTGGTCCTCTAGGTATCATGACATGCCGGATGTGATCGATTTCCTTGTGCTGAGGCAGAACTATGACGAAGCCCGGAGAACCAACTGGAAACCAGGTGAGTCTATATTCAATCTCCCCAGCAGGGGGAGTTAACTGTACATCTACGTAGATGCATGCATATGACCATCATCAGCGTAACGAGCCATGTCTAGTCAGACACACGGAACACACTTCGCGTGTGTTCTGTGTGTCTTGCTTTGCCTTCTCTCCTCACCCGTGCGTTGTCCCGCCCCCGCCCAGGTGACCGCTTCCGCTCTGTGATTGATGACGCCTGGTGGTTCGGGTCCATCGTGTGTCAGGAGCCTTATCAGGCCCCCTACCCAGACAGCCACTTCCAGTGCTTTAAAGTCAAGTAAGGCAAAGAGACCTGAGACCTGATATTGATTTTATTGTTTTTAATATTTGGAAAAATGACATCCCAAAAAAATGTTATGTCCAGTGTACCAAACACTGTGGAAAAAGAAAGTGTCGTCAAAAATGAGTCTGGAACAGGTCTTGCTTCTCTGGCCATCTTGTAGTTGTTCCCCAAAAGGACGCACCACTAATGGGTCTCTTTTTCCTCCAGATGGGACAATGGAGAGACGGAGAAGCTGAGCCCTTGGGATATCGAGCGGATCTCTGACATTGGTAAAATCTTTCAACTGCACCACACCATCGTCCCCTTATCCACTTATCTGCTGGCAAATCAAAAGAGTAGAGCTTTTAACACTCCATAGCACTATAATCAGTCATTTAATATTCATATATTTTTTTCACACCATGCTTGTTCTTTGTTGAGTGAAACATCCTCCGCACAAACGTGTAGAATTCAGAACATCATTAAACCGATTACAGCAATCGCCCAGGGCTTGTCGTTTTCACTGTGGCCTCAAGTCTGGGCTGAGTAGGACCCTAGGTTTGAGGCCGCTGTATGCAGTGGGACCAGCGGGGTGGCACCCGGAAGGTCTCACTAGTGCCCATAGACCTGCATGTTCCTGGGATCTCAGGGTTTAAAGATGTCAGCCCCCATATTGCGAGCTTCTGTTGCACCACTGAGCAAATCTAACGAACGGTCCCCCATTTTTGTCCCGTGTGCTGTCTGCTGAGTTAACTCTATGCTTGCTCCAGGTGATGCTAAGCTATCCTTTCTTTTGGTTTCCATCGTATAGACCAGCGGCCAGAGACGGACGGCGGGGGCATCCCCGTGACGGCAGAGGAGATGAGCGAGCTCATGTACAAGCCCCTCGATGGGGAGTGGGGCGACCGCTGCAGGGATGAAGAGTGCGAGCGCATCATCGCCGCCATTGACCAGCTCATCACTGTCGGTGTGTTAACTACACACTAACACATACAGACACACGCACACACAGAGGATGCCTTTCTGTAGCAAACATGGCTTTTTTTCTATGTGTACAACAGAGATCGCCGCTCCCTTCTCGGGCCCGGTGGACATCGTTCAGTACCCCACCTACTGCACTGTGATCGCCTACCCCACCGACCTGGGCACCATCCGGCTGCGGCTCATCAACAGGTTCTACAGGTCCGTCCCACAAATGTTTCCCCTTTTTAAGAAGCCTGTGTTTAATTAGATCCACTCCATTCTTCAGACAAAATATTCCAACCCGTTGTCAACTGCAGACATCATATCTGGTCTAATTATGTTTTGTTCCTTGGCGACACCTATGGCGATGAGCAGTCATTTTTCTGATACATAAACAGTCAGTTCTAAACATTCATTCTTAATACTGCAAATGCAGTCAGTGGGCCATAGGCTCAATCCCCATGTTTCCATAAAGATCTTCCAGATCGCCACCATGAAGCTAGGAAGGTATACCAGCTTACAATACATCACGTGGTTCTCCTAGCGGACTTAAATAAACGTATTCTTTCCAGTCTCGCAGTTCAACCATATTTTATTTTGTTTAGTATAACAATATACTGTATATTCAAAATAAATAAAAGATCAAATCCGATCAAAATAAATGAACAATTGTAGGGGTGTCACACGAGACGAGACGAGACACGATATTGGGTTCACGAGAACGAGACGAGACGAGATTTTAAGAAAACTACAATGACAAATTATATGACTGGACCAACAGACTTTTATTTAACCAAGTCGTGCATGCATTTTGAAATGTTTTATTATAACTCTTAACATGCAAGAAATTGAAACTAAAACTAAAATTTATAAAAGTTCAATTAAATTAAATAATTCTCTTTTTTTCAATTGCAAACAATATTATGTGCAAAACCAAATCAAAGTACCCAAAATGTCCTTTATTGATTAAAGGTATTCGTTTTCGCCGTTATTCAGCCTCTTCTTCTCCTCCGGAAAAACACGACCGCATTGCATTGGGGTATACGGGAGTAACATGTAAGCTACATCGTATGTACACTCAAATTTTGGGTATTTTAAGTGCACTATATAGTGCATGAAATTAACCACTGAGAATTCGAAAACCACTACAAAATGGCGAGCCCCCTAAATAGTACACTATATCCGTGATAGGGAACGATTTCGAACACGGCTTATGGCTGCTTTCGATGCTTCCCCTGCTTCCCCTCCTTTTCCTTCTCCTTCTTTAGGTTCTGGCAGGCTAGATGTAGCAAAGGCGCATTACTGCCCCCACAGGCGACAAATAGAGGTTTGGATAAATCACAAATCTCGCAAGATTTTTAACGCGACGGGTAATATCGTCGAGTTTAATCTCGCGAGATCTCGTGGCACGAGATCTCGTCACACCCCTAAACAATTGCATCAAGAACATGGAAACAATGTACAGAACCATGAGCCATAAGATGCTCATGTGCTAACTAAACATGTCCACTCTCCTATGAAGTGCTAAACTGCAATATTGTTGCGCAATACCGATCTCAATTTTCTCAATATGCAGTAGGCCTATAACATTACAATATTTCATGGATCCAAGCAATCAGTCTATAGCCTACATGACAACACACAAACAAAAAGGCTTCGATATGCTATAGAAGCCTCTTCGTAATGCAACACTTTGGCCAATGCAGCCTCCTATGTCAGTAGGCCTACTGACTTGGGAGGCTGCATTGGCTCAAGTTCTTTGGATGCACGTTGTTTTATAACAAGGAGAGGCAAAGTTGTGCATTACAATGCAAACACAACAATAATTTGCACCAATATGGCGCACTTAGTAGAGCAATCAACAACTGAATAAATGCCAGGTATAGCCTATCGGAGACTGGCACGCAATCAGTTCACTTGCAAATGAAAGCCTGCAGTATGACCGATCGTATGACATTATTTAACCTTCCATCTACAGCAAATACGATCAGACAGATGCATCATTGAACACATACACAAAGCACATTCGTCCAACCATGGCGGTTGCTGACAACATTTTACACAACAAGCCAAACATCACCACGGCAGGTGCGCTCTCTCTCTCGCGCTCTCCCTCTCGCTCTCGCACGCACATAAACAATCCCCTCCAACTCCAAGGCTAGGCTGCTTCACTAAGACCACAACCAACCACAAGGCCTTCATAACCATGCAGTATGCCGAAGCCGGAAAGGACATGCACGCGCACAGTCGCACACACTCATCTTATGCACAACAATCAGTTTTATCATCACAATTCAGTCACTGCAAAGATTTAAAAGATAGCCTCATATCTTAAGTAAGAATAGACCCAAAGTGTGTGAGTGATACACTCTGGTTTAGCATTCGCTTGCTAGCGGTTTTTAGTATGACTTGTAAACATTGCGTCTTTCTTCTGCTCTGAACATGGCTGAATTGCATACGCACGTAGGACTGGCGGGCTCCGCTTGGCAGAAAATAACATATTTGTGAATAAATGTTTTGAATTCTGAATACTGGACATGGTGAGCTTAAAAACATTAGTGACAATTTTTTTTGGACAAAATTTGAGACAGCCTTCAAATTTTGCTTTTGAGGCCTTCAGGGGGTCTCATGGGAAAACCTGGGGGGGGTCGAGCCCCCCCGGACTCCCCCATATTTCGCACTCTAAACTCCAACTCCACAGACGGCTCTCGGCGTTGATTTGGGATGCACGGTACATCGCACACAACGCCCGCACCTTCAACGAGCCGCGAAGCAAGATCGCCCATTCCGCTAAACTCATCACCAATGTCCTCCAAAAGTTTGTCAAGTGAGTGAGGGTCACATGCTGCTTTTGGCTCTGGTCTGGTTCCATAGAGGTTTGCAGGAACATTCAGTGGTAGCACTTTGCCTAATTGATCAATGTACTCTCATGACTCCTGCAATTTCCAGGTTGTTTCTTCTTCATGGTTGAATGCACTTATTGTTAGTCGCTTTTTATGAGTTTTGTCAAAATAAATGCAATGTAAACATGAAATCCCATGAACTGATTTAGTGTAAATGGATTCATTATATTCAGAGTTGATTATAGATTGTTTTCTGCACTTGATAATACATTTTTCTCATCCTGATCCCCTCAGTGACCAAAGTTGCACAGATATCATGGAGATTTACAATGCAGTGGAGGAAATGGATGATGACGATGAGGTAAACCTTGAATAAACCTTGATGGCCCTTTGTAGACGAGCCATTTTTGGGGAACAAATGTTTCAAATTCCATAATATAAACTGAAAAGATGCTCCATATTGGAGAATGCAAATGGGTTGCTGGCTTGCAAAACCGACTCGTTTGGGTTTCCAGAAAACACTGAAGGATCAGTCTTTCAAATTCCTGGCAGCTGTGAATTCAATGATGTATTGGGTTACGAACCCTAACTATAAAGCTTTTCTCTCTCCAGGATGATGAAGCAGAGGCACCAGGCACTTCGACCGGTCATAGGTTGCGTCAGGTAAAGGGAACATTTTCTAGATGAATGATAAACCCTGATCCAGGTTTGAACATTTAAACTGGAGTGTTGTTACTATAAATATACCTTGGAGAAATCACAATCAAATATTAAGATATTTTAAAGGGAACTTGTTTCAACTGATTTGGATTAAAAACATTAACACAGACTGAAATATTAAATCAAGGTTTAAATTGGTTGTCCTGAAATGTAGTCAGCGTTGAGTGGCTCTGGCTCTGACACTCCCCCACTCCTCTCTTACCCAGCGCTCGGAGGAGGTGCTGCCGGACCGAGATGCCTGGAAGGGACAGTGCAAGAGTCTGATCAACTACATCTTCGACTGTGAGGACTCTGAGCCCTTCAGACAGCCCGTCAACCCCAACAACTATCCAGTAAGTATTCTCAACAAATAAATAAATGAAGCTATCACAACCAAGTCATCGAACAAAAACATAAACCTACGGCTGAATTGAAGTTGGTTGAGAAAAACGTATAATAATTAACTAGATATAAAGTCACTACTATAAAATGGTGGCTAAATATGAAGCCGTGCCTGACTAACATCCCAATGTCTTCCCGTTCAGGACTACCTGGATATCATCCATGCCCCCATGGACTTCGGCACAGTAAAGAGGGTCCTTGAGGACGACCGCTACGACAACCCCATCGAGCTCTGCAAGGACACGCGGCTCATCTTTGCCAACGCCAGAGCCTACACGCCGAACAAGCGATCCAAGGTATGGAGGGACGCTTCGTCTTAGGGCCGGGCGATGGAACTTAATTTCATGATAATCACTGGTAACTAGGGATGTCCCGATACCACTTTTTGACTTCTGATACCGATACCGCAGCTTATTTGCAGCCGATACCGATATCAGTACAATACTTTGTTTTTTATTCTTGAACAAATAATAATAAAATATATGGAAGCACTTTGCTTGTGATTGTCAATAAGCCAAAACACATTGAAACATCTCACTAAAGGAAAGTTGAATGGCTTAAATCAAATGAAAAGATTTGAACTGAGTTCCAATGTAAACATGCACACATTAAAAAAAATAATTAAATGGTTGGAAACAGTTAAACAAATAGTGAAATAAGATTGAAACGGCCGATATATAATAATCATATTTCCAATCGATTAATCATTTTAATAGATTGGAAGTCTGCAACGTTTGAAATGGTTCGCTTTTGCAATCGCCAAGCTTGTGCTTGGCGGTCACAACAGCTGTGATCCGCTCTTGCCCAAGCTAGAGCGTCTGACGTGACCGCATGATCGCGCTCGGCAACAGCCGAGTTGAGTCGTGCAATAGCCAGGCGATTTCTTCTTTACGGATGAATTACTGCTGACATGTCTGTTCAACTGGTAGCTCTCATGCGTTAGCTCTCATGCGCATGCGCCTAATTGGCAACTATTGTTGTTATCACGTGGAAAGCTGCGCGGATTGGATCCTATTTATGTCTCCAATTTCCGATCCAGTTTAATGGGCCAATATCGGACTGATACCGTTGATCGGATCGGGACATCCCTACTGGTAACTTTACACACTAGAACTTGTACATTGCAACGTCGCCTTGCAACGATTGCTTCCATTTGGAAATCAAAATAGCATTGGAAGTTTAGTGAATATGTTGGTAGTTGTGTTTTTTTGGTCATTGTTTAGTAATAAGTCGTGAAGTGATTTGTCATTATTGGTATAAGTATACCATATGATATCAAATATATATCATATCAAACTAGTTTTCCCTTCTCTGGCGTTTTCAATCTTCCTACTTGGAGTCTTCATTAGTATACACTATAAAACGGGGTTCCAAGATAATTCCATATCCTCTTTCCATGACAATACTATTCAAAGAAAATAAGAAAACTATTTAATCATCACCCAGCCCTACTCCATCATTTCTGGGAACGTCGGAACCACTCTAGGAATACCATCTTTCCGGTATTTTCTATATTAACGATGCGATTCTTGGTTGGTACACGCGTGATGGTGGACTGATCTCTTCCGCCTCCAGATCTACAGCATGACCCTGCGTCTGTCGGCCTTCTTCGAGGAGCGCATCAGGAGGATCCTTTCGGAGTACAAGACGGCGGTGAAGAGCAGCGAGAGGCTGCGCCGCAGCCAGCGCTTCAGGAAGAAGATGCAGCAGGGAGAGCCATCGGGCGTCGGCGCCTCAAGCAGGTCTGTAGCAGCGGACCACTTCGATTCACAATTCAGGCCGTGCAATAGGCCAGGCCCTGCTGTCCTAGCGCACGGCCTTCTATAGATAAGGCTGGCGTTGATGAAGCTGAGCCTCAACATCACTGTTCTTTAATCAGACACGCCAAGTAACGGACCATTTCCTTGTCCGTTATTAATGGCAGAAAAGCCAACGTTGACGACGCAAAGGCATAAATACGGCATAGCAGGCTCTGAAGTCTATTGATTTACATATGCTGCTTTTGTTCGAGTCCATGTGCCGCAATTAAAAGTCCTCTAATCTCTTTGCAGTCAGAAGAGGGCTGCCGTGAAAACTCAGGAAAAAGTGGAGTCGATGTCTGTGACCAAACCTACCTCAACCAAAGTGTCGGCTCCGGAGAGAGCAAGGAGGCGGAGCCGCAACTCGTCCTCGGACTCCAAAGCAGCGTCTTCGTCACCAGGTGGGAACCAAGCCCGCGTCACATAACAGACCATGCGACGAACATACGTGGACCTGTGTACATCCTAGACCTGTGGTGTAGCAACGACACAGGAGAGACTTTTCTTCAATATTTTTTCTTTGAATGTGCTACTATAATAACAATAATAATGTATATAATAATATGGAATCGTTTTATTTTGTACTTGCATCTTCATGTAATATGTTTCTGCCTCAGCCTCTGAAAGTGAGTCAGAGGAGGAGAAGCGACCTGGGTCGGCCAGACGCCAGAGAGAGACCAGGGGGAAGGCGCGCGACAGAAGGATACCCACCAGGAAAAGAGGTACAAATGATAGTCAATTCAATATACTAGGCCGTAGGGCTGCTCGATTATGAAAAAAAAAATCATAATCACGATTTTTTTGGTCAATATTGAAATCACGATTATTCAAACGATTATTTTTTGAGTTTGAAAAGATTATGTATTTATTCAGCATGTCTCTCTCAAAACACTTTGTAACTGAGAACTAACCCTACAAAAAATGGTCCAAAAGAAAATGTTAAAATCTAAAATTATGTACAGATATGTACTGCTGTTCTGCACTCTCTATAAAGCATAAAAAAAAAATCAAAATTCGGTTAATCGCCCAGCCCTACTAGGCCGCCTATAGGAGGTGAACTGCTTCACTTTGCTCAATATCATAGTGTCTTGCTGATTGTCCCTAAACAACCACATTGATAAACGTATACGGTTTCATTCATGGTCAGTTGCAGATAGCGAGAGTGAGGAAGAGGAGGAGGAGGAAGCCGCCTTCTCCAGTGAACCCGAGGAGAGTGAAGATGGCGACAGGGTGGCTTCGTCCAACTCCTCCCGTCGCCGCTATCCCAGCAGGTCGAAGACCAGCAAGAGTACACGTTTGACCAGGACCAGCACTGCCCCCGACCGAAGAAGACCAGGTAAATAAAGACTATTACTCAGATCCTTCATGTGCAGGCCGCAGTATTATACATAGATCAAAATGACGGAAATATTAAAGCTAGGATAGGCAATTATGAGAAACCATCCAGAGTAAGCTATATTTTGAAAGGATCAAACTGAAAAATTCCCAGCCTTACCTTCAGACCTGCCTAGAAAGCCCCTCCTCTATTGCTGAGCTCACTAGCTTAGCAATAGGAGCAAGCTTGCTAGCTTGGCAATACGTAGCGTTGTGGTAGACTATGGTCATGCACAATGAATACGCAGGTAGACGGAGGGATAAGCCATCCAATCATCATTCCTCTGATTGGGCGGGTTTTATTACAATCCTGCAAGATGCATACTATATTGTGTTTTTGGACTGCTGTTTGGATGTACATTTAATTTAAAAACATTACAAACCCCGCTTAAAAAGTCAAGGAAAAGCCTGGGTTCCATTTCCTCTCTTGATCAACTTTAACTGTACGTCTCTTTTCTCCCAGCAGCCAGGACTCCTATGAACGGCCACGCTGCCAGGTCATCTCGCCGGGAAAAGTCCCGTCGGCATGACGACGACAGCCAAGCGTCGTCCCAGGATGAGGATGAAGAGGAGGAGAAGGAGGAGCTGGGGGATCATGCAGGCCACCGTTTTCTGAAGAGAAAGACGGCCCGTGCTGCCATCAACAAGATGAAGCTCCTGGACGCCTCAGACGAGGACTACGAAGAGGAGGAGAAGGAGGCGAAGAAGCTAAAGAGGAGCAGTGGTAGCCGCCTGCGACAGACCCCCCGGATCAGCAAGCGCACCGCCGTCATCCAGAGCGACTCGGACTCTGAGGACGTATCCTCTGCACAGGGTAGGAGGTTGTTTTAACAGGCCTGCGCCAACACCGAAGTCGCTCTCCAGAAGTGTTTTCATACTGCTTTGTCACTATGATAGAGGTTCCCCTTTTATGAGGTTGCAAAATGGGCTCAGCACACTGGTGGGCCACAAATGAGGGAGCAAAGATGCTGTGAGTTGTCTGAATGCTGACTGTTGTTTTTGTTTGTCAGCTTCTCAAACCAAAGAGGAGTCGACGGCCGACTCCAAGGACGAGGAGAGCGACGCCAGCGCGTCCCCAAAACCCCAGCAGAACGGGGACGACAGTCCCAGTAAACACAAGGCAAAGAAGCAAGCATCCAGGACAGAAGGAAGAGGTAAGAATGAACCGTCTCCATGATCCTGACCCATGATCACTTTTAGACCTCATCATTTTGAGTTCCTTTTTTCCTGATGAAAACCTCTTTCTGTTGCAATTTCCAGAAGACTCATCCCAAGTAAACGGTCACAGTGCAAAACCTCAGAAGGCCGACAGTGATTCTGACCAGCATGATGAGGGTTCCAGTGAGGAGGAGGAGGAGTCCAAAGCAGTGGCGGCCTTGTCTCGGACGCATTCCAAGGTCAATGCAGCAGCATCAGCCAGGAGAAGTAAGGTCACTCCGGTTGCAAGCGAGGAGGACGAGGTAGCGGATACTAAGAGCAGGCCGGTGCGACGCAGGCCCGCTGTGGACTCTGACTCTGACGACGAGGACTACGTTCCCGAGAAGAACCCGTTTCAGCAAAACGGGAGACGAGCGGCACGGGAGGACCAAGGGGACACATCCGGCGGGAAGGTCAAAGCGCCCCTAAAGCGGGACGACGCCGAGTCCGAGGATCTCAGCGACGCTCCCAAAGGACGGAGGGAGCACCGGAGGGAACCGGAATCAGAGGAGGAGGAGGAGGAGGACGCCGGGAGCAATTACTCGGATGAAGGCCGTAAAAAGACGCAGAGGCACAAAAGTAAATCCAAACGATCGCGTGGCACCTCCCATTCAGAGAGCTCCGAGCAGGAATACAAACCCAGGAAAAGGCAGAGGAGGAATCGCTCTGCTGGTTCCTCGGACAAAACTTCTGACGAGGAGCTGGAAAAGCGGCCACGCACCCGAGCCCTGCCCAAAAAGAAAAACATCAGTGAGGAGTCTGCAGAAGACTCTGCAGAAGACTTTGCCTCCAAGGATCGTGTGAAACAAAGAAACGGTAGGATCAGCGCCACCTCCGCTGAAGACACACCCGTGCGCAAGTCCTCAAGGATCTCCCCCGATGAAATTACACGGAAGGCACGTTCTAAGAGGAGGCGCACCTCGGACACCTCGGACTCGGAAGACGGAGACAAAGATCAGTCGGCCAAGACGAATAGGAACTCCAAGGAGATCAGTGCAAAGTCAGGCTCCTCAAAGTCCTCAAAGCCACCTCAAAGGGAGTCTCGTGGGAAACCCAAACCGGAACCCATTAGCAGTCAGGAAGAGGCCTCCTCTCAATCGGCTTCGGACGACGAGAAGGACGCAGCCGCCAGCCGCTCGCGGCGAGGGAAAAAGGATGTGCTGCGGCCGAAATGCAAGCGGGAGGACGGCTACAGAAGCAACAGCTCCGCCTTGGAGAGCGAGGAGCAGTCCTCCTCCTCAGAACACTCGGTGAGTTCAGGGTCCCACGGCAGCAGCAGCCCCAAGAGGAAGGGCCACAGACGACCGGCCGGAGGCAGCAAGAGGATGCCGCGCCGGCCGTTGAGGGAGCCAAGCCGAAGGGCCGCCGCCAGGAGGGAGGCGGAGAGCGATGAGTCGTCCAGCAATCCACTGCGACGGACTAACGTCACCACGCGGAACCGCGGCAGGCAGATGGTCACCTACAACGACAGCGAGTGACGATTGGGCTCTGGGCGCAAGAGGAAAAAGGACACTAACTGGAGATCTTGAAGACACTTGATGGACGCGAAACGGTAGTAGCACTGGAGTCCTCTAGAAATTACTGTGAATTTGTTTTCATTCAGGGATATTTATAATTTCTATGAAAAAGAAAAAAACGAAAAACAAAACTTGTTTATAAATGCAAAAAGCAATTGAACCATTTGAACTGCTGCTGGTTTTCACAAGGACCCAGAGCAAGTCCTCCTCCTCCCATGATGCTTTTTGTGATTTAGCCAGCAGGGGTAACCATTCTGAGGAATATTGTCCGCTTGGGTGCTATCTAATATACCTCTGTTTAATCAAGCATATTGCTGGCTTGCACTAAGATACACTGTAATGAGGTATTTCATACACTAGTTTTGCATTAGAAACTCAGGGGTCAACTTAGTTTACTGTAGTCTCAGACTTGCAGTTTTTTTTTTTTTGTAAAGTGACTGGCAAGAGGAAGGACAAGAAGCGGGTGTTAAGAAGGGAGATGTCCAAGCACATTCACTGGGACAACAATGACTCACAACCTTGACTACAGCACTCCTTTGTATACCCACAAAACATGTTTGCTTGATGTTATTGTGTTCATTCATATGAGCCAAAATGTACAATAATTGAGTTCTAGTTTTCCCTAAATTTGAGTACATTTTGTCATGTTCCAGTCAATAAATGTATATATGAGATTGAGAATGAACGTCAAATGATTGTTATAATCATTAAGTAGCAAGGTGTTTATTTACAAATTGAGCATTAATTTTTGTATGACAGTTGAGTGCATTGGCTTGCCATATGTCACAAATTGGTACTGTTTTGCAAGTACAAGATCCTTAAATGTATAAAGCAAAACACTGAGATTTCTCATATTGGGAAGACTTTTATTGTTGTCCTGACTCCTGTGTTAACTACTTTCAGTATTAAGTTCTTTTTTAGAGTTGATTTGAAAATTTTTGCCAGTCACCTGGGATAGTTTAATTTTAGGGGAGGTTTCGAAATGGAGCTGCATTATGAACTTTTGTTAATTTTTTTCCTACTACACGTTTAATAAACAGTTTTAACATGAATTCCTATAACGCGTTAGGTTGTGAAGCGCAATCAGTTATTTCTCTGATAAATAAAATCATTTCACAGCTTATTCTGGGTTTCTGTTTTACATTTGATTCAGTTCCTATTTCAAACCAATCATAAAGCATAAGTTTAGCAGGTTGGGTCACACACCGGACAGGTAGCTTTAAGGTAATTTTCTTAGTTATACACACCCAGAGGCCTCTCCATTTACTGAATTACTAGAATAATAATTGACCACTGAATCTCAGTTCCATCGATGGATGTATACGGTTGCACCGTGGATTTGCCATCATCACATCCATTAGGACAATCGAGGGATGTAACGTTTACTGCGTAAGCACTTAATATAATAACTTACAATACATCTCTGTAAACAATGATTACATTTATGCATGACCGAGATTGAATGTTTAGAATTGTCGCAATATAAGTGTCGGTTGTATTTATAATTTGTTGCGTCTTTTTGTGTTTCCTTATACACACATCAATGCTTTAATGTTGTACATTTAATGCCATATCAAAATAAAGTTACAATGAAAAAGGTTGCAGCAGGCCAGGTCGCCTCCCAATGACGTAGCTGCGACGTGTTTACCCACTATCCGCACTTTCGATAGACTTTTTCCAAATATGATTTAGCTCAATTTTGGGAGCCCTTTACTAATGGATTTTAAGTGCAGAGTATTTATCTAATAATACAAGTTTTTATTATTTTCAACGTTTAGCTTATATGTGGACGACTTGTATTTGAAAACATAGGAAAATGCCGATTTAAATAGTCAGTTTGTGACAACAAGAAAGATGTGGACTCTAGTCCACTACTATGACTGCTGTGCTTTATAGCACCGATTCATTCAAAAGGCCACGGCAGTGGTCGTTGACAACGGTACTTGGTAGCTGCTGTGTATAATTTGGTAGCTGCTGTGTATAATATAGGCCGGTTTTGTTTGTTTTTTACTCTCTAGTCCTTGTATTTGAAGAACAAGCCTAGCATGATTTCTACCAGTCCGCGGCAGTATCCGTAACCAGCCAACGTTAGACCCAAGAAAGACTTGAAGGAAGAACCCCAACCAACATGTTCAAGATGCTGGCGTGTAAACGCCTGAACTGTTTCATAAAGCACCGAGCACAAGTATGGACGTTGGCTCAGAGGAAGGTCACAACGTGGTCCCCTGTCGGGGCTGCGTTCAACAGCAAACCTCAGAGAAGACTGGACGTGTTCCAGGACAACGTGGTATGTAGTATCAGCACTGTTACACACAAAACAGGTGCGATATGGGTTGAGTTGTGCAATGTAAAAAATGTATGGGAAACACTTTACAATAAGGGAACAATAATTTACCATTCACTACATTAGTGAATGCAGTAATAAACATGAATTAACCCCCTAATAACCATTTCATGGGGGTTATATAAAGGGTAGTTAACCAGTTAGGTAACAATCAGTTAATGTATAAATGAACACCCAAGTTAACAGGACCAGCCTTAACATAAACACCAAGATCAAATTATAAATAGAGTTAAGCTGTTAGACATTTGTTAGTTAATCTTTATTATTGCATTGTACACTTATGTAAAATTGTTATCTATGTATGTTACTGACATCATATTCACCAGTGATTTAACGCTGTGTTGTGTTTAGAACAAGGGTCTAACTTTCTGTTGAAATGTGGTTGGGACATTAGGGCTAAGATATATTTATCTATATATATTTAAATGTTCTTCAAAATATGCAATTTTAGGCAATGTGATGGCCTAAAATTATGTCAGAGTAGTTGGAATAATGGGACTTCAAAAAGCATAGTCTAGGCCACTACAGAGTCAACAATACGTACATAATCAGCATGAAAACAACCACGCGCACTGCACAAGTAACAGTCATCCATATGCATCACATCCGTCTACTGTGGAAGGCACCAGTGCATGTCAGCTAGACCAGCGATGAAAATATCCATTATCACTGACCAACAATATGACCAATAGAAACAACTGAAGGAGTACTGTTGACAACATTAAGCTGTCTTTCAGAAAATTCTTATCGAGTTTTGGGATAGAGACAAGATCGTCCAATTTACAATAGTGGCGGGGACAGGACCCCAGTGTAAATGACACCTTTTGTTTTGGCTTTATGTCAGGGTTTGTTTGGAGTGCCAGAGTTGAGCTCTCCCGCAGGCTTTGAAGTAGCTACGAAGAGGGTGCTGAAGGACACCCAGCTACTGGTGGACAAGACATGCCACAGCCCCCCAGGAGCGGCGACCGTGGAGTACTTTGACCAGCTCTCCGATGGTCTATGCAAAGTGGCTGACCTTGTAAGTTCACGCTACAATGGCACCTGCACTTATTGCCCGAACATGTCTTTAACCTCACATCCTGGAGCAGACACTGTGTTGTTGTTGCTTTGGATGGATATTACACCATATTGTTTTAGACTTGTCCAATGTCCAAATTCCAATACAATTGACTTGACTTGACTTGACTTGACTTGAAATGTGCTTCTCTGTGTTACCAGGCTGACTTTGTTAAGGTAGCCCACCCGGATCCTCTGTTCCGTGAGGCTGCAGAGAAGACATGCATAGAGATTGGCACTGTTGTAGAAAAGTAAGGCTCCTGTAATATAAATACAAGATTGTTATTTTCAACCAGAATAAACCATTAAGTAAGGGTACACAGACATCTAGCGCAAAATCTTTATGGGGGTCCTGCTTTGAATGTGCTGCTTTTTTTTTGCAGGTTAAATACAAATGTGGAATTAAGCACCAGCCTAAAAGATCTGCTCAACAGCCCTGATATTCTGAACCAGCTGGACCATGACACAAGGTATTCAGAATCGCGGACATACAGTCTTATGGAGGATGCCCTCTGTGCTGAATAATATTCATGCATTTGTAAAAAAAAAAACAGATGTAAAAACCACAATAGTAAATAATCAAGCATCTGTATTGTTCCTAGGCGAGTGGCAGAGCTGTTCATGTTTGATTTTGAGATCAGTGGAATTCATCTGGAGGAGAAACTGGTAAGAGGGTCCATAATCTATATTGTCTCTTCAGCCATGCTTGTTTTGGCTGTCCCCTTGAACTATACTTCACACATGTTGCATCTGGTGTCTATTTTAGTGCTGATTTCAATTCAAAGTTTTGACTATGTATGTGCTTAGCCTGCCGTTGCCTGACCAATTTGCGATACTGCCAGAATAAATACAAATAAGATCTCAGATTCCTCTGTTAATTACAGTAATGAATTTAAAAACGTATATATCTATATATAATGACCTCCAGTAAAATTGAACTTGTCCTGTTTGTGCTCTGCAGAGGAAGGAGGCTGTGGCTCTGCATGTGAAGCTCCTGGATCTGAATAATGAGTTCTTAATGGGCTCTCACTTGCCCAATCGGATTGCCAAGTCTGCAATTCCAGAACATCTACATCTGCACTTTGCAAAAGAGGGCAGTTTCATCCAGATTGGAGGGTTACACGCAGACTCCCCTGATGACTTGGTATGTATGTATGTTGGCATCTGAGGCAATAAGACAGTTCTTCATATTGGTCAGCAGGGGGCGTCTTTGTCCCAAAAGTAAATCAGAATGCACCAGATGGTTATAGGCCTACCTCTTTAGAAGCTTTTCCTATCCTGATCACAAAACGAGTCCTGGTGCTGGCATCCACTTAGAATTTGTTGACATAGTCCCATGCAATTTAAATTGTCTTAATATTAAATGCAACTATTTTAAATGTAAAGTGATGCAAAACTAATATAATAGCTAATCAACACATTGCTTGTTGTTCACTTACTGTTTTCAGTTACTATTTAGTTTTTTCTCGGTTTACTAAATGGCTAGGCATGATGGAGACATCTCAGTGTACTGATGAATAGATCACTGATGTATTGACGGCGTCAGGAAGGGACACACTGCAAGGCACTGTTGCAGGATGTTGATTTAATTGTTCTGTCCGCCCTCTGCTGTCAGCTACGGGAGATCGCCTACAGGATCTTCCTCTATCCTAACGGCCAGATGCTGGATTGCCTGGAGGAGCTGCTGAAATGCAGAAACAAACTGGCCAAGCTGGTGGGCTACGAGTCGTACGCTCACAGGGCCCTGAAGGGAACCATGGCCAAAAGCCCAAGTGGGTTCCTGCTTTCTTTTCCCTTTCAAGTATAACTATATGAACTAGATACAGGGAAGTATGAGTCACATTATATAATGATCCCTCTTACCTGCTAGACTTTTCTGTATCCATGTGTTTAATTTCATTGTGACTACTTTGTTGAGTGGTCTGTGTGAATCCAATGTGTACAAAACTGACTGAGTTGCTTGGAGATAACCCTGCAGAGTTTATGCTTTTGTAATTTGATGCAGAAGCTGTGATGGACTTCCTTGAGCTTCTTACGGACAAGCTTAAAGACAAGTAATTGTTTTTCCCTATTTGAATCACAACTAAGACTCATTTCGCAGAGAGTAGAGCATTCATAGGAAATCAATGAATTTGAAAGATGAGGGTGTAGAAGGACTTGCCTTTCTCTCACATTGCATTGAGCAACAATACGTTTTTATACTGCTAAATGTGTGTGTGTGTGTGTGTGTGTGTGTGTGTGTGTGTGTGTGTGTGTGTGTGTGTGTGTGTGTGTGTGTGTGTGTGTGTGTGTGTGTGTGTGTGTGTGTGTGTGTGTGTGTGTGTGTGTGTGCTTACATATCAGTTACTATTATGAGGCATATACGCCCATAATCAAATTGTTCGTTAATTAGTCCACGCCTTATTTAGATGGTAACGCTCCTTTTTTGTTGAGGCTGCCAGGTAAGGTTAAAGGTTTAAAAGTTTTTGACGATATCTTTTCAATAAACCTTGTCTTTGTATTTGGGTTCTTTCATCATGTAGGACGGCGAAAGACTTTAAAATGATGACGGACATGAAGAAAAAGCTCAACCCTCGTAACTCAGTGAGTATACTCTCATCTCGGCCAGCCCTCAACCTGCCTGACCGTCAGGCCATATGTCTGCGGCCCCAATAACCGAGAATAGAGACCATGTGATGGATTAAGCATCCGATATCACTCTATATACTGGCTCCCAAGTTTGGTCAATAATGTATGTCTGCACTATATCTGTAATTATTCTGCTGATCACTAGCTGCAAAGAGGTCCGTGTAGAGCTTTATACTGTTATAGGCCATTATTTTATTTGGCATCATTCCCTATTGCCTTTGTGAATGCATTCATTGGTTCCTTTTTTTTGTTCAGTACCACTGTAGTCCACTAGGCTATATTCCGGCCACATGCCTACGGTCACAGAAAAAAACAACTACATCTGCATATAACTACATACATTTCCAGCCATTGTGATCGGTCCTACTACACCTCAGCAAATGAAACCAAGTGTCATTCCTCTGTTATTGAATGTATTGAATCCATATGGAAATGCTCCAGGCTCAGGCTTATCTCTGCCATCCCACAGGAGCTAATGGCCTGGGACCATCCCTACTTCAGTGCCGTTTTGCGGGCTGAGAGGTGAGCAGTTCGGGCATCACACTCCCTTGCATTTTTTACTCGGGTTGTGATTTATGGAGCCAACTCAATTTGCAATGTCTGTGGTTTAAGATGGTTGTGGGTCCGCAGCACAATGAGGGATCGCCCACTAGTGGGTCCACGCTCTTTCTCGTGTGACAGATGATACAAAAGGTGTTACTGGAGAAGCATGGGACTCTGGAGTCGCATGCGTCCACAACGCTGCTTTGGGTTAACGTCAAGCTTCAGTTTCACCTCCACCCTTGACTTGGGTCAGGGTCGTGGTTGTACATTTCCATTATCTTTTTTGTTTGTGGAAGTCAATATTTTCTTAAAAGCTATATATAGATGTTATTTGTATATTGGATCGAAACATTTTATTAAAATGTGTTGATCGGCACATCCTACATACGCTGGGAATGTGTGTATTGTTATTTTACCTTCTTGCGTATCTTGCAGTTAATTTAGGTTATTTATGAGGTTATCTGATCCAAGAACCAGGAGCATTGCAGGGACCTTTTTAAAGTAAAAGTTATAACCTTAGGTGATCAATCAGGCCCAAGCCGCCATAAAATACGATGGAACAAGAGAAACGGCGAATTCCATCGAGAGTCCCCCCATGTCTGTATGTTTTTCCCTCCCCTCGCCTTTTTACATTTAGCCTGTTATTAATGAACTGCTAACTTCCTTACCAGCGCCCAGCAAGGGCCAATAAAAGCCATGACTTAGGGAAGTATTATCACAGACATTTCACATTCTTCCTCTGAACTAAAGCTTCTTTCAGGTGTGTGTGTGTGTGTGTGTGTGTGTGTGTGTGTGTGTGTGTGTGTGTGTGTGTGTGTTTCTGCTTTTAACATTAGCCCTTTGGCCTGTTCTCAGCTTGGCTGCTGTCTTGAATGCTGTCTCAACCTTCTGATTAAAATTAAAAAATATTTGCTCCTACACCCAAGTTGATTATAATCTCTCCTTTGTACTTTGGTGTGGTGCATTTCAGCATCTGTTCTTTCACCGGGGGAACTGAGTGTAGAAAGTGTGACTGAATTAAAGTAGGGCTTGTTGCCAAAAGTGGCTGTTGCTTGAGCCTTGTGAACTCTGCTATTCACAGACGCTAAAACCAACTGACTCTTGTGTTTGCCTCCTTGGTTGAGTCTGCCTCAAAGCAGTATAGCCTAATATTTAGGTCTGTCAACAAAATCCATCACTTGGCTCTATTATATATATACATACATATATATATATATATACATATATATATATATATACATAAATTACTCAATGAGCGCAATACTGGAGGAATAATGTAGCCTGCGGCTTAACATGCCAAGAACCACAGTGTCCTGCGTTCTCCAATAGGGTGGCCGCGTCACTTAGTCACACGTCACAATTAATCACCTGCATAGACACAAGGATCTTCCCCATTGCGCTCTAATTACCGCCAAGATTAGATGATGTATGAACTGTCCCCCAGGCCATACACAGCTAGAGTGTTCCAATTATGTTTGATTTAAAGACAGACGGCAACCGTATCAAGTTTTAGTTCTTTGACACATCTGGTCCATACTTATGAACCCCCTTTCTTCACAAGAAAAGTACCCCAAGGCCTTTCCCCCCCTCACTGGCTTCTATAATTAAAGTTGATTTAAAGTAGATATTTAATTTAATATAATTTTGTAGTTATAATTTTGCACAGGATTTTTTCCAGGGATCACCTTAAAGATGCTCATTCAAATGTTAAAAATAACAACGGCTGTATACAGCCCTACTGCTCCTCTTACTGTGCTACCTATCTGTGGTTGCAGGTTCAACATCGAGCCCAGCCTGTACAGTCCCTACTTCTCCCTAGGGGCCTGCATGGAGGGCCTGAACAACCTGTTCTCTCAGCTCTTCGGCGTGTCCCTCATGTCCGATCAGCCCAGTGCAGGGGAGGTGTGGAGCGAAGACGTCCGCAAGCTGGTAACACACACTTGCTATTTCTTGGACCCTTTTCTGTGTTTCAAAGCAAACTGGCGATGAATCAGTTTTGCGCTGATGCAGAGTGGCTTTGGTTCTGTCTGTCTGTGTTTCCTAGGCTGTGGTTCATGAGACGGAGGGACTGCTGGGATACATTTACTGTGATTTCTTTCACCGCACAGATAAACCTCACCAGGTAAACACTTTATGACCCCTGAAGAATATGACTCTGCTTAGCTGAGCTCACACGTAGCACTGAGCAGAACTTGGCTGCCACCTGCGCCCCGCACCTTTCCTGGTCTAACTAGAAGAAGGAAACTAAATTCAGTTTAGTTTTTGTGGCAGATCAGTCCATCTGTTTTACATTAGCTTTCAAGAAAGGTTAAGATAATAATGTTTGCTAACTAATTACAATAATGTCAACTAACCACTGACCAAGTCAATTGAAACCAAAATGATTTACTGCAAGAAAAGAAGAAAAACCATGAAGAATACCAGCGCTCGCGCTCCCAACTATCCATTCCAACCACCCGCCACAGGACTGCCACTTCACCATCCGGGGCGGGCGCCGTTGCCAGGCGACGGGCGATTACCAGCTGCCGGTAGTGGTGCTGATGCTGAGCCTGCCCCATCCCACCAAGAGCGCCCCCACACTGCTCACGCCGGGCATGATGGAGAACCTCTTCCACGAGATGGGCCACGCCATGCACTCCATGCTGGGCCGCACACGCTACCAGCATGTCACCGGTAGGTCTGGCTTCCTGTCCCTGCAGGTTCCTTGTCATCCTCCGGATTCAGCAAACTCCTGCCAAGTTTGTTTGGGTGTGTGTGTGTGTGTTCACTCCTATTAGGGGGTTTGTTTGTAATCCAGACACAATGCACGCGCGCATCACCTGCCACATACGCGTGAGATACAGATATTACATGTGCATCACAACACACCGCCTCTCTGCCGGTTGCTTCAGGGGGGTAATTGCCGTCTTTATTTTCTGCAAGTTGATCCGGGTTCGTCGTTTTTCGGAATCGGTTCTTCGGTTACATTTTGGAATGACGCTGTGGAATATTGTTTGCTGCGGGTTAAATATCCGCTTGTTTTTATACAGCTTGACAATTTAAAGTTAATGCAATTTATACCTCGGGTCTTAACAATGTCTGTTTGTCCCCGCCTGGCTACTCCGGCTGTCATTTAAGACTTTATCGCTTCTCAAAGTTCACGGACACACCCAAGCCATTATATCCAGGGTGCTTAGGAGCTTAAGCACTGACTAATGGCACTATCCAGAATCCTGCAAAATGGTGATATGATATAAAAACCTGAGACTCTTCCTTTTTCAGATAACATTTTTCTGACTTGCCCAGCGTTATTCAAAACCACCCCGATCAATGACTAATTTGCCCTGAGCTCTCTGTGTATAGTGAATTGTCGTGCGAGTATTTGTGTGTCCCTGCTCTCTAATATCGCAGGAACCCTGCCCTTCTCTTCCAGGAACCAGATGTGCCACAGACTTTGCTGAGGTCCCCTCCATCCTCATGGAGTACTTTGCCAACGACTATAGAGTAGTTAGCCAGTTTGCTCGCCATTATCAAACTGGACAGGTAGGCCACTGTGGATCTGCTCTAATATTTCAGAACTG
Source organism: Gadus chalcogrammus (assembly GCF_026213295.1). Lineage (NCBI taxonomy): Eukaryota > Metazoa > Chordata > Actinopteri > Gadiformes > Gadidae > Gadus > Gadus chalcogrammus. The sequence continues at coordinate 18,950,293 of NC_079427.1, forward strand.
CAGTTTACTTTGTAAAAGACGACACGTTTTTATTTGTTAAATTCACACTAAGATTCAAGTCATATTTTCGGTATTGAAAGATCTGATTTGTTGTTTACGTTAAGGTTATTTAGCAGCGATTTATCCAAAGCAACTTAACTACACTTACACATCTATCAAAACATATATCGACCATATAGTACCACAAACACATATACACATGCATATATATATTATACAATATGTATAAACACATTTACAGCAAAGTCAACTATGCAAGGTTGTTAGTGTGTGTTGCATGTGTGTTCGTTATCTCACGGTTCACTGTGGTCTCCTTACATTCTTAGTCCCTGCCTCAAAGTATGGTGGCCCGCCTGTGTGAGTCCAAAAAGGTGTGTGGCGCTGCAGACATACAGCTGCAGGTACAGTCACTCCTTTATTACTCATTTTCCAAAGTGAAGTGTTTCAGTTTAGTGCGTGTGTGTGTATATGTGTGTGGGGCTGCATTTTAGTTTTATCTTTTTCAGTTGGTTATATTAGGTTCTGTGCATTAATTTTAAGTGTATTTACGACTTTTTAGGGTTTTATGTATATTATATCATTATAGTCTTTTCCCATGATGTATTTACTGTTGCCATCCATAAAGAAAAATGGAAGTAGCAAGCATGCACACAGTCAGACTTATTGCTTGTACATTTAGCTAAACTATTGACAGACTTCGTACAGTGTTAGCGACCATCTCCTAAATGGCTGCCGTTGCTGTTTAACCGAACCCAGTTATGAAACTGATTCCTAATGATGAAATATGTTGTTGTTTACGTCTTCCCTTTTGCAGGTATTTTACGCAGCATTGGACCAGGTCTACCACGGCGAACCCCAAAACCGCTCCACCACAGAGCTCCTGAAGGACAAGCAGCACCAGTTCTATGGGCTGCCCTACACACCCAGCACGGTATGTGCTCCTCAAAGTACCTCAGGCCCTTCCCTTGCTCTTCCAATTATTTAATGAATGATTACATCTTTGCTCGGTAAATGACTAGACAGTATTGTATGTAGTAGATCACTATGAAGCTAGAGTTTGCCTTAGACCTCTATGAAACAAAAAAATTATATGGACAACTATGCTACTATGTATATTGTAGGCTACGATTAAACTATACTATATATTATTGCACCCGTATAAAAAAAAAAAAAGGTCTCTCTTCAGCTTGTTTGATGTAATTTGCCATATTTGACTACTGTTTATACCAAGGCAAAGCACTATTTAAGGGATAAATGCTTTTATACGCCCTGCTGCAATGACAGATAGTAGGGAGGCATTGTTTGAGCAGTCCCTGGGGGACATATATCCTCATCTTTCCCCTTCATCATCTTTAAAGCCAGGAAGCAACACCAAGTTTTGAGCGTGGTCGTATTTAAGCCAGGAAGCTCCTCCCTAAAGCGTTCATCATGAGCTCTATTTATGCTGGTTTCATCAGGAATATGTAATATGCTGGGCCAGCAATGGCCTTTTCCCCCCCCTCCCCTTTTTACAGACAACTTCCCACTCCTTCCTGTAGTACCCTGTCTTTCAGCTGTAGCTGCTCCTCTGGGGAACAGGGTTTATGGTATACACTTTCCTGTGTGTAGCGGCCGTTCCCATCAAACGCTCAGACCGAACGTGAATGTTTTCACAGACGCATTGCCTCGCACTGCAGAGGGGTCCGAGCGCGCCAAGCCTCGCACTCGGATCACTTTCCTAACGGAGTGCCTTCTGTAAACATTCCTAAACTATGCCGGACGAACCTTCTCAAACGCATATGCCATGGGAGCGGAGCGAGTCAGAAGAGATGTGTTTACACAAAATCATCGTATTGCCGGGTTCTCTCTTGTCTCTTGACTCATCCTCACCTTGATGGTGCTCAAGAATCCTTCGAAAAGGCTTACCCGCGATTGGCTAATAGGTCAGAGAGAGCCAGGGCGTGTAAACACTGTGGTCACGGAGATGGGGATTGTTTATAGACCATGGCTGTCTGCTGCCTGTGTGCATACAGACTGACAATCAGGTGCTGGTAACATGCACCACATGGACCTCCTTGTATCGGGAGACGATATTTGGAGAATCAAAGGGCTGTGAGCGGGACATTCCTGCTGGAAACTACTATTCGGTGTAATCTTTAATTGTACTTTCGTAGAATTGAAATATTTTGGCATTGGCTCATTGTTTTTCTTTCCTTGTAAGTAAAATACGCCGTAGCCCCAGCCCAGGACGTAAAGGCCCCCCCCGCTCCACGGTGAAAACCCGGTGTCGCGCCTTAGTGCCGCGAACAAAGGCCCACCAGCCCAGTTTTGGAGAGAACAAAAATGTCTTTTATCTGCTGATCAAGTGGAGCAGAGTGAAAGCCCTGCGCTGACTTTGTCTGCCTTTTGTACTCAAGGATCAAAAGCATACTTAGCTGGCATCTGACCCCCTCAGGATCACTTTAAAATAGTTGACTTTAATCATTTCATGGGAGGTGCACCGATTTTTTTTAAAACCAAAAGATCCATTTGTGTTTTACAATTGTTTTCTGCAGGGCTTGTATAGACTCATAGCCCACCGTACCATTTGTCAATGGTCACCTTTGTTTATCTGTTGTGTATACAAGGGGCAGGACAGTCTAGTGGTTAAGGTGTTTGACTCTCAGCCGAAAGGTACTGGGTTGGAAGCTCGTTATCTATGGTGTGTGTGTGTGTGTGTGTGTGTGTGTGTGTGTGTGTGTGTGTGTGTGTGTGTGTGTGTGTGTGTGTGTGTGTGTGTGTGTGTGTGTGTGTGTGTGTGTGTGTGTGTGTGTGTGTGTGTGTGTGTCAGCGGTGACCTGAGGGTAGTGTTTTAGTGGCAGGTTTGTCTCAGCGAGTGAACTCTGTCACCCTGGACTGTCGGTGTCTGTGGAACTAGCAGCTCCGCTCGTCAGTCTCGTTTCCCCTTATTAAAGTCAGTTAGGGCCCAGATGGGCCTCGTCAAGCAGACCACTTGAATGTTAAGCCTATTACGCAGCGCAGACCCAACCGCGGTGATCTCCCTCCCCCAGCCACTCTCGGGGTTAAGCCCGCTGGAAACCCTTCACCAATGTGCTTTGGGGCGTCATATCTTGGGAAATGCCTTCAGAGAGCCATTACCTCTGGTGATCTCAGGGGGTCGTTTCGGGGGGGGGGGGGGGGGGGGGGAGCGCTTCAACTGTAACAATGTTCTCAAACCCGTCTTATACCTGGAGCAGTAAACCCCATCCGTAAAGGTGGAGACTTTTCACGGGGAATCTTTTGGTACACATTGGACCTCGTTAACGCGCGTAAACGGACTGCAGCTATATAGTGCGTTTCTAACCAGTGGCCACTCAAAGCGCATACAATATTGCCTAACATTCACTGTTTCATGCACACATTCACACACCGACGGCTGCGTCCACCGTGCAAGACAACAGCCAGCTCATCGAGAGCAGTTAGGGTTCGGTGTCTTGCTCGGGGACACCTCAACCCTCTAGGCTAGGAGGAGCCGGGGACTGAACTAGTAACCTTCCAGTTACCAGCCAACCCGCTCCAGCTTCTGAGCCACATGCCGCCCGTTAATGTTTATTCATTTTCTTTCCAATAAACACACCCAGGTTTATGCATCTCCCGAAGGTGTTTGTGTTAGTACTCTGAATGTTACTGCGTTCATCTAAGATGTGTCACTGTACCAAACCAAGAGTCCTGTTTGTGTATAATTTGAATCGAAAGAATGGAAGCTTGTAGATCAAGCGGAGTGCCGCTGCCGTGCCTTTAAGGGCCAGACCGTTTGAGGGTTTGCCAGCCGAATTTCCCTGGCTTCCCCGTTTCCCGACGTCTTTAAAGAGCTCATCCTCTCGGTTATGGAGAGGAACCCCTCAGGCAGCCAAAAGGGGAAGGGGAATTTCAGCCACGTCGGGGTTTCCATATCTTTGTCCTTTTTAGAAGCACATTTTCAAAGCATTTTTTTGTAATGGAGACTCGGGGAAGGAAGGCTGTGTTTACTATGACAATGGGAAGCAACTGAAGGTGGTGTGGAGGCATGTCGTGATAAATACATTCCAACGTACTTTATCCCTTTTTGTATTTCACTAAAGCCAAAATGCTTCATATTGAATCTCAACACTAAAACACAAGGGATTCTCGCTCGGCCGAATTGTAAATATTTCAGGTTCATATTGGTCTGTTGAATATAATATTAATCTTACTTATAACGGAGTCTCTTGACTCATCCTCACTTTTGGCTTTCGCTGAAGGTTAACAATTTCTTGTTCGCTACGAAAACCAACCAGCCGTCCTCCACCCTTCTGCCAGCCCGTCTTACTAGAGGAACACTTAAGCCTTTCATGGCTGTGCTGGCACCCCTTTAACACGCCACAAACAACACACAGCCTCAACCAACCATTCCAGGTCTTATTTGGACAAAAGTAACAGGCAGTATCAAAGGATAATTGCCCGATCCCCCTTTTGTTGTTTGCAGTTCATGAGAGCCATAATTCAGCTTAATGGGGTGTCCTATCCTAAAAGCCCACCCGCTTACAAACAAGAAATAACCAATGGTTACTGGCTGGATAGTTTAGTGCTTTTTAGTGTGTTTCTAAATATCAGTGTTTTGGCTTGTTGGTTTATTCCTGTAGGCATGGCAGCTGCGGTTCAGCCATCTGATTGGCTATGGAGCCAAGTATTATTCCTACCTCATGTCCCGGGCCGTGGCGTCCATGGTTTGGAAACAGTGTTTCCTAAAGGATCCCTTAAACAGGTATGATGCTTTCACCCAGTTTCTCTTCCTACAGAAGGAAATGGGACGGAACGAAGATGAACTGATTGTTCTAACATTAAATCTGTACAAATTGAAGTTGTTCATGTTCAATATTACATTCATAACATCTTGCAGGAGTCTTCATCGAACACCTTGTTACCATACATGGCATGGCATGTGGTTTTCCTTTGTAACTATTGCATGTCAATGTGAGTTAAGATGTTTGTTCTTAGGTCTTCTCCTTTTGGACCCGATGTGAATATATTCCTCCTAGGTATACGATACAAGGTGTCATGCGGAAGGGGGTGCAGAGTTTAGGCTGCAAGTGTACACTCCTAGTCACGGCTGCAAGCGTACACTACACTATATGTTCAATAGGATCAGACCAATGCTCCCTGACAGGCGGCCTTCCGCCCCAGTGCAACCGCTAAGAGCCATGGCCGGCTGACATTGAACATAACATTTATATGAAACTGACACCGGCTTGGCAGGTGTCTGCTGTAATCTGCAGACAGACACCAGCATCCACAGAGCCCTGGCCCACCCTTATCACGCTGCAGCACAAAGGGTTTGTTTATTCACAAAGCCCCTATAGCGAGCGGCTGGCTCCCCCCTTCCCCACCCATTGTTATTTTAGTACCCCTGGCTGTTGAGTTTCGCGATCTGTGTTCTGTCACCAGTGTGCGCTGACGACTGTGTGAGAGGTTCTGGTGGTGGTTGCTGATGGCGGGGGGGGGGGGGGGGGGGGGGGATGTTAAAGTGAGTAATATACCGATGGGGGGAAGATTACAAAGTGGATGGAACTTAATCAGGTCTTCCAACTTTTCTCTCTCTCCCCCCTGCTCTATCTCTCCATCTCTCTCTCTCTCCATTCTTTCAGGGACATGGGTGAGCGTTACCGGAGGGAGATGTTGGCTCACGGGGGAGCCAAGGAGCCCATGCTCATGGTGGAAGGTACGTTTCCCCGCCTCCCGCCTCACTCGGCTGTACTGTACTCTACTCCCCACACCGACACTTAGGGGGCCCTTCTGGTTATCTATCCCATAATAAGGACTTGTCTAATGGCATGCCACAGTGTTCCTGCGTCATGCAACATCAAGAGTAATTTGCCTGTGGATGGCAGATTATGGCAGTCAACTGTCTTAGCGTGCTGATTTCAGGGTTAAGATATTGAAAGTATTATTTGGGCTGAATACGAAACTAACAATTTTAGTAATCCTTCCCCGCACCCCCCCCCCTCCCCGAGAATTTTTGGAGGCTTAGCTTCTGTTTGTCATTGAAGGGCGCTTGAGGGGAAGCACATGGTTTGTTGTGAGAGACTGGGGCGGCAGTCAGTCCATTAGTCAGATCGTGATGCTTCCAGGTATTCACAGCTGCTGCTGTTGTGGTTGAGCCCGCTCTGTCCTGCGGGCCTCACAATGGGACATGTTTACCTCTTTATAGCACGCCTCACCAGGCTTCTTAGGCTCTGTCTGCGGGGGTTTGCCATAACCACAGCCCCAGAGCAGCACGCTGCAGTAGGCTGCTCCTGCATCAGCCAAACACCGGCAGATGGGTCCTCCCCTACCAGTGAATCCTGAAGGCCTGGTGGATTCAACATGTTTTGTCAAATTGTACTCCTTTTATTTGGTAAATGTTTTTTTTTTTTTTTTTGTCGTTTCTTTTCTGCAACACTTTTTTCTGAAATCATTCCCCCTCCCCGGCAATGGCTTGAGTTCAAAATGCGATGCTACGTGACCTTTAAACTTTAATACCCCGGGGACGCCGTTTCCTAGAAGCTGTGTTATGGATTTATCAAGGTCTGCCAGCCCGAAAGCAAAGAATAGTCACCTCCTCATGGCCCCAGATTCCCCTCAACCCTTCATCCTCCCAGCGCTTCCTCCTCTTATCCTTTACTCCCTCCTCCAGCACCTCCTCTTATCCTTTACTCCCTCCTCCAGCACCTCCTCTTATCCTTTACTCCCTCCTCCAGCACCTCCTCTTATCCTTTACTCCCTCCTCCAGCACCTCCTCTTATCCTTTACTCCCTCCTCCAGCACCTCCTCTTATCCTTTACTCCCTCCTCCAGCACCTCCTCTTATCCTTTACTCCCTCCTCCAGCACCTCCTCTTATCCTATATTTCCTCCTCCAGCACCTCCTCTTATCCTATACTCCACTCCTCCAGTACCTCCTCCTCTCATCCCCCCTGCTGCCTCTCACTCTGTGAGGGAGTCATGTCCGGGCACGCCGTGACAAACCGCAGCGCAGGCCGCAGCGAGCGAGCGAGGGCGTGAGGGGCGCAGGAGAAGAAAGGGATGGAGAAGAGTAGCATCGGGTAACAACCGGTAGTGTACTGTAAATCTCTCCCTGGGGGTCACCTTCTCCCTTTCCTCCTTCTCCTCCGAATTGTCCTCGTGACGACTCCGAGCACGGGCTTAGCCCGGCCTCTCGGATGACAGCCGCCAGGAGAGCGCAATCCGCCATGGCCCGACAGACCCACGTCATTCGCAAGGCTCCCTTTGCTTTGAACTCCGTGCGTCTCGCATGTTGACCGAGTCGTTGTCTTAAGGCTCAGTCATGGCTCCACATCCACGCCACGCAAGGAGCACGCAGACGCGTCGACGCAGTCGTGAACCTGTTTTGGTTCTGCGTCGAGTTTTAGGGAGCGGACCAATCACAGCCCTTGCTGCTGTGTCGCCTTGACGCAAGGTTAGAATTGGGAGGCGTACGTCAGGCCCTTGTAAAGGTAATGGGTCCATAAACCCCCTTGCGTTGGGTCGACATGGAACGTGGAACCTCCAAGCCTTTACCTTCAATGAGCTAGTGAAGCCCAATTTTTTCATCACAGGTAAGACAAAAGCCCAAGCCTGCTTGAGAAGAACCCAATTAGTCCGGCATTGGCCGGTTGCGTTTACTCCAATGATCTAAAGGCAGGAGTGGAGCCTCCTCTTCTAGGATAGCGGGGATTTGGCTTTATTGTCTGGAGAAATTCCTCCCCCGGGTCCGTTCAGCAGCAGGCTCTCACCCAGCCACCTCAGAAGTATGATTGCACCATCTGCACATCACATTTAAGCAAATCATCATGAACGCATGAGCCACGGTCGTAAAGAAGCAAGAGTACATGTGTTGAAGCATTTAGCGTTTCACCATTGTTCGCCTGACGGTCGAGCAGTGACCAGCAGCTGTCTCATATATCTGGGAGGAAATGAGGAAAAGGGCTTGAAGTTAATGCGGCATTGAGTTTTATACCCTTGTCCCCGCCAAGGCCAAATGACCACAAGGAGCCTTTGGAATATTATGAAATGCGTTTCCAAGACGTTGCATAACATCCCCTCCGCCAAAGCCTGGTGGATCAAGCGGTCTTAACGTTGCTCTGATGGCTCCTCCGGCCCGAGGTTGTCGAAGGACACGTTGGCGACCCACACCTTACCAGGCTGACCAGGAACCCGCCTACTGGCCCTCCGCCCACCACCCGGTGTTTCCCAGGCAAGACTGTGGGGCGAATGTAACCCTGGTAATAAATCCAAAAAGCCAGCAGAATTAAGGGGGGGGGGGGGGAGGGGGGGGTGGGGGAGGGGGAGGGAGAGCAAAACAAAGTGAGCTAGTGAGAGAGAATGTGAGCCAGGGAGAAAGGCAGCAAAGAGAAGGAGAGTGTAAGGCGATCAACAGCGGATACACTGAGTGGACCTCTGTCTTCGGGTGCCCATGCAGCCACAGCCCCCCCCCCCCCCCCCCCCCATCTTATTAGCGCTCTTTACTTGGCCGGCCTGTTCCCATAGCCCCTCTCCTCCGGCGGCGGATCACGACCCTACACCTGGGGATAAGAGATCTGCTGCTGCAAGCGGGCTCGGGACTTTGTCCACACAAGTCGTTTTATTGAGATATTCAGGACACATAATGTACAGAAATACTGTGTGTGTGTGTGTGTGTGTGTGTGTGTGTGTGTGTGTGTGTGTGTGTGTGTGTGTGTGTGTGTGTGTGTGTGTGTGTGTGTGTGTGTGTGTGTGTGTGTGTGTGTGTGTGTGTGTGTGTGTGTGTGTATTTCTGAGGCCTAATCCGTGCTTTGGAGGTGGTTGCGCTAACTGTACTGCTATGGTTATGGATCAGTTTAGAATGTGTTATTTGTTTTGACAGATGCCTATGGTTAGGTATAAAGCAGTTTCACCCATGTATCATTGTCTCCCTCATAGCCAAATCTCTCTGGTGTGATGGATTTGGTTCTGCGTGAGGCTGAGAGGGCAACAAGCAAGGAGCATGATGTTTGATTCAGCGCAGGCGCTTTTTTGACTGATCCCAAACTGGCAACCACGATGATGACGATACGTTACATGACAAAGCTAAACGAAGCTCGCTACCTTTGTCTGAAATCGCCTCTCTTCCCCAGGGCCGTTCTAGCCCTTTGGTAGCCCTAGACGAGATTGAGTTTTGCGCCCCCGGCTCCCATTGCGAGCGGAGCGTTGCCCTGTTAATTGACGTTACTTTACTAAACATCACTGAAGACGCACATTAAATGATTTACCTTTACTTTGTTAGCAGTTTTTTCACCCACTTTCAGCTCTACTATATTACGTTGCAATTAAACAATGTGTGATGCATGGACAACAAACAGAAAAGTTTCAGAACATTTCCTTTTTAATTAACTTATATACATAAACAACCTACATACATAAATTAAAGATGATCAAGAATATTTTACCTGAAATTAACTATTAATAAATAAGCAAAAAGGATCAAGTCCAATAAATTGCACATACAAAAATGCTACAAAGAATGTATTGTATCTGGCATTTCTATTCACCAAATTGACGAAGCATTAGAATTTGACTCGTCTAGACTTCCTAATGGCAACAATAGTACTTGCTGTACTAAAGTTCAGAGAGAGGTGAACATGAAGGATCAGGTGTCCTTTATCCTGCAGGTGCTGGGCTCTGCAAATATTGCTTGAGTGCATCTGGCCAATTAAAAAAACACTGGTCATTTTACATTTACATTCATGTAGGTATCAGTGAAGTTATGTTAGCAAGTAATACGTAGCAAGCTAGCAAAGTAGGTTAACAGTTGCTAGTCTAGTGATAGCTGAGTGGCAGCAATATTAGGTGATGCACGATACTATTTAGTTTGAAACTATAATGGCTGCGGTCAATTGCCTCTATACTGGGCTTTCTTTTCTTCTTCTTTTTTGCGATTTCGTCCCTGCACACCAGAGTGTTTAGACCTCTTCATTTTGAGAATCAATATTATGCATGTCAAGCTTGATGATTCGAATATGCTTTACTTTGACTGTTTCAGTTTTAAATGTTTTAAAACATTACTTTACTACATTAAAAAGGGAGATGGGATCTCAAAACGTTTTTCTTATCTGAGGAAATTTAGAGAACATTTATCATTGTCCAAATTTGGTCTTTATATATTAGCAAGCATAACCAGGGGGTTAAACATTTTGTCAGTGAAAATAATACACCCTGCCATTACTGTCTGCCACCATAACGGTCAAGTAAATGGAAAGAAGTAGAAATAAATTGTGCACTTGGTCCACCCATCCTTTCAGTAGTTCTTTATTTATCAGAGAATGTCAGAACTACCTACATTTACCTATGTTTCCTGTCGGTAAAGGATTTTGGCTTCTGGATTTCAGAGGTGATGGAAAACTCTGCTACATATAATTGTCTTATTTGATCCCTCATCCTTTCAACTCGCAAATTTAAAGGCACATCCACCTCACTGTGTTTTACTAGCCATAAATACAGCCAGAACCGCAAGTGTTCATGCACGCATACCTGAAAGGATGATTCATGTGTTGAGAGAAACCTAGCAGTAGGTCAACGTTGGTCCAGAGTACAAGACAAACCAAGAGACACCATTGAACCTCTTAATCAGGGAACCACACTTTGCCTATCTGCTTCACACAAGTTAAAAAAGCAATCTGAAATGCTACTAACCAGTCTACACATTATTCTTACACAGATGTTGGCACACTGTCTAATCACGCATTGAGAAGCTTGTGCATGTGTCCACATTGACTTTTAAGAACAAAGTTCTAACCAGGTCCTGTCGATTATCAGACCAAAGCAAGCTGGCATTCCATCAAAACTGCATTTTTCAAACAGACAATTTTCCAAAAGCTTTGAGATGCAAATGTTCCATCTCTTTCTATGAAAGGATGACATGGTGAATTGCGTTCTTGAAACACCTCCTTGTGCCGTCGTGGCTGGCTGAAACGCCGGAGCCGCTCAGTGGAATGCCTGTCATCGTCCGCGTTCTGCCTCATGCCTCCTGCCCTGTGAGGATCTGCTGGGGTAGAAAGGGAGAGGGAGAAGAAGAAGAAAAAAAAAAGGCAGGCTTCCTTGACTTCAAAAGGCGTAATTATAGAGGCAGGGAACTGATGGTTTGCCTTCAGGTTCCGCGGAGGTAATTGCTTTTTACACCTTGACATGTTTGAAATGGTTAAGAGCATAAGCTCCAGGGCTGTTGCTGTACTCAGAAATGTGTTTTAAAGTGTATGATATGGAGTCGGAGCGTAACCGGTAAAATGGCATGGGCTGTTTAAGCTTTGCATCGCTATGCGTCGCTTTGTCGGCATCTGCCATGTCAACCTATGATTCAAATGGTTTAAGGACGTAAATTCATTGCCTTTATTCCCACAATTAATTCAAACACGATTCCAGCCAATAAAACCAATTGATTTTCAATTGCGTGCGGTAGGCTCATCAAGTAATTTGGCCATGCCCTTATTGTATTTCAGGCTTTAGCACTCAGGTAACGGGAGAGCTTCCTGTACAGCCCAACTTTTGGCTGGGGATCAGCAATGACAGCGCTTTAAGATAGGAAAAGCTGTTTAAAAACCTCACCATGGAACTGGTTTTACAACTTTATGAAGCAGAGCAATATATTTTATTTAAGCTCAATTTGTTGTCACAAAGACAAGAAAAGACGAGTGGCATTTTAATGATGCCCCTTCGAATGCTTACAAAGGAGCTGCCAAGAGATTTGTTTAAATTAAGGTTTTTAGACGCATTGCTCTTCCAAGAAGTATGTTTGGTAGACATCTAATAAGATGTTACCTAACGTACATCTAGTTCTAGCTTTCACTTTCAAAGGCTCAGAGCTTAGAGCCCTCATTTAGCTGATACCCATCGCTCAACCACCCCTTTATTGTAAATAAACAAGTAGTTCCACACGTTCTCCCTTATTATTAATTTAATTTCATGCAGTTTATGATTCATGATTACAATGGGGTTGAAGCAAAAGAGTTGATCGTAGCAGCCTTCTGACTGAAATGTGAGCGCTAGCATCGGATGAAGACCAATGCTTCCAATGTATCATCTATTAGTATTTGTTTTGGTGTCCCAGATATGAGGCATCAGACTCAAAATCAATGTTTTCATGTTGGATCGGTTGTTGGATGTAATGAATAGTTGGTTTTGGTTCCATTGTTTTACATTTGTCCATGGTGTGCCGGATAGCCCAGCTATGGAAGCTTATTTGTGCAGAAGGGTTCCAGGACCATTGTATGTCAAATAATTCTAATACTACCACCATCACTACTACTACCACTACCAGTTATACTACTACCACTTCCAGTACTAATACTACACTATAAATCATGTAGCGTGGCTACAATGAAACAACCAAGAAAAGGAAGCTTTACGTGCTACGGGAAATGTTTGCAAAAATGGCATGCAATTATAAATTCCATCACCTAAAAGTGTGTTTGCAATTAATGCTCTGTTTGATACCCATTATTTTTTCTCCCCAGGCTTCTTGGCTGGAGATGGCAGTATGGGTAATAACATGTAATGGGGCTTGGGCCCTGATGCTGTTCCAGTGTCTAAACCCAACCAATGACTCATGAAGGCTTAGCTTCTATCCCAGGGCTCTTGCAACAGAGCACTCAAAGACGAGCCATTCCTCGTCGGACGGCTTAACTTTTTTCTCTGATTGCAGCCAAGACCCACAGAAATGTAGAGTTCTCTCTGATGCTTCCAGGCCAAGAGAGACCCACAGCAATGTAGAGCTCTCTCTGATGCTGCCAGGCCAAGAGAGACCGACAGCAATGTAGAGTTCTCCCTGATGCTGCGAGGAGAGACCTACAGTAATGTAGCATTCTCTTTGATACTGCGAGGAGAGACCTACAGTAATGTAGCGTTCTCTCTGATGCTAGGAGGAGAGTCCCACACTTATCGATTTTGTAGAAACAACAGCGTATAGCCTGTCTTTTAATTAATCTGTTGGTTTTAGAAATCGCTCATATGAAAGCTAAAACCCTCCCAAATTATGTTTAATATACTAAAATAAATTGCTTCACTGAAGAAAGGTTGATCATTTAATGAACACAGTTCAAATTTTGGCCAGACAATAGTTTTGCTCCTACAGAGAGTATTGTGAAAGCGTAACAAATAATTTTCTTCAAATACAAAAATATGTTGCATAACATCAGTGAATTAAGTAGTGGTGCTGTGAGATCCATATTTAATATCTTGTATGACTTCGATGAGCTTGAAGGACTGCATCCATGCGGTTCGACAATGATTCATACAATTTATTGATGAAGTCATCAGGAATAGCAAAGGAAGCAGTCTTACATCCCAGAGTTCATCAAGATTCTTTGGTTTCGTCTTCCATGCTTCCTCTTTCATTCCATTCTGCAAAATTTGACCCCTTTTATGTTTGGGAATGTAAGAGGTAGCTAATACTTCTTGATATTTTAGGCTATTGATATTGCCTTCAACCCTGCAAATCTCTCGCACACCCCCATACTGGATGTAACCCCAGACCATGATTTTTCCGCCACCAAACTTCACTTTTTTCTTGGTGAATCTCGGATCCATGCGGGCTCCAGTAGGTCTCCTGCAATATTTGCCGCGGCTGTGATCTCTCTGATGCTGCCAGGAGAGACCTACAGTAATGTAGAGGTCTCTCTGATGCTGCCAGACCCCAAGAGAGGAACAGTAATGTATCGTTCTCTCTGATGCTGGCAGGAGAGAACTACAGCAATGTAGAGTGTTCTCTGATGCTAGCAGGCCTTAAGAGGCTTGTAACTATGTAATGTTCTGATGCAAGCAGGCATAAGAGACCCGTAGCTATGTAACGTTCTGATGCTAGCAGGCATCAGAGACTCACAGCTATGTAACGTTCTGTCGGATGCTAGCAGGCATTGAAAGGATCGTAGCTATGTAACATTTCTCTGATGCTACCAGGCCCTGAGAGGCTTGTAGCAGCGCAACCCATGTGGTCCTGGTGTAGTTGCAGCTTGTCTTGTAGCCACAAATGTTTCAGTGTGAAATAGAACTGCGGTCCACGTAGTAAACATTCAGGTTTTCCTCACATGTACACCACTTACAGAACAGTACAGTTCATCCCTCTGCGTGGAATGCATGCATTAGATATGTACAAAAGCGCTGTCCGGATGCGTGTGGTGTATAGAGTTAGAAAAGTTATAAACAGCAACTCCCTCTGTAAATCTGCCAAGAAGAGGCGGTTATTTATTTCCTAGGCAAACTTGTGACACGACAAACAAATGCTTACTGGCTTTGGCTCCCAGAGAGAGGGAGAGAGAGAGAGATGCGTCTCTCATCAGATATCTCCCAGAGACTTGTTATGACTTCCAGGTTATCTGTTCCCTTCCTCTCCCAGGGAACTCGACTCCATTGAGGAGCCTCTCCACTTCTTCCCCCTTCCTGTTTCTTCTCCTTCTTCTTGCACCTCTCCTGTCCTGATACTGGTGCCTTGTGGAGCACACACTAGCCAGTGGCAGGTCAAGGTCTCGGATGCTCTCTTGTGGGACAGCAGCAGGAAGTGGGCGTCATTTGGAGAAAGTGGTTGGTTGACGTAGCAGAGGCCAGGAGCCAAGCCCGGCTCGGGCTGCACATCCGAAGTCTCATCGAGATAAGCTTAGGGTTTTTATTTTTTCTCTGTCTGTCGGTTGGCTATTTGGGCGGCAGTGGCTTGGCAGTTTGCCAAGAGACTCATTTCTGACCCTATGACATCAAAGGGAACAAGATACTTAAAAAGAACCCGGCAATCTTTTAACTATTTGCTCTGGTCACGTGGGCGATGGACACATCACTAGGAAACATGCCTTATGCTTTTTACCTAAATGATTACCCCTCTGCAAGAAGCAGTGTATTCAACTGCAGTGCTCTATATATTCTATTACATTTAAATAAACGTAGTTCTGTGCCTGTGAAGCGGGGATGGCAATCAATGCAGGCTTCACGGTTCATGACCAATAGCCACTTTTATACCATATTTCTACAGTCAAATCTTCCAGAAAACAGCGATGGTCAGTAGCATTTCTTCACCGACCCCTGGGTTGCTGACCTCAACCGTTTCAGCTCCACATCTCGGCCCCATGTCCACGGTGGTGACAGCGGCGCCATCGCGTGGCCTTTTGATTAGGACTAAGGTGGCTGGCTGGAGAGCTCCACTTTGATGTGATCGTCTGGTTGCCCGGGGATCGGCTGGGCCTGTGCGTCCACCGTGGCACCGCGGACCCCCAGTGTGTCGGTATCGTGTTGTAGCCCAGGGGCAGGGTGCGCCCAGTGGGTAAGGGGAGACGGTGATCCCCGGGGGGCTCCTGTATCACAGGAGCTGTGCACTGTGGGCCCAACCAGGGCTCATCTTCCACCTGCTCAGCCTGTTCCATGAGAGTCTCTTCTTGCTCTCTCTCGCTCTATGATGGGATCATGTGTGTGTGTGTGTGTGTGTGTGTGTGTGTCCTGAGATGCATTGGCAGAAATTAACTGACTTCAGTTCAAAGTAGTGCAGCGGGATTGTAAAATGTATTGCAAAATAACTCTCTCCACGTTAGAAAGACAGATTTTCACACACACACGCACGCACACGCACACACACCAGTAGAGTTAAAACGGTATCCTATCGTACCAAGATCAAAGAACTTGGCTTGTACAATGCTCCCTTCCTACCACACACACACACACACACACACACACACACACACACACACACACACACACACACACACACACACACACACACACACACACCCCTACACACCCCTTGATTCATGTGTGTTTTTGCTGTACTGCTGGTTATACGTACATTGTATACCTGCAGTATATACGCTCCACTGTTTACATTCTAATCTGTTATGGTTTTTTTTCCTCTCAAAACTGTGTTGGCCTGTGCGTGCGTGTAGGACAAAGAAAAGGCATTGTTTCACTCTTTAATCTCCTTTTGCACAACAGGAATGCTGCAGAGACGGCCCACCATGGAAGAATTGGTGGATGCACTGGTGTCTGATCTAAATCCAAACTTTGAGACCTTCATCATGGACTCTGAGAGCTGAGCCCGTTATAAAAGACATGTAAGGCCATCTTTGCTGGCAAGGCTGGATCAGAGACTGTAGAACATGGGTTGGACACACTTACAGTTGTCTGACTGCTCTCAAATTTCAACTGTTCAGAGTTCAACTGTGGATTCAATCTAATTAATGCATTTACAACTTCAGAAAGTATATCAATAATTGTATTTAAAGCCGGTGTCAGACATGTGTGCAGTTGAAAATTATTTTTACAAATTTGTTTTGTATGTTTCCTTTAGAATTGACTGTCGAGAATTGGTATCTAAGATGTGGTAAAGATGGTAACTGCTAATAAAATAACTGAAAATGTAATATAAATCAAAGCTTTGTATTTCCATTATTTGAATTACAAAAGGTTGACACTCTTTCTTATGCGAGCTTGTCAAATCGTTGTAATAGAATTTGAGTGCGTTCTCAGGGGAAGGCCGGCTTCACAATGTTGAAGGATCCCGTTTCAGCCCGCGCAGCGACATCCCATTGTTATTTCCTGATTGAATCAGAGTCAGGAAGAATACCAACTGTTCTTCCCGTCACCCGGCCAGTGTTTTGACTTCAAGCTAATACTGCGGCTGTTGTTTCGTCTCAGGGCTTCTCCCTGTGGGTGGGCAAAAAGGGGGGGGACCCTGCTGTATAAGACATAACCGGCTTTGCGATGTTCAATTGGGAGCTAGTCCCGTGCGCATGCTTTCAGAGTGCAGGAGGACTAGGCCGTAGGGAAGCCGCCTCTGTGGGTCGCATGGGTTTCAACAGATTCAAGGCACTCAGTAATTACCAGGAGCTGAGGTTACAGCTGTTAGCATAACAAGGTTCACACTCTCTGCCAGGAGTGAGATTACGAGCGGGAGGCTAAAATCACTGTTTTGGTAACTTTTTAAACCTGCGATTACAGTGATTAATACCTGTGAATAATTACGTGTCGGAATTCACACAATCAAATAATTATTTGTATGGTTTTTTATTTACAAATATGCAAAATGATATCAAAAGGTGTGGTCTTGGCACAACCACCAGCACGCGAACTTCAAGGGAAAAATTATGCAATAATGCAGTCAGTAACTTCAGTGTTACAAAAATATTTAACTATTCACTAATGTACAGTATCTACAGCAAACACTTTGATCAAACATTCCTCATTGTCTTGACTTGCTCAGTATGATCTTCAGTATCACATTTGAAAAAGAACAAACACCAAAACAAACTAAAGCTTCATAAAGCAAGGCTGCTAGTTTTGTGGCGCCGTGCTCATTTACAAGTGAAGGTGCAAAGCTTTTCTCAAAGCTCATCAGAACTCACCCCCAGCGTACAGGAGCGACTGCTTCTATTCATATATTTATAAATGGCACACAACAACAAACATGTCACTCAATATTCCAACTTCATTCAATTCTCCACCTGGAGAGTTTTTGCGGCCTCACATTTTCTCAATAAGCCTTTTAGAAGAAAAAAAAAATCCTTGTTTGTTTTTCTTTCTTTTGAATCTATTGATCGTTGCCCCGGGTTGCTGTGCTCGCAGGTTGCGTTGCGTATGTACATATCCCTCCCTGGGCCCTCTCCGGGCTCCCTTGATGGGTGACCGGGGGTCAGCTGCAGCCGCTCTGGGAGAGGCAGGGTGACCTCAGTCACAGGGCTGGAGCTGGCGCAATCTCTGTGGGAACTCTCCACAGAGTGGATCTGAAACAGGATCTGGCTGCGGCTGTTGTGTCCAGTCCAGGGTGCTTCAAGGGTGGGACGCCAGCCAGAGGAACCCATGTCATCCTGGAAAAAGAGTGTGAACGGAGGGGTGTACACACACACACACACACATACCATCGTTAGTAACAGATCTCACCCCAGTAGAGTTAAAACAGTATCCTATTGTACCAAGATCAAAGAACTTGGCTTGGACAATGCTCCCTTCCTACCCCCCCCCCCCCCCCCCCCCCCCCAAACACACACACACACACACACACACACACACACACACACACACACACACACACACACACACACAGTCGGTGCCCTTCAAAGCTGAGTTCCAGCACTAATGTTCAAGCAAAAAAAAAAATATTCGGTGTCCACATGTGCTGTTTTTGTGTGTGTGTGAGAAAAGAGTAGTGTGCGTGTGAGAGAGAGAAGAGAGTGTGTGTGGGGGGGGGGGGGGGGGGGGTTGAGAGAGAACAGTATGTGTGAGAGAACATTATGTGTGTGTGTTGGAGCCATGGCGGTGACATGTTTCTACTCTAGAGCTGCTTGGCAGGGAATGCAGGCTCTCTGTCTCGTCCCGCTCCCTGTCATCGAGCCCAATCTCTTCAGGAAGGTAACTCTCTCTCCCAGGACATCTCCCCCTCCCACCGACCCACCATGTTGCTTCACTTGACAGGGTTCCACAATTTTGTTGATAGTGTGTTTGTGTGTGTGGATTTTAATAATATTGCAGTACCATAGTTGTTTGGCCTGTCCTTTACCGGATGTAATGATCAAGGCTTTAATCCCATGCAATTTTACATCACTAAAATATGTAAACAATATAATAACTCTTGGTATAATAATCAAACAAAAATGTCCCTTCTTTGGAATAATTCAATAATAACTGAACTTGCCTTCCAAAGCTGAGCGGTCAGGTGAACTCATCTGGACGTCCTCTCCCAACAGGGAACGTTCCTCCACCACCTCCTCCACCTCCTCTACCCCCTCCTCCTCCTTCACCACCACCTCCTCCTCCTCTGCTGTCCCACAACGCTCCACCTCAGGGCTGTGCTGCGGTGTCACAGGGCTCTCTGAGCGCTCGGGGAGCCAGGTCTCTGCTGAGGCCGCCCCCGGGGGGGGTTCTGGCCCGCTGTGGTCCTGGGGGCCATCGTGGTCCTGGTCCTGGTCCTGGTTGGGGGTCCTGTGAACGGTTGGATGTGAACCCTTTAAACTTCTTTACTGTTGTGTGAGTGCGGACACATAGCCCATAGCCTGGTTCTAGTCCCAGTGGGTCTAAAAGCATATCCATCATTGAGAGCAATATAAGTTGTACACACTGGGTCATCTCATGTCTTTGGACCCGGACGGATAGGACTAAATGTTTTTACCTTTACAAAGGAGTGGCTACAATCCTATGAAAAAAATGTTTTTCTTATCTTCATTTTTGAAAAAGATAATGTTTATTGTGTATGCCGATTCATAGAACCTCCACATATTTGTGTAATATTATTTTAGATGCTTTAGACCCGTGACTCACCCGTAGCTCAAGCTCATCTGGGAATGGAAGGCACTGTGGCCCCGGCTGTCCAGGCCCAGACGGCAGCTCTCGTCCCAGCAGAGAGACGGGATGAGGTGGACCGGACCTGAAGGACCAGTGGACCCATCAGACCGTCATCGTCCCACAAGCAGGAAGACCCATCGCTGCTGCCTTACTGAGCTTTACTTATGACATTAGGACATATTCCTCTATAGCCTCTGAGAGCAGAGAGTAACTTTTGTCTATTTATAAATAATACGTTTAGATTACAGTTCAGGGACACCTCATTGAAGCATACCATAAAAAACACACACTTATTTAAACCTTGAGTTAGGTGTTTGTCTGAAAGTGTGGACGTCCTTAACAGCAATCGGTGCCCAGTACGTACCACAGGTGTGTCCCGGCCCCAGGTGACACTGGCAGCAGATGGGGTCTGGGAATTCCGGGTGCCAGCGGCGGTCCAGACACGACAGCTCCGCCCCGCTGTACGGCCCGTCCTGCAACCTCATGGAGGCTGCGTGCGCGCACACACAAACACACACACACACACACACACACACACACACACACACACACACACACACACACACACACACACACACACACACACACACACACAAACACAGGATGGTTCAAGGTCAATATAAGGAATATATACTATACTGGAAATCTTGTCATGTTGATTAGAGGGAGTCCAACATCCACGTGTCTAACATCCATGATTGTTCTTCCCGATAGCTATCCAGAATAGGTTCCAGCCCCCCAGCGACCAAGCAAAACGGATGACAAACGCACCACTTCCTGTCTAGGTCTCCATCAGCCCAATGCCTGCAAGTCCACCAAACTATTTTGCCTTCCATTCCATCTACCTGCTGGCCCTTTTGTCTCCCTGTCTGTCCGTCGGTCTGTCGACTTACCAGCCCGCCCCCTCCCCCCCCGCCATCCATCTGTCCATCCGTCCGTCCGTCCGTCACTCACCTCCGGGCTTCTTCTCCAGCAGCTGCCTCTTGCAGTAGATGACGCAGAGCACCAGCAGGGCCAGCAGCACGGTGACCAGGGCGCTGCAGATGACCGCCGCCAGGGCCATGTCCCGGGGGCTGGAGGGCACCGAGGGCAGGGGCACCCGGTTCACACGCCCGCTGCCTGCACACAGGAGGGGGAGGGGGAGTACACATGCACATCATTCAGGTTAACCCGCGTGGAAGAAGGGGACTCTGCAACTCCTGGTTTACAAAGACGGGGGAGTAAGAGTCAAAATGAGATTTTAGAGGATTCGATAAAACAGACGTTGGGTTCCATGGGAGCAAGTGAAGAGGGCCTTTTGTCAAATCCCACCTCACACTCGGTTGATCAGGCATTTCCACAGTTCTATAATTATCTTAATTAATAAAAAAGAATAAGAATGAACAGAATGGTCCGTTGAATAAAAACCTTCAAATAGAAATGTTCACTCACACCTTGTGAGTGCCAAACAGATCTGTGTTCGACTGAAATTTTTGTTCTTTGGTTTACCTACCCTTCAATAAGAGCTGGGTGGAAATTATTCCAAGGTGATGTTAGGAGTGAACAGAGGATTATATCAATATTTAAAGGTTTCCATGGAAATCAGATTTTATGTTATATTAGTTATGAATTAAACATAACCTGGTACAGTCATCTTGGGGGGAAAAAACTCTGTGACTCTGAGCCAATCAGAACGGTACACAAACCCAGGTCAAGGTGGAATGAATTGGGGGTTTGGGGAGGGTGGAGACAGCAGTTCAAAGAGAAAAGTACGTATGGTGGATTCTCTCTCTCTCTCTCTCTCTCTCTCTCTCTCTCTCTCTCTCTCTCTCTCTCTCTCTCTCTCTCTCTCTCTCTCTCTCTCTCTATGTCTCTCTCTCTGTCGATAATTTACAGAAATATTCCCTCCCTTGCCTGCAGGCTCCACACCCACGCATGCTGGTCTCACACAGACACACACACACACACACACACACACACACACACACACACACACACACACACACACACACACACACACACACACACACACACACACACACACACACAGTTTTTTACTGTGTGTGTGTGTCACGACTGTTCCACACACATCTTTGCAAGACAGAAGTCTTAATAGGGGGATTTGCTTTGATTGACTGTATTTACAGGAGTTATTTTTGTGCACTTGTGCATTGTTTGTGACCAGGTTCACACATGCATTAAAGAGACTCTCAATAGAGACATTGAAGAGAAATGTGAAATGTGTGTATTTTTTGCATATTTCCCCCGCTGCAGTTCTCTACCTGCCCAGGGGGTAAATATGCTGTTACTGCAACTCCCCAACAAGCCTTTGTGTACACACACACGAAATGATGAAAATGATCTGGGTGTATTCAACAAATAAAGCTCATAGCACTAATGAAAAAAAATAATTGGCTAAGTTTTGTAAGTAATAATAACAGATTATTTGTTTTAGTGATTTGTTGTGAAATCCTCAAAAAATACAAAACCAGGTCCCCCATCATTATCAGTAATCAAGTATCAGTGAGACTCACAAAGATCAATGCCCTTGCGACAGAATGGGTGTGGGTTTATTTTGAACAAACAAGTGCAATCAGAATTTGTGGTACATCCAGAGCTGCTCTGTGAATATAATGCACTAGAACCCGGCCAAAATCAAGAAGAGAATGTATAAACACTGGCAATAGGTGACTGCATGGTAAACACAATCAAGATGGGCTGGGGTCGCTATCAAGGATAAAACCAATTCTTGGAGATAAGGGGATTGTATAGTAAATACAATAAAATGATGAAAAATATATTTCAATGTTCTTCTATCGCTGTTTACTTTGGTACATTAGTCATGAAGGGGGCTGGCTTCTGTAAGGCAGAGTAAACATAACTTTAGCTCTGCGAAGCTTTGGCATTCTTTTATGATTCATTTCATAGTCAATAGTGTTTTACCGTTCTGCACTTTTCCAGGGTACACAAATTAATTCTGTTCCACCAAGAGGGCCCAATAGAAAAATGGTTGTGTCTGTAATTCAAAAGTCTGCATTTCTCGAAAGTTGGGTTATTACTATTCTGCTCAAATATTTGACATGAATCAAACAAAATAATAAACTGGTTGAGCTAAAGACACACAGAGCAATTGAAACCATAATAGATTGTGATTCCTTGTGAATTTCCGAATGTCTCCACTAATAAAAAAATCATACTAAAGTAATTAATCTGAAAAGAACTACATTTTTAAGTAGTTTCTGCATCTCTTTGGACCATCAATTCAGGAATACTCACTCACTCACTCACTCACTTAAACACATACACTCACACATCCACTCACCCACACACACACACACACACACACACACACACACACACACACACACACACACACACACACACACACACACACACACACACACACACACACACACACACACACACACACACACACACACACACACACACACACACACTCAAACACACACTCACACCAACCACAACAAAGTGGGCCTGTTATCACGGCCCAACAGCTGCAGCAAACACAGACGCACAGAGGCCCATTGAAGCCTCCTCACCTGCCGATGTTATCTCCTGAACCACACTCCACCAATAAAACCACAGCCTTTGATATGCTCCCCGTCCGTCTGTGGAGCTCGGGGCCGCCCCGGGCTGAAAGAAGCACCGCTCGGCCCCTCTACAGGGGCTCTCCGTGGCTCCGTGGCGGGGCCGGACGCTGTCTAAATGGAAACAGCCCTCTCGGAGGAAGAGCCCCTGACACAATGGCACAGAAACCCACACGCGTACTGGAGCGTGAGGCGTTTACAGAGAAGGTCCGGGGCAGCAGTGCTGTTTTGTAGAATGAAATAAAAGGCCTTTCAGGTTGTAAGGGCAGTTGAGAGCAAGATAATGTGATAGAGCCCTGATTCATTTGTTGTGTTATTATTAATAGTATTATTTATATTTTACAACTACTAGAGTTACACATTTATTTGTGGATTTCCCAGTTAATTCATTGTGAACTATAATGTATCCTTGTGTGTGTGTGTGTGTGTGTGTGTGTGTGTGTGTGTGTGTGTGTGTGTGTGTGTGTGTGTGTGTGTGTGTGTGTGTGTGTGGTTGTGTGTGTGTGTGTGTGTGTGTGTGTGTGTGTGTGTGTGTGTGTGTGTGTGTGTGTGTGTGTGTGTGTGTGTGTGTGTATGTGTGTTCTGTGTATGCGTGAGAGAGGGAGAGATATCACCTGGACATGATTGTCCAGAGTCAGCGTACGTGCATGTCTGTGTGAGAGCTTGTTTTTGTGAGTGCGGGTGTGTGTGTACATGTGCGAGCGTGCACGTGTCTGACTCCAGTCCACTCCCGCAGCAGGCTGTGGGAGATCAGAGATGTTCTGTGGCTGTGAAAGATCCCAGCACATGGAACACATTAGAGAGCCCTAAGGAGCCCATAAAACACACACACACAACAGACCACGAAACACAGGCAGTGTGTGAGTATGTGCGTGTGCGTATGGGTGTTTGTGCATACGTGTTTGTGCATGCGTGTGTGGGAGAGTAGGTGGTTAAGATTTACAACACCACCCAGTTGGCCCGAGCCTCCCCCTGTGCAGCTGCAGAGTTCCACCAGCACCACCACCTCCACCCCCCCACTCCAGCATGGCTTATTAGGAGCCTCTGCCCACTAGAACTGCACCACCCTGCTCCAACCCATCAACCGAGAGGGGGGGGGGGGGGGGTGGTCTGTTGGTTAAACATTTGGACCACCACCACCACCAGATACGCATCAGGACATAATGGGCACTTCTGTTTGCCCGAAAGAGCCTGGCACGCTCGCCTACAGCCGCCCCACAGGGGACCCGTCAGACGCTACATCCACACCAACACGCCTGCGTCTGCGTTCAGACCCAAACGACGGGGGTCAGCTGCGTCTTTTCAAACGGAGGCTGGTGGACGTTCAACGTTTTCGTTTCTTAGAAAGACAAAAAACGAGAACGTACAAGTGTGGATGTACTCCGAGTGAGTGGGTCTGCCCCACAGGACTCTGTGGGAGACCGCCTCCGGACTGAGCAGTTACAGATGAACCGGGACGGGGAATGCAGACGATGGCGAGTTGAGGGGGGGGGGGGGGGTTTGGGGGTGAACAAAAACACCCCAACACACTCAACCGCGTAGACACAACTGTGGAGCGTTTGACAAAATATTTATATCTGGGAAGATATTTGAGCTAAGTGTAAATATATCTTGTTTTGTTTTTTTTGCTTTAATCCCTCCACGGTCCCGATACTCAACGCCTGTCTGCGTTTCTAGAACAGATGGGGGGGGGGGGGGGGGGGGGGGGGGGGGGGGGTTGGAAGCTCCCGGCCGCCAGAGAGACAGCTGCGGACGCCAAAACGCCGCGAGGAAGTCACACTCCATTACCCGACCGTCTATGTCCACGGCCCCCATTGGCTCGATGTAGAACTCATCATCAAGTTACCTGACTGCTCGTATGCTACTGGCCCCCCCCGTAGACGACGATGTGCAAATCATGATGCAATGCACACTGTAATGATGCAGCAAGTGATGATGTATTGAAACACCTTCCTTCTTTCCTTTTCTGGGGGTAAGGGGAAATATCAAATTCCAGGTTGTCCCCCATTCTCCCTCCCGGGTGACGACAGCCACTGTGATACAGACAACAGCCGTCAGTCAGCAGACCGGCTGCTCCTATACTCGACACCGTTTTACGTTTCCCCAATGGGAACCGTCTTTGGCCTGTGATTTGGATGTCAAGTCTTGGTCGGCTGCTTATGGGGCACAGTGGATAAGACACTCAGACACCCCCCCCCCCCCTCCCCCCCCACACACACACACACACACACACACACACACACACACACACACACACACACACACACACACACACACACACACACACACACGCACACACGCGCACACACACACACACACACACACACACACACACACACACACACACACACACACACACACACACACACACACGCACACACACACACACACGCACACACACACACACACACACACACACACACACACACACACACACACACACACACACACACACCACCCCACCACTGTGACACTGGTTCCTCTGATGACTTTGTACCAGCATGTTTATAACCACAACAAACAAAAAAAGGAAGAAAGAAAAGCGATGCAGTTGGTCGTGGCCTAATTGCCGGTTGAGTTTAGTCAACAACACTGGGCGGTGAATGCAGCGGTTAGCCAGCCTCTGCTTTTCAGCCCTTTGTGTTGAGCTGCTTTTCTGTATTCCCCCTCTGAACACATCCCAGGTGAGCCTTCTTTTCTTTTCTTTCTTTTTCCCTTTTCTCTCTTGATGCCCACCATATGAAAGGGCCTCGCTTTGACGGGAAACAAAAGGGGGGGGGCCGCGACGTTCCCCCAGATGTGGAGCCAGATGTTTCTGAAGAGGAGTTCGAGAAGGCGAGCAGGGGGAAAAAACAAAAAGAAGTGGGCTTACAGTGAGGCTCGTAGGGCGGCGGTTGGTCTCCGCACAGGATGCACTCCATGTCCTGGAAGCCGCTCAGCTTGGTCTTCCTGTAGTATCTGTGGGGAGGATGGGCGGGCACACGGGTTACTGGGATGAACCGGGCAGGGAAAGGTGCAGCCCAGTCCTAGCTGAACTGTATCACCGCCACAGTTTGTTGTGTTACAAGTAGCCCACACGTCATGATGCTAGCATGACATTGTTTTATATGGTGGTATGTGTATGGCACAAAGATATTGTGTAACAAATAAAAGTAAAAAATTGTGTTATAAAATTGTCTGCTTGTTTGTTCTTTCATCACTATCACCGATATCGCCTTTATAGTGCTCACGCCATTTCATGTATTTGTAATGCGTCTTTTTAATTAATTAATGGATGATCCCATTAATACTGTGTGGAAAAACAACTAAAACAAAATGTGCTTTCTCTTCTGCTCTACTCTCCCCACAGGCTGAACGTGGACGCCTCACCCGGGCAGGCAGTCTCCGCACGCGGCGTTGCGAGTGGCCGAGCAGTTGGCCTTCTGGAAGCGGTTGAGCAGGCCGCAGTCCAGGCAGGGCTTGCACTTCTGCAGGCCACGGTCCTCCTTGAAGCGGGCGCTCCGGCAGCCCACGCACCGGGCATCCACCCCGTAACCGAAGCCACATTCCTGGGGGGATTAACGGGACAAGTGGGTCCGGGTATGAGATTTTTGGTGTTTTGATTGGGCGGCTCGGCTTGTGTGAAGGACGGAGGAGGAGGAGGAGGAGGGGGAGGGGGTGGGGTTGGCTGCTTTTGAAAAGGGGGTCTGAAATTAAACAGCGGTCTTGGCCTTCCACCGGGATTGGTGGGGAACAATGCCAGGACTCTTTGGAGAGTCCATTTTATACTGGCAATAATGTCCCTGACTCCCTGTGTGTGTGTGTGTGTGTGTGTGTGTGTGTGTGTGTGTGTGTGTGTGTGTGTGTGTGTGTGTGTGTGTGTGTGTGTGTGTGTGTGTGTGTGTGTGAGTGAATGAGTGGCCTTCCTCGGCCGAGCTGCATAAGGGACGGGGGCCATTTGAATAACAGAGGACCTAGAGGGGGACACCCACTGTGGTATTATAGCCGAGTGTATTACTGTGCTGATTGAGAGGACGGTGTAAGAAGCCAATGCTTCAGTCTGTAAAGGGAAGAGGATTAGAGAGAAGTCTATAGGCAAAATAAGATTGGATTCATGGCATTGTTTAGCCCCTCCAATGGGAAGTGTACTTAAAAAGCAAAGTGTACGTGTGTGTGTGTGGTTGGGTGTGTGTCACTGATCTAAGGCTAAACTAGTTTTGGCAGGCGTGATTTCCCATCCCAATATAAAACCCATAAAAAGGAATGCATCACAGACAAACCAAGAAATGTGACAGGGTTGTATTGATGATGCAGGTCTATGAGTTAAAGGTTGAATATTTTAGCGAGATGTGTTGAGAGACACCATTCAAAAGAGGAGTGTTTGCAGTTGGGCACCGACCCCTCGAACATCACCCCAAACAATTTTTCCACCAATCAAGGTTTGGCAATTATACCGCACATTGTGGCTGTAGAAACCCAAAAACCTTGAGTTTCTTTGCGGATATGAAGACTGCTTGTTGGTCGGTCATGTGACGGGGTGCAATGTCCTGGGTCCAACTCCCCAGTGTGCATGACATCAGTCATTGTAGCGACAACACGCCAGCTGTTTCCCTGTAGTCCGCCGGTCACCTACTTGGCCAGACTGCATTCCCGAGCCACGACAGGATGATGGAGTGCTTATGTGTGTGATCATATGTCATTAAAGTGAAGGTCAGCTTCAAACAGCTCTCTCTCTCTCTCTCTCTCTCTATCTCTCTCTCTCTCTCTCTCTCTCTCTCTCTCTCTCTCTCTCTCTCTCTCTCTCTCTCTCTCTCTCTCTCTCTCTCTCTCTCTCTCTCTCTCTCTCTCTCTCTCTCTCTCTCTCTCTCTCTCTCTCTCTCTCTCTCTCTCTCTCTCTCTCTCTCTCTCGTGTCCCATTACACCGCCTGGGCATGCCGTTGGTCTGGAATGTGGGCAGAGGGTGAGAGCGGTGTGGGTCGGTGGTGGTGTAAGTGTGTCTGGAGGGATGGGGGGGGGGGGTGGGGGGGTACATTGCTGAAGTTGGTTGGCAAAGAAAACAAAAGGAAGTCGGGGAGAAGAAGAAGAAGAAGAAGACGACAACTAATCCCTCCCTCCCTCCCTCCCTCCCTCCCTCCCTCCCTCCCTCCCTCCCAATCACATGAGGCTGACATTGAGCCCCGGGCCGGGCCTGTCCGGAGGGGCAGCGGCCCGAGCCGGCCGGCTGCAGCTGTTGTTGTGAGCTCTCCTTAAAGGGAGAGGATCCCCCAGCGAGCAGCAGAGAGACCTTGGCTGCTGGGAGCTATGCTCCTGCCTTCCTGTTGAGATCATCAACTGCAGAAAGTCTGGGGGGGGGGGAGGGAAGGGACTGGGCCTAGTTAGGGATGGAGGGCCCCCCCGGACCCCCAAGACCACTGAAGCCCATGGGCACATGCTCTGCCCATGAGGCACCACGCTTGCTGTGCCACGTACACAGAGGCTCCCAGAGCTGGGTGGGCCGTGGTGAAGCCTGAGCCAAGATGCACCGCTCCACCGGCGGGTGCCCCCCCCCCCTCCCCTCCACCCCGGCTCCATCCAGGGCAGGACAATGTCCTTTTCAACCCTGCACGGCTTTGTCCCCCATCGGGGACACAAAACAGTCCCCAGATTAGCCGGCATGCAGACCCGACCAAGCGTGGCGGATGCACCTCCACGGGCCTCCCTTCATCGGCCGTGGGGAAAAGTAGAGGCCGGCTAGATAGGCAATGGGGGGGTGGATTGCTGCCACTACAAAATGGATGCCACTATCACTATCAATACATCTTTCCTGAGTCAAGACCATATCTGTTCTCTGGGATCTGTCATAGACAGACAAGAACGCTTTTTGGTTTTAAAGTTCACAATTTCTCCTGAGGGAATCGCTTCCCGCAAGAAAATATAAAGACATTCCTGGATTATATTGAATGGCTCCAAGCAGCATCCTGTGGACAATAATAACAGTTGAATCGTGGTCAATGTCTACGGTGCAAGTCATCAGTCGAGAGTGTCTTGTCGTTGGTGTACACACTGAGCTTTATGTCTGTGATTAAACACGAGCTGAGCTCTCCCCCGCTCCTCCTTATCGGCTGATCTGGTTTGCCAAGCAAAACACAACTTGTGGAGAGCAGACAGAGAGCGGGAAAGAGAGCGAGGGGGAGATTTATAGGGGAGATAGAGACCTAGAGAGAGAGAGCAAACAAGAGGAAGAGAAGCAGAGGAATGGAGGAAAGTAGAGGACGAGATAGGTGAGCAGACAAATAAAGAGACAGAATTAGAGGGAGACAAGAAATAAAGAGAGGGAGAGGGCGAGAGCAAAAACAAAAAAGATTTAGATGGGGAGAAGTCGAGTGAGAGCAGAGGAGGGAGAGAGGGGAGGTAAGAAGTTAGCTTAGAAACCTCAAATCTTAAAAGAGATTTAGATGGTAAAATAAAGAAGCAGAGAAGAACACAAAGCAAAAGAGGAGAGGTAGTGAGGCTTAGGGGGAGAGAGAGAAAGAGCAAGACATTTAGAGGGAGAGAAAGTAGAGGGAACGAGAGAAGGACATGAGTTAGCAAGAGGGAGTGAGAGAAGTGGAGAAGGAAAATTAGAGACTGATTAAGATGGAGAGGGGAGGGCAGAAGGAGACTAGCAGGGGGAGGGAGAGAACCAAGGAAACAAGTAGAGGTTAAAAAAACAGAGGAGGATCGAGGGAGAGGAAGAAAGAGACTGAGAGAGCAAGGAAGTGTGTGGGGGGAGCTGGCGGAGCCCTGGAGCATGTTGAGACCCAGAGATACTGGAGAGATTAGCCGCGAATCACAAGCCTCTCTCCCAGGGTGACCAGTCATCTGATCTGCTCATAAAACTACGGCCAAAACAAAGCCAGTTTGTTGGAGCGCTGTGCCAACCTAGATGTCCTCTCTCTCTCTCTCTCTCTCTCTCTCTCTCTCTCTCTCTCTCTCTCTCTCTCTCTCTCTCTCTCTCTCTCTCTCTCTCTCTCTCTCTCTCCTCTCGTTTGCTCTTCTCTCCCTCTCTCTCTTCTCTCGCCCTTTCACTTTCGCTCCCTCTCCCCTCAGTATCATCTCTCCCTCTCTCGCTCTCTCCTTTTCTCTCTCTCCCCCCTCTCTCCCTCTCTCCCTCTCTTTCTCTCTCCTCTGTCTCCCCTGTCTCCCTGTCTCGCTCTCTCACTATCCTCTCTCCCTCTCTCCCTCCCCCTCTCTCTCCCTCTCTTTCTCTCTCTCCTCTGTCTCCCCTGTCTCCCTGTCTCGCTCTCTCACTATCCTCTCTCCCTCTCTTTCTCTCTATCTCTTTCTCTCTGATTCTCTCTATCCTCTCCCTCTCTCTCTCTCCCTCGGTTGCAATCCTCCAAATGGAGCCACACAGTTATAGAAAAGCAAGGGGAATATTATTTGGCTGTCACTGGCAGCTCTGGGGGTCTACTGCAACTGTGGCGTTTATTCCACTGTCGTAGCCATTGCTTGTTTTTTCGGAATAAATCCACCGGCTAAACCTATAATTGCCTCTCCCTCTCTCTCTGCCAACCACAAAGTCTTTCGGGCAAGGGAAATACCTCAGCCTTCCAACGCTGTTCACAAATCAAAAGGCATCTTGCCGATTATCGCCAAGGGCCAAATTTTCAAGACCCTTGAAGTAAAAGCCATTCATGTGAAAGCTGATAATCAAAAATGGTTGAGCATTGTTTGTGTGCTTGCATGTGTATTTTAATTAACACAAAATCCTCAGAAAAATAGAAGTCAAAAATGTATGTTTGTCCGGCCGCCTTGAAGAGGGAGACAGACGGCTAACTTCCAGTACAAACTGGCCACATTCCACCCGAATCTCAATGGTAGCGGCCACACACACACACACACGCGCACACACACACACACACACACGCACACGCACACGCACACACACACACACACACACACACACACACACACACACACACACACACACACACACACACACACACAGTAAACCACTCACTGCCCTGTTGCCTACGAGGCCCTCTCGGAATAGAACCACCGCTCTGAGATCCAAGATCTCTCGTCCACATTCACGCTCACAGCCGACGGAGATTTCTCTTCACATTCTGCATTCCCTCCTCCTCATCCTCCACCCGCCGAGCGTTTGAACTCCCCGGCGGGGGGGGGGGGGGGGGTCTCGGGTTCCTCGCGCGGCTCACCATCTCGATACCTTCAGAGAACAAATCCGGCAGCAGCCAATGATTTACTAGGACCCCTGGGCGTCGGGCAGCATACAGCATGCCTGCTGAGCTGGCAGGGACCCGTGAAGGGGTACTGGAGCGTGTTACCCACAGCAGCAGAGAACCTGTCTGTGTGTACCCGGATTAAAGGAGAGCAGCGTTTAAACACATGTTTGCAACAGATGTACCACTCGATAGTGGCCCTCTTTCAAAACCATACTTACCTTTATGTGTGTGTGTGTGTGTGTGTATTTGGTGTGCGTGTGTGTGTGTGTGTTTGTGTGTGTGTGTGTGTGGAGGTTGAATAAATTACAACTCCAGAGAAAAGACTATGCGTCCCGCATGCTGGGCCTACTGATCTGTGTGTGCTACAGACTCGCGAACGCACACACACACACTGCTCTCTCTCTCTCTCTCTCTCTCTCTCGAGCAGTGAGAAAAAAGAAAGAAAAAAACGGTGTGACTCCTCAGCGTTCTGTGATCAGCAAGCTTAGGCATGGCTTGCTTCAGACGGAGCAGACAATACGGTTGGAAGGGGTGCATGAGGGCGGGGGGGGGGGGGGTCGGAAAAACAATGGCTTCCATTCAGCTCCACAAGGTCAGAAGTGTGGGTGTGACTGATTAAAGACGGATCGGTGTTTGACAAAAGCTAATAATGTTTTGGCTGCTCCCACAGTGAAAGAGAGGAAGTAATAAATAATAATGTACACTGTGTGTGCTTTTCACAAAGCTCCTCTTTCTTCTCCCCAACGGGACATTTGCTTTTCTCAGCAAAGGAAAGAGGGAGTGATTTATCCAGAGGAAGTGGCGCACGTTACCATCGTACTCGAGGATTGCAGGTCACTCCTTCTCTTCCATGACAGGAAGACCAACAACCTCTTGGTACATCATACAAACCTTTCAAACGATTATTTTCCACACCATACCTGCTACTGGAACTCCCCCTCCCCCCCCTCTCCCGCCTCCTGGCCTAAAGTGTGAGATGCAATGCGCTATCAATCAATCTGGAAGACCCACCTTTGATAGCTCCTGTCCTGCATCGCACTGCTGGCAGGCTTTGCAGGTTCCAAACAGGTCCCTGTACTCCTGCTCCCTGCAGCCTCTGCTCTCCTCCGCTACTCCCACGGGAACCTGAGAGAGGGAGGGAGGGAGGGGGAGAGGGGGAGAGAGGGAGGGAGGGGGGGGGAGGGAGGGAGGGAGGGAGGGGGAAAAGGGAAGGGAGGGAGGGAGGGAGGAAGGGAGTGAGTGAGGGGGAGAGGGGGAGAGAGGGAGGGGGGGAGAGATGGAGGGAGGGAGGGAGGGAGGGAGGGAGGGAGGGAGGGAGGGAGGGAGGGAGGGAGGGAGGGAGGGAGGGGGAGGAAGGGAGGGGGAGAGGGGAAGGGAGGGAGGGAGGGAGGGAGGGAGGGAGGGAGGGAGGGAGGGAGGGAGGGAGGGGAAAAGGGAAGGGTGAGAGTAGTTCTGGCGAAGGGCTGTTAAGGATTCCTGCGTTTCATCGCCACTTTCATCAGTACCAGATAATACATGCTGGCCTGGGCCGAGTAATAATCCCTCAACAATAGTTTCAGTGTGTCTCAGCAGCCCCGGCCTCTGACTCGTCTTGGATACAAAGTTTGATAATGTGGCTGTCACTTCATAAGGGATATGGCACCCCCAAAATTATACCCCATGTTAAAAAAATTAATTTATGATGTCAAATAAAAGTATCTTAAACACTTTCTACTGATTTGCAATGAATTAATAACTGTGGCAAAAACCGGCAAAAAAAGAGATAAGGATAATATATGCACTCACCAGGAGTAAGAATATGATTTGAACTGTCAATATAAATAAGGAGATGTGTCGTAGCATCCGGGCCATTGTAATGATGTACAGCAGCTATAAAACAATAAAAAAAATAGATACAGAAATGAATATAAAAAAAGAATGTCATCTATATGTAATACACAAATACACGAGTAAACAAAAAGTTAATCAAAAGTAAAAAATAAACAATGAGTAAATAATGAGTGGAAATATGAATGAAAGGAAGATTTTAAGAAAAAGATTAAACTTAATCTTTTTCTTAAAATCTTCCTTTCATTCATATTTCCAAGAACTTTATAAAAATGTCCAATACTTAAGTCAATACATCACTTGTGATGTATTGACTTAAGTATTGGACATTTTTATAAAGTTCTTGACGGAAATAAAAATGATTTCTCCTGACAGATTATATGTAAGAGGTCCGTTTACAGTTAAACATCTTTAAAATGTTATTGAATGCTTCAGAAGTCAACGAACATGAAAAAAGAAGGCTACTTCAAATCCATCGGATCCCTAACTATTCACATTTTCCTATTTATTCTATCACAATGATGTTTTCATCTCAGCATGCGGTGCACAATCAAATCAAATCGAGACACTCGTGACCCAGAACAGACTGAAGCAGACAACTATCGGTTCAAGCTGACAGAATTAAACAATGACACTGAGGAATAGTTAATAAGCAAACCTAAAGTGTTGCCACTTACCTGTTAGAATGCTGACCACCAAGTTTGTTAAAACAAAGTTCAAAGGCTCTTCTACACCAGCGAGAGCCCTTGTAGTATTCTCTGCATCCGTCTCAGCAACATTTCACAGTCCGGCGTACTGTATGTCCCATTCCAAAATAACCACCAGATTGGGGGGGGAAAACAGCAGATCAAAGGCAGGGAAGGGTTATGATCTCAAATATGTAATCTGACCGATGATCAGCGAGCAAGACACATCAAAGCTGCGCCAATTCAACAGGCACTAACGTTGCGAACTAAATATTGTGATCATAACTTTGGGCACGCAACAAAAACGCGATGCAAAAATCAAACACATATAAAGTCTTTATATTATATATAGTCTCTCTCTCTCTTCCTGTACGCCGCTCGCTCGGTTCGCTGAAAGCTGCTGTACGGCAGCGGGACTCGGGACGCGTTTTGAAGTTGAGCACAGCCCCTCGCGATCCCTTTCATCTCAATGAGCTGCACATGCAATGACGTCACTCCACTGTTCTGGGATTGGTTGGGATCACAATCTTAACAGAGAGAATGTAACGGGTTCGGGTCCTTCACCCCTGATATTAAAGAGGTACATCCCCTTCGGTATAATTTGATAATATAAGGACATACGGAGTACTGATTCCTATTTATTTATTTTTATATAAATATTTGATTGTGATATTTATTAAGTGTGCGTGTTTCTGTATGTCTACGTGCGGCGTGTACGAGTATGTTTGAGTGTTGAGCGCAGCGTATACCTGTACCAGGCGAAAATAGGACAGGAGTTCAAGCCAATTAGTGAACATGTCTGGGCATGCAGGAGAAATCAATTCCAGGGGAAAGGCTGTGTGTGTGATAATGATTTCGCAAATGTTTTGTCATTTTTCTATTAAGGAATGGATTCGATCATCAAATTATGCTTTGTCTTATTTCAGCAAGTCAATCTGCGGTCTTGTGATACAATTATACATTTGCACTTTCATTTATTTTTATTTTTTAAGTAGGCCTAACACAGTATATGTGAACAAATGGCAGACCGCTCGTTCACGGACCTTAGTTGAATGTAGACCTACTAGTCCACATTCCCATAAAAAATACACCTTCTGTGATTAACCATATTAATTCAGTTGTCTTGGAGGTAGTCTGCGTGTAGTCGCTTTAAAAACAACATATATTTGAATGGCTTTGTCTCCATCTAGTGGTGAAACGGTGTCAGTTGTTCAGGCTTTTTATTTGCGTTTACCATGTTTTTTTTTTATGTTGTGACATTAAACCAGACGTCCTCTGTTACAGGCCTTTAGGTCTGTACGGTACCTTTGGTTGAACTGTCTACAATCCTGAGTAAAATAGGTATTTGGAATACAGTTTGTGCGCATCGTTTAAAGGCCAAGGCACCCGTAAAGCAACACCTTATCCTCCACTGGTCTCTGAATATTACAATATGAGCTGCAGCAGATCCCACACTGCCGCTGTGTTCTCTATCCCGCATCCGCCGTTACTACTGTTGCTTTAAGAGCCGTGAACCTCAACCTGCTGAAACTGCAGCAGACACACACACCGAGTTGAAGAGCGTTAAGGGACCACCCGTGGACAATTCATTTGTGGGGTGCGTTTCATGAATAGATAATCAAGTATGATTCATAATGATGATGATGATAATAATGGTGATGATGATATCGACTGTGTTTACGGTCATGTGAGGACACTGCT
Organism: Gadus chalcogrammus; assembly: GCF_026213295.1. Taxonomy (NCBI): domain Eukaryota; kingdom Metazoa; phylum Chordata; class Actinopteri; order Gadiformes; family Gadidae; genus Gadus; species Gadus chalcogrammus. The sequence continues at coordinate 18,985,550 of NC_079427.1, forward strand.
TTCTGCTGACAGGGTGCAATTGAAGCTACGCACTTGGTGGTGGGTGTGAGAGGGTCTCTCCGGGAAGAGGACAGAACAGAGATGCCGCACTGTGCGTGAGCGAGGATGCTGACGGCGGTCCCCCCCTGTAAGTAGACTTCTCTGATCACTGCGGCATCTTTGTCTGTGGCGAATTTGCACGCCCTGCGATGCTTTGACTTTGTTATATTGTGTATGACCCTTGATATCGTGTCTCATCATCAGCAATGTTGATGCGAAGCTCAGTGTATTGCAGCCTGCCGATTTGTCCTCAGATGACGGTCTTATGAAAAGTAATTGGTTTAGTAAGCGTTAGAGGACTTGTGACTTGATTGTGCTGTTGTATGATGTGCATTGCTAAAAGTCCTTGACTTTAATATGATGATGTCATTCTACTTGGTAGTGTAAAGTTGGCCTATCTGGATCAGATGAGTGCGCACACATAGGCTCATGTTACATAGGCCCATATAGAGAACACAATGAAACATACAATAACATGGCAATGGAAACCTATTGAACGGCATGGCTTAATATTCAACAAACACTTTTTTTGTGACAATTACATTTGATAACAAAGAAAACCATTCCTCAGTAAAGTTCACACAATTCTTCTTTCTTCAATACAGGTTAAAAGGGTTAGAGCTGCAGTCAGATAACTGCTGGAAAAAAAAACCTTTTTTGCTGCGATATTTCTAGAAATGTTGTAGATTTTGAAGGACGAAGCTGATTTGCGCAATGGTTTGCCTATGAGACTTCTCAACATGCGTCCAATCGTATTATGGGTTCTAGGACTACACGTCCCAGAGTTCATAGCCTCGCATCGTCCACCCAACCAGTGAGCGAGGAGCGAGCCCCTCTCTCTATCTCGCAGTGTAGTTCATAGTGACATAGACCGTTGCCTTATCGAATTAATACAATAAGACAATAAAGTCACTATTTCTCTCAAAAATGTGAACGACCACAATAATAGCGAGGCTAATCTAATACGCTCAACGTGTAGGAGGACCGTTGTGGTGTGCCGGGTCGGCTATCTGCTGGATACAAGGGATAACACTCTTAAAGAGGCTGAACAAAACAAGAGGAATGAAGCCAAGCAGCGTATTAACGCAGTAGTTATGGCTCGACCGGTGCTGCGCAGTAGACACTCCAACGCTTGTTGTTTACCCTGTTCATCCATTCCCAGGACAGCACCAGCAGTGTTTGAATGAAACGTGACGACTCTTTGATTCGCCACAGTGGTTCTCTGGGTGGAGTTGGCCTGCGCTCGGTGCAGGACAGAAGCGGTCCAATGACGCGGTACCCGGGGACATAGAGAAGAGTTAAGACATGGCCTGCTGTCCGGACCCCTGGTGAGTTAGGACTTGTGATCCACGGTGACTCAACGGAAGCATCATAAGCAAAGTAAATGCTTGGTCGGTCTAACCGTGAACGGTAAACAGTTCTCCATCCATCCGGACACCTGCTGTATGCGGGTAATGCTATTGCAATGTTGATGCTAGTAGGCTAGGTCGTGGAAAAAAAGCTTTAATAAGGCTATATTTCTATAGCATGTCTATAATATGTCTATAGCATGCCAGCACAACAGTTTTCCGTTTTGCGAACTGTATTCACTATGTAGGCCTATATGGTTCTTCGTAGATCCACACCTACCATGCCAGTGGTGGAGCCTTCTGGGGCGGTGGTCTGCCTAAAGTTATTACTCTTCAGCTCTAATGGTCTTGACAAAGTATCTGAGACATAAAGGGTGTTCCTGGAAGTAGAAGCAGATCCAGCCATTGAAAGAGATGGATACTATGGCAATCAATTGTTGTGTTGGAGGTAGATGCTTAATTAAAAAACTAAAATATATAGCCCAATACATAAACATGTATTGGGCTATATACATGGTTATATAGCCTATGCAACTAATGTGCCTAAGGTGCATTCTTAAAACTGCATCCAAACCTAACCCAAAATATATAATGTAAGCAATACTGGTGATGTAATTCATTTGACTGTTCATTTATATAAATCAAGGTAAGTGGTATAAGCAATATTCATTCATTACTATGTGATCTAGCTTTTTTTCTTCTATTTGATCTAGTGTATCATTTTGCAGACTTTTTCATCCAAAGCGACCTGCTGTGAATTGAGATACAAGTCTTTAAGCTTGCTAGGTATTTGCTCAAGAATCCCTCCAGATATGTCATGGACATAGGGGATAGAACCCAGTAGCTTTAGATCCCATTTATCTCAAAATTCTTAAGGGAGTTTTCTTTGCACGTGTGTGTGTTCCCAGGTGGCCCAGGGTGACAGTGCGTCATGAGTACATGGGATGCAGGTCCTACTGCCTGTCCCACTCCACATCTGTGGGAGATGTGAAGCAACGCCTCTATGAGGAGACCGACCTGCCTGTCACAGAGCAGCGGCTGGTTCACAACGGAAGAGCGGTAAGAAGTAGGAATTGGGTGTACTAAAGTGTCATTTAACCCCCCTATCAGCTTGAATTAAAAGTACATTTAAAAAAGGCGTTTTGGGCCGGGAGATCTTACGACGCAAGGCAACCCTGTGATACTTTTGTTTTTTAAGCTAGAGCTGTAATTGTGTATGAACGTTATAATGAGCGATATAAGATATTGTGTGGCCTATAAATGTGCCACACCGTTATAGGTGTTATAGGATACTCCTAAGTGTGTGAGAAGCTTAACCCTCTCGGACACGGACATCAAAATCCACAGCTGCCCGGACGGAGCTCCACACGTTTACACACACCTTGCGACCGGTGTCTCTAGTACGTTGTAAAGTCGAAGTGTCTTTTCAGAGACTCTGCACAAAAAAGGACACAACTGAAGTTCAGAGCAGAGGACAACATTAACAAACTTGTCGTCAGATACAAGTTTGTTACTAAAATCTTTAATTAATTTTTTTATTTTTTGTATTGGTATTTTACTAACAAAATTGTATCTATTACTTTGTTGAAGATCATATAAGACATATTACCCCGTCCAAAACACACACAAAATAGATTTTAGCTCTGCCCCTTCAAATAAAAACATAACCGTCTCCCCTTGCAATGCATTTCATTGAAATGTATTAAGCATCATTGTAATCCCTGTCTTTGGGACAAATCAGATTCCAACTTCTTGGGGGAAAAAATCCTTCCTACTGAGTTTATTAGCGTCTATTTTTAGACAGTTTGAGTTCCTAGTTTCCATAGTTTTTGTCTTCTACTATTATCCTCCATAATGTGCTCTTTGGTTCATCGCTTGGTCACGTGTATGTATTGGGATAGCTATACTGCACTGACGTCATGCCATAGCTCCATTTCTCCACTGCAATTTCTAGGTTTTAGAATTCAAGAGTGTAGACTGAAGGAATTGTATCCCAAGCTAAATGCCGCATTATGGGTTGTTGTTTTCATTTTGTGGCAAGATATTTAAATGGATCTCATGACACGGATTGTTGAATATCTTTAGTGTCCCATTCCACTCCCTTCATTACGGTTAATTCAATATTGAAGGAAATGTTGGGAACAAGACACCATGTTTGACTCTTTATCGGTCTGTGGGTATATGCTGTCTATGTCTACTTAACTATCGATCGAAAAAAGATTTCCACTGTATGTTTTGCTGTCAAGCTGTTCAGGAAACCAAACAATGTCTGTTTACTGTCACAATTTAATCTGCTGACCGAGGCAAAAAACAGACCTTAATTATGTTTTAAGAACTTATAATGAGGAACTTCCAAAGAGGAATAATGCTACATGAACGATACTTGTTGAAAAATGACATGTTTGGTTTTCTATTTTGGGCTATAACGGCAATACAAGTATTATACAATTAAATCCAGCCTTTGCTTCATCTGCTTGACTGTGCTTAAACTTGTTCTCAAGTTTTTTCTCCGTCAGAGCTATAGAGTGGATCTGTGGTTGCCTAGGCTGTCTATTTTGTGGTTGTTTATGTTATGGCCCTGATAGGACATGGACTGATCTCCGTGTCTCTGGGCTAGGCTGAAGGACACGAACAGGTGGCCCCTGCGGGCCGTAAGCCCTTCGTAACTCATGTTTGTAAAATTAGCAGCACACCACGCCTACACATTGCTTCTGAATGATCCTCTAAGCTCACAGGAACATAGCAGCAGACCTAGACCCCGGGGGAAAAATACCCACTACAACAGCCAGCCTTGTGATTCACCCGCTTAAAAAAGACCAGGACACAAGGACAGCCCAGCACTGTGCTGTCCTTTTTTCGAAATACAGGGAGAGAATCATGTTTTAGATGAACCACAAACCACCGCATTGATGGCTGTGTGTTGCAGTGAATCCCATAGAAATGTTATTTAAGAATGGAAGTGCACTTCAAATGCAGGGTGGCAGCGTGCCAGCATCTGTACTTAGCCCCGCAACGTGATGCTTTAGTGGACCCTGGACTGCAGTAACGAGCTGATCTGTTCCCCTTGTGTTTCAAACCCATTCCTCACTGTACAGAACAACAACTGAGTCGCAGCATGCTCTTAAGATATCTTAAATGCTTAATATCTTAATGGGGAAAAGGTCATATTGATTTATCACTGACAGATTGCATAACGCAAATCTTTTACAAATTACAAATGCTCACCTCACAATCAGTATACATTTGATCGCAGACGTAACCCAAAACACAAAAGATTTAAAGTGTCAAACATGTGTATAACATATGGGATCTGCATATGTCAATCAGTTCTGCAGATAGGCGAATGCATATCAAGTTCCACTGATAGTTAAACTAATGTTCAATCGAATCAAATTAAAATTATAAGATCTGTTTTGCCCAAATTATTGAATGCCATGTGGGCATCCATTTGAAAAGCATGACAATCATTATGATGATGAGAGGAACTTTTGTGCATGGGCCATTCTGCCAGCCAGCGCGTTCACTTGGCAGAAGTGCTGAGCGCAGAGGGTGACAGTGCAGATGAGAGGCTTTAATTTCTGAGAGCCAAAAACAAAAACACAGCAGCAGCAGCAAGGCCCGGTGCTGGTGCAGTCTAATGATGCTACTGTATCGACCCTATAAGAGAAACTTAACGTTATGTATCATTGTGTCTACATTTTATGTTAGTTTGGTTTGCTTGGATTGGTGTGTGTGTGTGTTTGTGCGAATTATGATGTGTTATATTTATTATTAGGGTCAATCCACTTTGGCAGCATATAAACAGTGATCTTATAGGTCAGTAGGAGGCCGGTACTGTTTCTGCTTGCACCATGAATCAAACAGATGTAGCCTCCTTTGGCGTTGCATCCATCTCCACCTCTTTGTTCTCCTCAGACTCAATTAACGTTTGGAGGAATTCTGAGTCCAGTTAGATAAGTTGGTCCTAATGGACCAGATTTGTAGGGGAGGAGCCATTGGCCACTACCAAATTGATGAGGGGTTGGAAGAGGCTATTTTACTAACTTCCTCAAAGCTTACATCCAGAAAGATCTAGAAGGCATTGTTTTTGTCTCTATGTTCCTCCTGTTCAGAGTCCAGAAGAGCCTGATACAGTGGATCGTCCACTGAGAGCATGGGCTCCCATATATTCTGATCCTCCAGAGTTGGTGCCGCATTATCCACGAAACTAGATATGTCAGTGGAGTACTTAGAGTCAAACAGAAAGCTTTAACATAGGTTGAGAGATATGTAGATGTTTCATAACTTCAGCAAAAAAAGCTTATCTTCTGAAATGTAATGTGTTGGATACTTCAATATGCCAATCTTCTAAAAATTTCATGCAATATTTCTGTTGCAAAGATAGGACAAATTTTAATTTCAGCAAAAAACAAAAAGGCAAGCCTTCTCCAAGTCAGGTGACTGAAAGGTGAGGGCTCCCCCTCCTTAAAAATAAATCAGGAAATAGATATAGGACGTTATGTTAGCAAACTCTATTCATAAAACATCCGATCCCTAAGTATGTAATTGTATATATGATGTGATAAAAGATGCCATCTGTAAACAAGTTTACCCCTCTCCCTCTCTCTTTCCCTCTCCTTCTCCTCTTTTTTGGTCTCATCTCTTGTTATAGTTGGATGATGGTATCCAGATTGGGACCCTTCTGCTACCTGGGAGTCCAGAAGTTTCCGTCACGCTAGAAGGAATGGGTCTGAAGGGAGGAGGTCCGTACCACACTCGGAACGTCGTCCTGCTCAGAAAGATGACTTGCTGCAATGCGATGCCTAACCTGCTAAGCTTGCTCTCTCTACAGGGAGGTTTGGCCAGACAACACCCCCACTGGTGGAATTCTTGAAAGACATCCTGAGAAGGTATCCAGAAGGTGGACAGATTCTTAAAGTGAGTATGAAGCACTAAATCATTTTTGAGTTAATCGTTTTGGAAATTATGTAGATTAACCAATTATTATATTGTTGTTTCTTTTTCTAAACACTAAGTCAATTGGAACCTTAAACAACAAGCACATGGTGTTCAACTCTGACCAGCTGTTTTGGTTGGAATTAATTTTCCTAGAGCAAAGGTCTATTTGTTCACATCTTGCATACAATGGTTTGTTAACACGTATAATTATAACAATATCCTTACCTACCAGATTACCAGAGCCTACCACAGAAGACACATCATCAGTTCACCAAATCCATTGCTACCATTTCAGCATGGTATGAACTGCCTGGTGTGAAGCTGTTCTTTGAATTCCTTAGGAATTGATTCAGAATGCAGAGGATGCTGGAGCAACAGAGGTCAAGTTCATGTTTGATGAGACAGAGTATGGAGTGGAATCACTGTGGTCACCTGATATGGCTCAATATCAAGGTATGCTATCAGTGTCATATAATCACAAGTGCATTTAAAAAATATGTATATTTTCAGAATGTGGCTTGTACTTACACTGTTATATTAATTGCAGGCCCAGCTTTGTATGTGTACAACGATGCAGTGTTTACGGGAGAAGATTGGAACGGAATTCAGGAGATTGCCAGAAGCAGGAAGAGAGAAGATCCATTGAAAGTAGGCCGATTTGGCATTGGCTTCAACTCCGTCTACCATATTACAGGTGAGAGTTGTACAGTCATGTAAATGTATGATCCAATGTTCATTCATATGCCTTCTTCTCAGTTAGTTTCCAATATCAACCTGTAGCAACTGAAGATTAACCAATTTCATACCTGGCATTGGTTATGATTAGATTATGCCATATTAATTAATACAGACAATAATTCAGATGGAAAATGTACGGAAGGTCATGGTATGGTACTATGGTATTGTTTTATATTTTCTCTCAATCTTTCAGATGTTCCCAGTATCTTCAGTAGCGAACAGATCGGCATGTTGGACCCACACCAGACCCTGTTCGGAGTGCATGAGTCAGGCCAGTGCTGGAATCTAAAGACAGACATTAAAGAGGTGACCGAACTCGCTGACCAGTTTGCACCTTACTTTGGAATATTCGGGAGCTCTGAGAAAGCCATCAAGGACGGCAGCTTTCCCGGAACACTCTTCCGCTTCCCGCTTCGCATGAAACCCTCGCAGCTCAGCAGTAACATCTACAACAAAGAGAAGATCCTTGAGCTCTTTGATTCCTTCAAAGCCGACGCAGACACCGTGCTGCTCTTCCTCAAGAGTGTCCAGAAGGTGTCTCTACACATCCGCGAGTCAGACGGCACGGAGCGAATGCTATTTCAGGTCACCGCCATGGAGAATGCGGATGATAAGTCAGAGAAGCCAAACTCCTTGAAGACGCTGAGCCAGGCCATAGACTGCTACAGCAATGGGGTGCCCAGCTCCACCATCACGTGTGCCACGTACCAGCTGAACATTGAAACGCAGGACGAGATGGTCAAGGAGACCCAGAGGACCACCTGGCTGGTCTGTAACGGGGTCGGGGGACGAGGGATGTCCACGGAGCTGGACTCTCTGGCAGAAGACCTGAAGTTCATCCCTGCCGTCGGCATCGCGCTGCCTCTGACCGTAATCAAGGAAGAGGAAGGGGCCTCCTCCGGTTTCGAAGGGCGAGCCTTCTGCTTCCTCCCTCTGCCCCCCGGGGAGGAGAGTGTGACCGGCCTGCCGGTGCACGTCAGCGGCTTCTTCGGCCTCACGGACAACCGTCGGAGCATCAAGTGGCGCGAGGTGGACCAGTGGAGGGACCCGGCAGCCCTGTGGAACGAGCTGCTCATCGTGAACATCATTCCCAGGGCTTACTTCACGCTCATCATGGAAGTCATTAGAAGGGTACAGATAAAGAAAGACCAAGACTTTCCCCTCTCCCCTAAAGAGACGTACCTAGCCTGGCCGGATCCCCACCGAGTCAAGGCCCGCTGGAAGCCCATCCTCCAGCCTTTGCTCCAGGAGCTGCTGCAGCAGCAGGTCATCTACTCCCTGAGTCAGAGCTGGATACGGGCAGACGAGGTTGTCTTCTCGGAGCTGGACTCAGGAAACAACGTCTCGGACGCGGTGATCAGCTACCTTCAGAGCACGGGAATGCAGGTGGCCGCGGTGCCCGCTGCCATCGATGCAGTGTTGGCTACACATGTGTCTCGTCCCAGCGAGGTGAGGAAGGTGAGCCCTCACTTGGTGAGGCAGGTGATCCGGAAGTCCAAACACAAAGGCCCAGCCCAGGAGAAGCTACTGCTTCTGGAGTTTGTGCTGAGTGACAGTTGCTACGGGGACCTCATTGGGCTGGAGCTACTCCCACTACAAGATGAGACGTTTGTGATGTTTTCCTCCTCCATCAGTGAAAAGGATGCAGTTTATGTTGCATCTGATGACTACCCCAGGTACACAAGTTATTACATGTTGTCAATGAATAATGTCAAATTAATTGAATAAAAAATTATCTACATTTAGGGATACATTCTTGGTTAATATATTCTGTACCAGACTGAATTTATGTAATTTAAACAAAAGAAAATATATTGCCTCAAATAAGAAATTAAATGGTCAAGAAAAACAAACAGATCTTCTTGATATCATCTGATAGGGCTAAAACTGTATTTTGAGAATAGCATTGTTTAAGAAATGTTATTGTTTGTATGTTAGGAACATAACATATAATATATTTGGTTATGTAATTTATATCTTAAAATTATTGCATATGTTTTTTGTTCTTTATTTTCAGAGCTCTGTTTCCAGGACTGGACAACCGATTTATCTTGGCGAGCATTAGTCCCACAGTAATGGACAGTCTGAAGAACGCAGCCAAAAGTAGAGGTAATGTTAAATATATCGCATCTCTATCATAATAACATAGGTCTCCTCGATAATGTGGATCCAAAGGGACTTCAGACCAAACAAGAAAACAAATAAATCCTCTAAAACCCTTCATTTTTAAAACCACACTCCACTTGACTCTCCTGCAGTGAGCCAAAACAAGTTAAATCTCTCTGTAAAAGTAAATAAGTTTGAGATGGTGAAGGCACACGGTAGATCAGCTGGCAAATCATCTACACTCATCTGTAATAATGCCAAAGAGGCTATACTGCCAGAGACAAAGGGACAAAATATGCGGAAATTAAACATCTATCTGGAGGTTTTGAGCTGCACCTAGTGTGTATCGACTTACTTAATAATATAAAGATGGAACATTTATAATATACGCTGTTAGTTAAAGTATACTCGACATATTCACTGATAGCATACGTAAATCATTACCAATTCTTCATTCAGATAATAAAATTTGGTTAATTTATAGTTATATTATCTTTATTAATAAAGTGCCAAAATACTAAAATAATGTTATTTGAATTACAGTGTCACAATATCTTTGGGGGTGTACTGGTAGGTATTCCAAGGTGTAAAGTGTCTAAAGAAAAAACAATGCAGTGTTTTAAAAATGGACACAATGGCAATCACATAATGAACAAAACAAACTGATTGGAGAAGCAAAGAAAATCTATTCTTAATTTTAACTTTTACTTACAACAGTAGTTTGACATGAAGGAACTCAGCATTCTTACCTCATTTTGATTTTCAAATTCAATGGAACAAGAAAACTGCATTGTTTTTTTGGTCTAAATGTCCTGTTTTCATGTTTGTTTTCATACGTAAAAGAAAACCTTGGATTTTTAAACCTGGACCTATTTTCTGATCTTTTTGGGTTGAAGCGACAAATGAGGACCAATTTTTTTGGAAATTGGTGAAGTATTGAGCGAGAATACTGCAAAAGTAATCTGAGAAAATGGGCAGCAATATCGTCCTATGGGCAGTAGTGCCTGTCAATGTTCATCCGCTAAAATCGATTGTTTTTGCCACTGACAGACAGATTATTTTCTATCATTATGGAAAGGATCCTGACAAAGAAATACAAGTATTCCTTAACCTTGATCTTGATCATGGTTTGTTTGTTATTGTGTCCCACCGTGTCTCACAAATTGAGTTGCTGCACTACGGAAAGCATGGTTTACTTTTTTGTAAAAGATTTGTGTGAAGGAGAGTTTAAATTGTATTGACAATAGGGAAATACCCTGCAACAACGAGGTTTCAGAGTGAGTCACTTGAGCGAGATTTGTTTGGACGCATAAGAAACAGACTGGGTTCAAGCAAAAGTTCAAGAAAAATATAATTTCTCTATAGGGATCCTCACATAATGATATAATATAATCTTTCAGTGACAAAAACAAGCACTTTTAAAAGACGTAGAGATTTCAAGGCATATCGTTTTCGAGTAAAATGCCTGCAGTGTTGTCGGTCAGACCAATCTCAAAAGAAATGTGTCCCTTGGACCCAAAATGATCGGAAAATAGGCTCCAGGTTGAAGAGTCTTAAGTTTTCATTTGATGTTCTTTAATAGCATTAGCATTAAAACAAAAATTACACTAACTTTTCAATAAATCTTTGAGTCAAATCAGTGTTGTTCTCAATGTTAAAGCATCCAAGCTAACACCAGGTTTTCTCTAACATCCAGGCAACCTTCTAACATAGGTCTTCACCAAATAGATGGAGTGTTAACAGCCCCAGTGTGACAATATTAACAACAAGCCTAACAGCATTCGTATGAGACGTGTATAATAACTGTTTTGTGTGTGCTACAATAATAGAGTTAAGAATCTGGCTGAGAGAGATTGTATTATTTAAAAAAAACATTTGTTTTATTTTTTAACAGGAAGGGCCTGCACTCAGGTAGCAGTGCTGACTCCTGAAAGATCGGCTCGACTCCTTAAGGAGATCCTGTCAAGAACATGGCCGACCAGAGACTTTGCGGTTAACTGGGAACCAGCTAACCCAGAGAAGAAGCATCCTTCGTTTTCTTGGCTAAAACTGGTTTGGAAGCATCTGTACATTCATTTTTCCGATGACCTAAGCATGTTTGAAGACATGCCTTTGATTCCAAATGTGCCACTGGAGGAAAGCAATGATAATGTGGAGCTCCTGCGACTGAAAATCCCATCCCCCATTATCCTCACAGATGAGGAGGGGGCCCTGCATTCTGAAAGCCTTCTTGAAATCATGAAAAAGCTTGGGGCAGTTGTGGTAAAAAAGATGGACCCATGCTTGCAACACCCCCTCCTAAAGAATTACATCCATCCATCAAAACCCAGTTACCTGCTTCAAATTATGGATAGATCTTCAATGAAGCGAGTGGCAAACCAAGTTTCTTCCTTCTCAGTCAAGGAAAAGGTTGCGCTTAGAGAATTTCTGGCAGGGCTTGCTGACATCACTGAGAAGGAAAGGTGCATGCTTATTGAACTGAGCATTTTTGAGAAGGTTGGGCCCTGCTCAGATAAAGGCACCCCGACATTTACATCACTGAGAGGAGCCAGGGCTTTACACCACACCGCCAAGTACCCACCAGATGTGAAGCTATCACTAAATGTTGTGAGCTGCAATGACGAGGCATCCATGCGCCTTGTCAAGATGGCCAAAATAGAGCAAGTGAAAACAAGTGATTTCTTCAGACTTGTTATTCAAGATATCGAGAAGGGAGTCTACTCTAAGGATGAAATTACTAAAATCATGCTCTGGGCACTTAAACATCTTTCCTTTCTTAAAAATGAAAACTCCTCTGTGATTGGATGGCTCTCAAATCTAAAATTCATGCATTCTTCTCTGGGAAAACCTATCTCGGCCACAGACCTCTTTGATCCTGAATTAGAGATTCTACAGAATCTGTTCTACATGGAGGAAAAAAGCAGGTTTCCCACAAGTACCTTCACAACCTCACCTGATATCCTCCATTCACTCCGACAGCTGGGACTGAAAAATGAAGTGCAGCTTACTGAAAAAGATGTTGTCCAAGTGGCAAAGAAGATAGAGGAGCTACAGGGAGGCAAAGAACCTGAGTGGGACTCTGTTGTGAAAAAAGCCCAAACCCTTCTGCAAATACTTAATAGACAAACTAAGTTGGTTAAGTCTACAGAAGCACAGACTACATTGCTGAAGCTAAAATGGGTTCCGGTCTGCAAAGAAAGACCACTGAATTACCCCAAATCTCTTGCTTGGATGGGAGACACAAGTCATATTGGACGTCTATCTGAAATGTGTGACATATCACATGCAGTTCTTGTGGGATCTTCAGTAGCACATGTTGAGCGCACATCTGCAGGTATGAAGAAAGCACTGAAGCTATGCATAGAACCTCAGGTCGACCAAGTCCTACAACATCTACAAGCTGTGAATGACTGGCATCAATCGCAAGCGTTCACAACAGAGGATTGGTATCAGTTCCAACAGATCCTGTTTGAGATCTACGGCTTCATGCAAGCTCACCTTGAGGATGCGAGAGAAGCAATGAAATCATTGCCTTTTGATTGGGTGTGGACAGGAAAAACCTTCTCATCACCTGGCCATACAGTCCTAAAGCCAATCCCTGACCTGGATTTGCAGCCTTACCTGTACTCATTACCAAAGACCATAAGGAAGTTTCACAAACTCTTCAAGTTCTGTGGCTCAGTTGAAGAGGTTGTGCCAAGCAATGTGTTTGAGGTCATCCGCACGGTCCAACAAAGGTGCCAAGAAGAGATGACCAAAGGAGAAAGCAAACATGATCTTTTGCTTTTAATAAACATTTTGAGGTGGCTGTACAGCAATCAGATACCGGTCAGCATCGACATGCATGTGCCAATTCTTTGTTACAAGGACCCAAGTAAACTGGCCATGAAGCCCATTCATGAATGCACCTACTGTGACATCAAAGTGGATGATTTGAATGACTTACTTGAAGATGCATCAGAGCCTATCATATTAGTGCATGATGACATTCCCATGAAGACGGCAGAGTGGTTAAAAGTACCATGTCTGAGCACAAGGTTGATCAATCCAGAGAACCTTGGCTTTGAGCAATCAGGTCAGCGTGAACCCCTTACGGTGCGAATAAAAAACATACTTGAGGAATACCCATCTGTAGCAGACATTTTCAAAGAGCTTCTCCAGAATGCTGATGACGCAAATGCAACAGAATGCAGTTTCCTGATTGACATGCGAAAGAACACTGACATCCGAGAGAACCTGTTGGACCCAGGTATGATCGCTTGCCACGGGCCCTCCTTGTGGTCCTTCAACAATTCTGTGTTCTCTGATACGGATTTCCTCAACATAACGAGGTTGGGTGGCTCAATGAAAAGATGTGAAGCAGATAAAGTGGGCAAATTTGGGTTGGGTTTCAATTCAGTGTATCACATTACTGATATCCCCATCATCATGAGCAGAGAATTCATGATCATGTTTGATCCAAATATCAACCACATTAGCAAACACATTACAGATAAGTCAAATCCTGGGATCAAAATCAATTGGAGTAAACAACAGAAAAGGTTGAGAAAATTCCCAAACCAATTCAAGCCATTCATCAATGTATTCAACTGTCAACTTCCACTGGCGCAGGAATCTCCATACAAATACGAAGGGACACTCTTTAGGCTCCCATTCAGGACAGAGCAGGAAGCTTCAGGAAGTGAAATCAGCACCATGTACTACAACACCACAGACATCTATTCACTTGTTGATGAGTTCAGCATATGCGGCCACCGTCTCATTTTGTTCACTCAGCATGTTGGAACAATGGTATTGAAATACCTGAAATACGAAGAGCCAAACCCTGCTTTGGCCCAAGATGTGGTCTGCATCAACAAAAGTGTGTGGTCATGCAAAGCCTCATATGGACCTCTGAGCATCTTGAAATCTGCTGCAAAAGTGATGAAGAAGGTAGCAGCCACCAACAGGGTCCCTGCCGATGTTCCCAAATCCGGGTGCATCATACGCATCATGGTGGAGGAGTTTCACAATGTCTTCAAGCGCATTGTAGATCTCCAGTCCCCGCTCTTCAGAGGCTCTGAGGAAGATCCAAACCAGTACTTTGAGATGGCTGCCAAAGGAATCCAAACCAGAAGACTCACAGATGAAATGCCCCAAAAGGCAGTGGACGTCACCAATTGGCTCATTTGTTCATGCATGGATTCAACTGAAGCACTGAAGTTTTCCCTGGGAGAGAGTGGGAAAAGACTCGGACTCGTTCCTTGCGGAGGGGTGGCTGTGCTACTTTCCGAGGAGGAGAATCGGAAATGGAAAGTCAAGATTCACGCAAACCCTGTGGGGGAGGTGTTTTGCTACCTACCCCTGAGGATCAAGACCGGCCTACCAGTCCACATCAATGGTTGCTTTGCTGTGACTTCGAACCGCAAAGAGATCTGGAAGACAGACACTAAAGGCCATTGGAATGCTGTGTTCATGAGACATGTGATTGTCCAGGCATACTTAGCATCACTCAGTATGCTACGGTCGATGGCAGAAAGCGGAGAACTGCTTGACTACAATTACTATGCAACGTGGCCTGATCCAAGTCTTGTGCATGATGACTTCACCCTAATCAGTCAGGGAGTCTACCAGGAAATCGCCAAAGGAGGTGAGAGTGATCTTGCAAGGATGTTTTCCGATGGAAAAAACTGGGTGTCGATTCAATACGTCAGGTTCCTTGATGACACATTACTTTGCAGACCAGAAATTGGACCAGCTGCATTCAAGATCTTCTTCAAATACCTCAAAATGAGTGGCTCCCAAAACCTCTGTGCGGTTGAATTGCCCGATTGGGTGAAGGAGGGTTTTGATGATGCAGGGTGCAAAGGAAAGTTGATGGAAAACACCCTCACAGAGAAGCAGTTCTTCCCTGAGGTATTTTTTCCAAATATCCAAGACATTGAAAAGGAGCTCAGAGATCCACTAATGCAATATGTACTGAATGAAAAACTGGATGAGTTTGCAGCCATTCTCAAAGTCACTCCATGCATTCCGTGCTCTGATGACTCCGAACAGTTAGTTTTGCCTTCAAGGCTCATCCACCCAGAGGGAAGGGTTGCTAAACTTTACAATAAAAGTGATGGAAGGTTTCCTGGAGGAACTTCAAGTGACTACCTGAACCCAGTGTGTTTAGTTAAGCTAGTGCAACTGGGCATGGTGAAGGATGATCTCTCATGGGAAGACTTGGTTGAACGTGCAGAGTCTGTGACTGATCTGAACGAAAATGACCATGTTGCTGCATGCTTCCGAAGCAGTATACTCCTGAGTCTCATAGATGAGAAGATGAAGATGAAAGACCCAAGAGCAGCTGAACTTTCAGAAAAGCTTCAGGGCATAACATTCCTTCCATTCCTTTCAAGACCTGCAGGGTTTTCACTACCATGGCATGGGAATAACTTCTCCTCAACAACTATGTTCTGTGCTAGAGATCTCTTCACTACTGAACATCAGGACACAGTATGTCTCATGAAGCCAATCCTTAATGAAAGCTCGCCATCTTTCAAAGGATGTGGCCCAATCTCCTTGGCTGTGAAAGACTTTCTTGGATTGATCAGAAAGCCCACCGTGGCCCTAGTTGTCAGTCAACTGAAAGAACTATCAAAGTCATTTGATGGTGTCACTCTGTATCAGGAAAACATAACCAATGCCTGTTACAAGTACCTACATGAGGAGATGCTACAGGAGGAAAATTCAAAGGAGCAAATAGTGGAGGATCTCAAAACATTCAATTCCATTCTGGTCGAGAACACATATGTTAATCCTTCCAAAGTTGCCTTCTCTCTGAATTTTGATGCAGCTCCATATCTGTATCAGCTTCCAAACAAGTACAGGAACAGCTGTCGTGAACTCTTTGAAAATGTTGGCGTTCATTCAAACTTCACAGTTGAGGACTTCTCTGCCGTCCTTGAACTAGTAAGGCAAGAATGTGGACGAAGGGCACTCAGTGAGGAAAACTTTCAGCTCTCTCGCAGAATCATTAGTGAAGGAATTTGGAGTTGGATCCGTGACAAAAGCCAAGAATTCTGCCAAACTAATTACAGCCAGATTCTTCTACCTGACTCTAATCTGACACTACAGACATCCAAATCCCTGTGCTATAACGACTGTCCATGGATTAAAGTCAGGGACACCACTGTGAAGTACTGTCATGGAGATATTCCGAGAGAAGTCGCTGTGAAATTAGGAGCAGTTCCCAAACGTCACAAGGCGTTGGAGAGGTATGCCTCTAATGTTTGTTTCACTGCACTTGGGAGTGAGTTTGGACAGAAAGAGAAGCTTACAACCAGGATTAAAAGTATACTCAATGCTTATCCATCAGAGAAGGAAATGCTCAAAGAACTTTTGCAAAATGCAGATGATGCAAAAGCAACTGAGATTTACTTCATCTTTGATCCAAGAACCCACCCAACAGATAGAATCTTTGACGACAAGTGGGTGCCAATGCAAGGCCCATCACTCTGTGTATTCAACAATCAACCTTTCACAGAGGATGATGTCAGAGGTATACAGAACCTTGGAAGAGGGACAAAAGAGGCCAATCCAGGTAAAACTGGACAGTATGGAATAGGATTCAATTCTGTCTATCATATCACAGACTGCCCCTCCTTCATCTCAAACAATGATATTCTCTGTATCTTTGATCCACATGCACAATTTTCACCTGGAGCAACATCTGCAAGTCCTGGAAGAATGTTCAGGGATTTGGACTCCGACTTCAGATCTCAATTTTCAGACGTCCTTGGTCTTTACCTTGGAGACCATTTTAAGTTGGAACGCAGCACAATGTTCCGCTTCCCCATACGCTCAAAAGAGATGGCAAAGTCATCTGAGATCAGCTCTGTTCCTGCGTCTGACAGAATGGTGCAAAACCTTTTGGACAAACTGAAAAGCGACGGTGCCGAGCTTCTGATGTTTCTGAACCACATGGAGAAAATATCGATCTGTGAAATCCAAAATTCAACGGGTGACCTCAAAGTTTTATACTCAGTTGCAGCTAAAATAACAGACGGCGATCGCCTAAAACGCAAACAGTTTCATGCCTCTGTCGTTGACAGTGTGACAAAAAAGAAGCCCCTTCCTGCTATTCCAGTACAACAGATCACCTACACAATGGATATAGAGGACACTGAAGGGAATTTGACAACATGGATGATCTGCAATCGCTCTGGGTTCCCAAACATGGAAAAGGTCTCAAAAAGTGTCATCTCAGCCCACAAAAATGAAGACGTAACACTATTTCCCCGTGGAGGTGTAGCTGCATGTGTGAGCCACAACTACAAAAAACCCCACAGAGCTTTCTGCTTTCTACCACTCTCACTAGAGACTGGATTACCGTTTCACGTCAATGGCCATTTTGCGTTAGACTCTGCGAGAAGAAACCTATGGAGGGATGACAATGGAGTAGGAGTAAGAAGTGACTGGAACAACAACCTGATGACATCCCTGATTGCACCTGCCTTTGTGGAACTGTTGGTCCAGCTAAAGCGCAGATACTTCCCAGGTCCTGACCCCACCATGACTGTCATTCAAGCAACACCAATTCATGTTGTAAAAGAAACATTGCGCAAATTCATGTACTTCTTTCCTGTCAACAGAGTAGACATACAACCAGATTGGTATTGTTTGGTCAAAGCACTCTACAACTGCATTCATGCTGACCTGAAACGTCTGCTTCCTGTGGTCAGAACCCCACATATGGACAATTCTGATATGCACTCAGTGATTTACATCTCATGGGTAAACATGTCCATTGCAAACAAAGGCAGGGCCTATTTTGACAACTTGCTCCAAGATGAGCTTCACCACATGAAAACTACAGAGTACAACATCTCTACAAGGAAATCTGTTGCTGAAAATGTGTATCGACTGAAGACATTACTCCTAGACATTGGCTTTCACCTGGTCCACAGTTGTGATGAGACTTCAGATCTTTACCTTTGTTTGGAAGATGCAGGAATTCCAGTGAGTTATGTGACTCCAGAGGATGTCCGGAACTTTCTCCACACATTCTCATCGCCAGACTCATCGTGCCAAATTGGGAAACTCCCATGTCGACTCCAGCAGTCCAACTACAAGCTTTTCCACAGTTTAAAACTTCTTGTGGACTACTGCTTCAAAGAGATTGAGGTGGACGGAATCCAAATCCAGGGATTGCCTCTTTTGTTAACTATGGACAACATGCTTCAGGTGTTTGACTCCAAGAGACCAAAGTTCTTGACAGGACATCATGAGCTGATTTCATCAAGGAAAGAAATGTTCATGAACACATTGTACATCAAGTATAGTGACCTCTTGTTGAAAGCTGGTGTGGCAAAGCCCTTTGATATCAGTAGTTTGTGTGACCTACTCTGCTCTGTACTTCCAAGAGAGTATCGCACACGGATCCCTGTGAAGTGGAGAGATGGATTTGCAAGTGAATCTTGGCTAAAAAGTGCATGGCACTTCATTAGCGAAAACATTGCTGTTAAGGAGGAACAGGCTGATAGCAAACCTAGTTTCGACAATGTTCTTGAAATACTAAAAGACTGGGCACTGTTGCCTGGCATCAAATTCATGGCAAGAGACAAACTTGTCATTCCAGAGCACGATGTGCTATTGCCCCTGAGTTTGATAAATGTCGCCATCTTTCCACATGGCCAAAATGACAAAGCCTTTCATACATTAATGAAAGGAGGCTGCATTCAGCTTGCAGTGAACAAAATCTGTGTCAAAGAGAACCCAATGATGCCTTTTCTGGCAAAGCACACAGCAAGCATTGATAACCCACCAAGCATTCTAAAAGCTGTAGAATACATGATTCAGACGTCAGCATTCAAACCGGCCAGCCTGAATGACAAGGACTTTGAGGCTCTTCTGTTGTATTTTAATTGCAACCTGGCTAACCTCACACCGGAGGATGTACAAAGTCTTAAACTCCTTCCATGTTTCAAATCAGTCAGTGGGAGACACATAAGCATCGCAAACTATGGGTCTTGCTATGTTTTAGGAAAAAACATACCAACCGCAGACATGGATAAATGGGCTCACACAACAGCATGCGCCTTTCTTGCAGACAATCCACAATTGAAGGAGCTGTACAGTTTCCTTGGATGTATCCCAATTGATGATTTGGAGGTTTACCTCAAACATCTCCTGCCGAAGTTTGAAAGTCTTACATATGAGGCAAAAATCGAACACATTGTTTATTTGAAGGAGAGACTCATGTCAATGGAGGAATCATGTGGAATCAAAGATCAGCTTTATGACAAGCTAGAGGGACTTGCTTTCATCTATGACTACACAAACAGACTCAAGACCACCAAAACATTTTATGACAAGACGATCCACGTGTTTGAAGTAATGCTCCCTACCAAGTCGTTCATCCCTAACGACTTCTTCAAGAAGGTTGAGCAAATAACAAAGCCCAAAAATGTGACAACATTTGTCACATCATGGATCACATTTCTCAGAAACATAGGACTCAAGCATGTTGTTTCTCAGCAACAAGTTCTCCAGTTTGCAAAAGAAGTCAGCATCAAAGCACAAACAGAAAATTGGACCAAAGAGAAGGTGCAAGTCATTGTCGATGCTCTCCTGAATCACATTTTCAACGACAGGACAGATCTGTTTGCTGGTTCTTTCCTCAAAGAGCTGTCGATGATTCAGTTTTTGTGTTCTGAAAGAGCTCCTGCAGAACTTATTTTTCTTCATTCACAATACCAAGACATGAGTGGCATGCTTCCTCTGATTCGATTCAGTGGATCTCAATTGAATCCCAAATTCAAACAAACGGATGTTATCCATTTGCTCTGGACATCTTGTCCAATTCTACCAGAAAAGGCCACACCATCAAGCATAAAGGACCAGGATGGCAGCACACTCACTGGACAAGAACAACTTGACCAAGTACTTACCATGTTAAATGTGAACTTGGATCCACCATTGGACAAGGTCATATGCAACTGCAAGAACATCTGCAACATTTCCAATCCAGATGATGACATGGTGAAAACAAGGAACAAAGTTTTACGGTCCACCTATGAATTTCTAAGCGGTGACAAGCGAGACTTCCGATACCAGCTTCGTGGGGTGTCGTTTGTTATGGTTGAAGATGGTTGGAAACTACTGAAACCTGAGGAGGTTGTCATCAATCTGGACAATGAATCTGACTTCAAGCCCTACTTATACAAACTACCATTAGAGCTTGGCACCTTTCATCAGCTGTTCAAGCTTCTGGGCACAGAAGATATTGTATCAACCAAACAGTATGTTGAAGTATTGTGCCGCATTCATAGAAATTCTGAGGGCAAGCAGCTTGATCCCAATGAGATGAGAACTGTGAAAAGGGCTGTCTCTGGACTGTTCAAAACTCTCCAAAATGATCCAGTGGAAATTCGCAAGGATCTGGACAGTCTCAAAGACATTACTTTTTATCTGCCAAGCCATGACGGCAGACTAGCAAAATCAAATAGTTTAGTATTTGATGATGCTCCACACTACAAGAGCAGAATCCAGGGTAATGTTGGTGTTCAAATGCTCGTAGATATGAGCCAGTGCTATCTAGGCAAAGATCATTCTTTCCATACAAAGCTGATCATGCTACTCCCGCAGAAGTTGAGGCCTAGACTTCTAAGCAGCATCCTCGAAGAGCAATTAGACGAAGATTCTCCTAAAATGTGCCAGTTTGGAGCCCTCTGTTCTCTCCAAGGTCGCCTACAGCTATTACTGTCCTCAGAGCAGTTCATTACGGGACTCATCAGAATCATGAAACATGAGAACGACAATACATTCCTTGTGAATGAGGAAAAAGCCATACGCCTCTGTAAAGCACTTTGCGAGGGACTGAAGGTCTCGTGTTTTGAGAAACTCCAAACAACATTACGAGTCAAAGGATGCAGCCCCATTCCACACAGCCGCAGTGAAACGCTCGCATTTCTGAAGAGATACGGGACATCTGTCATCCACCTCTATATCCAACACTCAGACAGTAAGGACATCAATTTTCTCTTGGCATTGGCCATGACACTGAAATCAGCCACAGACAATTTGATATCCGACACGTCTTATCTGATCGCAATGCTAGGTTGCAACGACATTTATAGAATCACAGAGAAGTTGGATAATCTTGGTGTAAAGTATGATTCAACAGAACCCTCCAAACTGGAGCTGCCCCTCCCTGGAACACCCATACCAGCTGAGATACATCACATACTCCTGATGGACCCCATGAATGTGTTTTATCCAGGGGAGTATGTAGGGTACTTGGTAGACTCCGAGGGGGGAGACATCTATGGGTCCTACCAGCCAACATACACGTATGCCATCATTGTTCAAGAAGTGGAAAAAGGTGAAGATGATAGCTCGAAATGTTTCCAGATTGACATTGGCTATAGCGAGTACAAAGTTGTGAGTTCCCTCGACTTGTACAAATTCTCCAGACATGATGACAGTTCTCAGGTAAAAGACAGCGGTGCTCCGTCAACTCCAACAAGCCCAAGTCGTTCAGCGAGTCCCCGAATGACACCACCTCTGTTTCCTGGAAAGGAAAATCAGAGACCCAGTGCGCAAAAGCATTCCCCTAAAAAGATCAAGATTCACACGTTGCCTGAAATTCTGAAAGAAGTGACCTTAGTAGTGGAGCAAGCTTGGAAGCTTCCGGAGACGGAAAGGAAGAAAATGATAAGACGATTGTATCTCAAGTGGCATCCAGACAAAAACGCAGAGAATCTTGACATCGCCACAGAGGTGTTCAAGCACTTACAGAGCGAGATCACCAGGATGGAAAAGCAATCTTTAAGTGATCAGCAAAACACAGAAAGGACCTCCAGGAGGCCCTTCTCTACCTCGTCTACACGCTTCCAGTCAGAAAAGTTCTCGTTCCAAAGATTCTACACCTCATGGAACCAGGAGGCAGGCAGCCATAAGTCAGAGAGGCAACAATTCAGAGATCATTATCCAACCAGCTTCGCAGGTTCATCGCATTCAAATCGCTTCTTTGTGCCCCCAACATTCAAGTCAGTCGGAAACCCTGTAGAAGCCCGCAGGTGGCTGAGGCAAGCAAGGGCAAACTTTTCCGCAGCCAGGAATGACCTTCATAAGAACGCCAATGAGTGGGTGTGCTTCAAATGCTACCTGGCTACAAAACTAGCACTGATAGCAGCTGACTATGCGGTTAGAGGAAAGTCAGACAAAGATGTGAAACCAACCTCTCTGGCACAGAAGGTGGAAGAGTACAACCCCAACTTAACTGGTCTTACCAACGATGTTCAAATCCTTGAGGGATATGGTGTAGACAGTCTCAGAACCCGCTATCCCGACCTGCTGCCCTTCCCACAGATTCCCAACGACAGATTCACCTCGGAGGTAGCAATGAGAGTGATGGAGTGCACTGCACGGATTATCATTAAACTTGAAACTTTTGTCCAGCAAAAAATATAAAGTGGGCGCTATACCGCTGTTAAAAATACAGGGATGGAAAGTTATGGAGGCATTATGCATTTAACCTCTCGTAAAGGGTAGATCAGAGATTGTGTACAATACAGAGTACCTTCTTTATTTTGAGGCAAATTCAAGTATCCCAGCTGGCAGCTTAAGATACATATGCAGTGGCTGAACGGCGATAAGGTTGGGGCCTATGCACAATGTATAAATGTATGGCTGCTGAAATCATATGAAGAAGCCGTCTCATGTTATGTGTTGCTGTAGTCTGTGAATTTATAAACCTGCAATCTGCAAATGCTGTACATATACCTGTGCTGAGCAATATATTTGTTTACCTAAGTCCCAATGTCGGATATCTTTGATCTCAGTTTGAGGGCATTTTGCTGCTTTTTTTGTACTTTAGTTTTTATAAAAGTATATTTTACCTCCCAGATGACCCTTGACTCTATTTACAGTTGTAAAAAGAAAATGCGACAAAGCTATTGCTTCTCTATAAAGATCAAGAATTGCCACTATAAGGGTTAGGATTGTGTAAATGTCAAAACACTTGTTTGTATATTTACCTTTTAATTATTTAATATTTTGATGGTTGATTTCCTATCATCACTGTAAACATTGTAAATGTTTTCTGTAACATAGCCTACTGCTTGTTAATTGACAAAGCACTTTTACTAGCCCTGTTTAGCATTTGTATCACCCTGGCAACCAGCGAGAATTCAACTGCAAAAAGTTGCCTTTTCATCAAGTCCAAATTGTTTGTTATGTTAGAGGATCATATATTGAGCTGTATTTATAATACATGTATCATTTCATCCATGGTCGAAGAACTGTTCTCCCCCAAGGAGGCCATTGTGTTATTATGTTTTCCCCCATAGTTTAGAGAAGTCAGATTTTGTATTAGCGACCCCCAGTAAATACCAATTGTGTGGCCAGAAAAAAAACATAGAATAGCTGTACAACAGCTGAATATTACGATACATGCACGTAAGATTGAAATTTCCACTGGTGCAATGACTTTTGGGTACATTCATTGGTTTAGTTTTGCCAACACATAATCATATTTCTGTTGTCGGGCCTTTAATGACTTCAATCCTCATGAAATTGTAAAATTAATTTTTTACTGTTTTACTATTGATGTTTTTCAAGGCTACAAAAACCTGTGGCAACTCAAATCATTTCTGAAAATGCTGTGCTTGTGGTCTCAATAAATACAACTACTCTGATGTGACTCTCAGAGGAAGTATCCTTGAAGACCCGTTAAACTAAAATAAGCAATGGAAAACATTGTATGTCATTTGCTGATTTACACTGTGCCATAATTAATAAATCCTCCTTCATTCAACTGTCTCAGTGATCTCTCAGGGTGAGGGAAACCGAGAAAAGTTACCTTTTACACAAGACTAAAAAAGAGTTGCAAAGTGGGGGGAGCTTATGGTTCTTGAAACAAAACCTTGATTAATTTATCCCTAAGAATATTTTATTTTCCAGCGAATTAATTAATGACATAACATACAATCTGCAATGGAATAATGAGGCCATTATTGTAACTACTTATGTATTAACACGCTAATGACCAATTTTATCTCTGGGGGGGCACGGTTGGCTAGTTCCACATGGTGGCGTCGTGTTACACTTAAGTGAGCTTTCCCTCAGATATGTAGTTGATATGTAGTTTAAAGTGTAATTTCGGTGAAAATTTAACCCAGGGTCTTTTTCGGCATGAATCCAATAAAATATGCCCTCCAGACACTTTTTTTCATTGATAATGGAGTATATAGCTTGCCCAAAGTTGCCCGGAGCAATGTAACAGCCCAAATGGCTTCCATGTTATTGGCTAGGGGCACAGCGAACATGTCTTTTTTAATAAACTCCCGGTACGCTAACTAAGTTTTTTTTATGTGTAGGGACCCTAAACATGCTACTGCAGAGGTTTGGTGCTACTTTCAGCAATAGCCTATAAGTGGATCGAAAATGCCGATTTGGAAGCGTTCGCTGTGCCCCACTGCCCCTAGCCAATAACATGGAAGCCATTTGGGCTTTTACATTGCTCCGGGCATCTTTGGGCAAGCTCTATTCTCGAGTATTAATAAAAAAAAGTGTCTGAAGGGCATATTTTATTGGATTCATGCCGAAAAAGACCCTGGGTTAAATTTTCACCGAAATTACACTTTAAACTACATATCAACTACATATCAGAGGGAAAGCTCACTTAAGTGTAACACGGCGCCACCATGTGTATTAACTTGTTTACGTAAACGATATAGGCCAATGTACCAAAGGTTCCCTCTTTCATGAATGATTTTGTTATGTTACACGAGTTGTTAGACAGATATGCAACACAACCAAGCTATGTAACGATATTCAACTGTTACATGTAGGTAACAAGGTTTCTCATGTCATGTACACTTTTATTATTACACACGTGTAACAATATTTCCATATTACACTACAAGTTGTGACACGAGTTACAGGTTCCATAACGTAATAACATAAAACATGATGTTATGTGTAGTAACATTGATTACCACACGAGAATGCCTTTGATTTGTTTGAAAATGGATTAAAGTGAGAAGCATCGTCATGAAGAGGATAACATGCTCGTCTGACACATGGGCTACCTAGCGCGTTAGGAATAACTCTTGGTCTCTTCTGACATCTTGTGGGAAAAGGTTGAACTGCAGCATCACCAAGGAAGTCAAACGCTATCGTAAGACTTGAGATAGTTGTGACTCAACGGCAGTGTGGTGTATTTGTGGGTATTTCCTCACACCTGTCGTTAGAAGAACGTTAGAAGATCTATTGGAAATCACTGTCGAATCTTAACACGAACAAAATCCTCCCCAAATACAATGTAACCATAAGATTTTATTTGACTGTTACATGGCTTATAAACACAACAGCCCACCGTTAAGGATCCGTGTGCCCCAAGCTGGCCCCCAAAAAATGTTTTCCCTCAACATCTTAATTCACATTCAAATACAGAACATTGAATTCAAACAACTTTATTTCAAGTTATTAACATTTTCGCATTTACCTTTATTACATATATATTTTTTAGAAACGGACTGCAATAATTTCAAGCATTAAGAAAGTAAATTAAAATAGAAAAGGGCGGGAAATTTAGGTACCATGATTGAAAGCTCCTTTCGGTGATTGATTTCCAGGGTTACAATCATAAGGAATCCGATTATTTCCAAACCATGTGCTGTATTTGGAGATGGATTTACTGACTTAAACATATTATATAAACGTCTGTTAATCACGCATGGAGGGGCAAAAAAATTAATAAAGAAAAGTAAATATAACATGAAATATAACAATGTTATTCCTTGTACACAGGCAAACCGGTTTGCCGACTTAATGTTCATTTTAAAGATCCCATGGCTCATAGAACTTGTGACATGATGAAATGGATCAATAATTAAGGGCGAACAGACAGACACACAGAAACACACACACACACACACACACACACACACACACACACACACACACACACACACACACACACACACACACACACACACACACACACACACACACACACACACACACACACACACACATGCATACACACAAGCACACAATAGGGTCAGATTGTAACAGGGTTATTGTACCTATTTGAAGCTTGATTTGAACTGCTTGGAAGTAGTACATTGAATGGTGGCAAGGACAGTCAACAGTATCAATGCAGTTATTTTTCTGAATTTATTCAGTGCTGTGCACATATAGGTTGTCTGCTGGTCTCAATACTAGAAAATATGGCAACTCTGAACTTAACATCACAGCTGCTAATTTGTATGTATATATGCAAGTTCCATACATGTTTTGGTTCCACCTACTGTGAGACTTTGGATTGTGTTATAATTTACTTTTAAAGAAATCAACTATTTTGTGTAAACAAAACTATCAAATCACGTAACCAAATTCCCATCTGCACCAATCATGCTTAGGTCGGTGGTGGGGAGTCTGTACAATAGCCAGTCCAATTTTGCCCTGAGCATTCATATTAGACACACTGTGAGATGGGTAGAGGAACTGGTAAGACATGCTAGGACTGTTAGTGCTGGCTACTGTTCACCCTCCCAACAGTGTTGCTAGGAAAACTCAACGGAGCTGAAGTTACACAGCCTTCTCCTTGACATGTATGTTTAAGGGTAGACTTAACCAGCAGCCCCTTTACTGCCATTATGGGGTCTATACTGCAGATCTTTGTTTTTCTGTAAACACATTTGGATGTTTATGAAAGAATAACAGTAAACATATCTAATACATCTCTACAGAAGCACCTGCTTGCAAGTATGGATGAAAAAATTGCCATGAAAGAAATTGCAAGATTTTTGTTTAGATCATGATTGATAACACATAATTTAATTGTTATTTCACATTACAAATCCGGTTGACCTTGAGATCTGTTAATTTGTAAAAGCACGACAAACAAAAAAAACAAAAAAGCCTTTAATCTCTGTGGAAGCTAATACTTGATCAGAGGCAGGGTCATCACTGATCCCCTCGTCCTAAGAGGCATTCTCTAGGAACAAATTCAGGATGAATTATCAATGTTGGGACGAAGACAACATATCTAGAAGTGTGTGTTTTCACAGGGGAATCTACAGTTTGTTCTTCTTAAACTTCAACTTGAGACGTGTACAGAAGGACTACGCTATGCACGCCAAGCTTGTTGCCGGGGGATACAACAATTGCAGCGAGTGTGGTGATGGACAAATTCTGATCTATTTCCGGAGGCAATAGACTTCAAATCTGTGGGAGTCTAAAGGTATCTTTAATTGTCAACGTTTTTGTATTTAAAATATATGGGCACTCTGAACATTTGTTTTACTTTTTGAGTCACAAGGTAAGACAAGGTTGAAATAGTTCTGGGATACATTGTTTAAAGCGAAAAAATAAGAAACTTTGTTTGTTGTTTTTCTGTTGTGTCCTGTGTCAAGGAGGTTGACTAATATATTCATATATATTCAATTAATTTCTCAAACGTCATCCAGAGTGACAGAAAATATGCCTTAACCCTTCATTGAAACAGGCCAAATGTAATCCATACGTCAACCATTGTCTTAAATGAATAATGGACACCTTAAATATGATACCATTGATCATCAGGCCTTTGAATTTAAGTATACACATACCATTTATAGACACACACATACTATTAACATGAAATAACAGACTCAAAAAGGAAACAGAACATAAAGTCAATATATTATGAACTTTCCGGTATCATTTCATTATGAAAACAAACATAGCTTTTTAAGATGAGATTACGTTAAAAGCAAAGTCATTCATTGGTGTCATACATTTCAATGCAAGTTCCAGCAGAAAAGACGGTTCTTTCATGGATGCATCGTTATAAAATAATCCAAAAAGCCAAAACGCCATATTTGTAGTACATGGTTTACCATGTGTAGATAGAGCTAGATACTATTGAGTCCACATCAGGTACACGTCGAGCGGGTAGGGGGTTTGGGGTTTGGGGGGGGGAGGGGGCATGGGGGGGGCCGTCGCTGGACAAGGTGATGGACACTGTAACGATCTGAGGTGCCTTCCTCTGATCGCAGCAACAAAACAAAGGGGGCCTGACTGTAGAGAAATACACAATTCAACTATGTACACAAAACTATGTATCACCGCATACTTTTTTTCCTCCCTCCTCCCTAATATCCTGTCGCCATGGAAACACACCACCTCGTGCCTCTTGGAGGAGTTTTTCCTCCGCCACGGGGAGTCGATTCAAATATTTATTTATTTTCCTTTTCTTTTTTTACAACACACAATTTGAACTCCTAAAAAGATTGTACATCATACCATCATGGTGCCCCTTCCTTTACCACAAATCTATTCTAAAACTGTGGGATTTCTTGGATTTTTCCTGATCTAACACCAAGATTAGAGTCCAGAAATGAAGGCCATTGAGTCATGAGAGCACGAGCTGTAGCTAAATGAGTGTGTGCGAATGGAAAGGAAGTAACAATCAGAAGCTGCTTAATAAACATCAATTAGTTTAGTGAGCACTCAAGCACACTCAATGTTACCTTTTGATTAGTGTTCCCATGTGCATGAGTCTGTGTATGTATGTGGGTGTAAATGTGTGAGTATGTGTGCTTGCGTTTGCGTCTGTGTGTGTGTGTGTGTGTGTGTTAACTTCAAACCCATACACTTGATAGATATTTGGCAGATACTGTGGTTTTTTCGCGGATGAGCTTGGGTGACGGCAGCTGCGACCTCACGGTAGGGCATGTGTGGAAGGATGGGAGGGGGGGGGGGGGGGGGGGGCGGGAAGCTGGTTGAAGCTGCAGGCCCCAGCAGGGACGCGGTGATCGCTTTGAGCTCCTGCCCGTTGGCCACCCGGGGAGTAGATCCACAAGCACACACTTAAAAGAGTAGAGAGAGCATGAAACCTTACGAATTCGCTCCCCCCCCCCCCCCCCCCCCCATCCCTTACTAAACCTAAATCAGAGAGCAACCGTGACAGTCCTTTTTAAAAAGAGCACTGCAAGTGATGACCTTCATGTCATTAACTTCACTTATTTTCTGCACTAAAACGCATGGTCCGTCCTCCCACCAATATCATTGTTATTATTAGTATTAATAATCGCCCAGCCTACCCTTTTATGTTTCTTAATATCTAAGCAGTGCATTGTTGTAGTACATGAAGGTTTTGTTGAACAAGATAATGCAAACAGTCTGGGATAGGGGGAGGCTATAAGGTGTGTGTATGTGTGTGTGCGTGTGTGTGTGTGTGTGTGTGTGTGAGTGTGTGTGTGTGTGTGTGTGTGTGTGTGTGTGTGTGTGTGTGTGTGTGTGTGTGTGTGTGTGTGTGTGGGTGGGTGTGTGTGTGTGTGTGTGTGTGTGTGTGTGTGTGTGTGTGTGTGTGTGTGTGTGTGTGTGTGTGTGTGTGTGTGTGTGTGTGCGCGTGTATTTGTGTTTGTGTGTGTGTGTTTGTGTGTGTGTGTGTGTGTGTGTGTGTGTGTGTGTGAGGGGGCGGGAGGAGGAGTCTACGTGGTGGGTGTCGGTTGGTACTCGGGGAGCAGTAAAGACTTGATGGGGGGGCGGTGTGGTGAGACGGATGGAGGCCATGAGCAGGAGGAGGAGGAGGAGGAGGAGGAGGAGGAGGAGGAGGAGGAGGAGGAGGAGGAGGAGGAGGAGTAGAAGCAGGGCGGTATTAACACTTGAAGAAAAGGCAGGTGATGCAGGCCAGCATAAGCCACAGTGATTGAGATACAGAGGCAGAGCCGTTGTCTTGCCCCATCCCAGGTCCTGCAGAACAATAGAGAGTGAAAGGACAGGGTCATGTTGAGCAACTTCAAGTGTTGTGATTCTTTGTATAAAGAATTAAAGATATTTTGGTCATGGTATAAGCATACAGGCCTGAACTCATTGTAAGAGCTTAACAACTGTAATGTTTCCTTTAGTTTTACAGATAAGCAACTGCAATTCATAATAGGTATAATAAATGAGGGAGGGACGACATTTAGTGGCCATAGGCAAGTACAGACTCATAAGAAGATTATATATTTTTGATATAAAAGAGGACGGATAGCTGGGGTCCATGGGTTTGACAACACAATTACTGTGCAAGCAGAACCGAGAAAGAATCATGCATTTCAGGTTCAGGAACTAAATGTCTCTCAGGTATTTGAAGTGAACTGTTTGGATTTGCTGACCAGCACAGCACTGACATATAATCAATGCATGAAATAAGCTGGCTCAGTGCATGTGGATGATCAGTGTGTGTGCACATTAGTGTGCATTATACCTTTGTATCCAGACAAGGCAACACTAACTGTTGTGGGCCCTATTTGTAGTTATAGTTTAGTTTGCGTGTGTTTAAACAGACAAACGCGCGCCAAGCATCACTCGCATTAATTTATTCTTTCAAACATTCACTCCTGGTAAAACCATTGTTTCCTCACGAATGGGCTTGTACACCATGTCTGTGTCAAGAAAATATGTGTTTGCTCTACGCTGTTTGCAGATGCATTGATTTAAAAGTACAACTTATTACTGCTGTATCA
The DNA here is from genome assembly GCF_026213295.1 of Gadus chalcogrammus. NCBI lineage: Eukaryota > Metazoa > Chordata > Actinopteri > Gadiformes > Gadidae > Gadus > Gadus chalcogrammus. The sequence continues at coordinate 19,016,190 of NC_079427.1, forward strand.
GCTGCCCTTTCCCAAATAATTTAACCAACGTTATCATTTACCATAAAACACAATTTTGTTTTGGAAGGCTGGGATATACTTTGCTCGAGTTTTTTATTGTTATTATTATTATTTTAATGTATGGCATAGCCTACTACAGTATTCATTCATGCAGCCCCTATGAAAACTAAAAAATAAATCCCCAATGCACATGCTATTTCTATGCAGTTTCACATATGAACAATCTTTGACATCATAATATTTAAATTAGGCTAATTGTAGTCATTTTTGCGCTGTGTATAGCCTACGTGTGGGTAAGCTTATGTTACAGTTCCGACCTGCCTAGTCACGTCAAAATAGCAACACCAATTGCGCTATCCGCTAGGGAATTTAAACCAGGATTTTTTTGTTAGTGGCGCAATTGCAAAACGAACTTTAAGATAGCACCATGTATCATTTGCGCCGGAACACGCCTCTGCTTTTCGCCGACACGCCTCTCAGGGCGCAAGTGTAGTGGCGCGAGTTTCCTAAGGGGGGAATTCAGCTTTGCGCCGGTTGCAAACTAGCAACGATACATGCGTCGGTGTAGAAAGTAAATTGCGCTGGGTGCAAGATAGGACCCATAGTGTGCATTTCGAGTGTTTAGGCTACTTTAAGGTTGAATCACTATAGATCAAGAGTGAGGGTGTCGACAGAGTGTGTAGGCTACTGTAAGGTTTAATCATTATAAAGGGAGAGAGAGTGAGTCTACAGAGTGTGTAGGCTACTGCAAGGTTTATCACTATAGAGTCTAAATTAAACCTTAGAGTACCCTACACACTCTGTAGACTCACTCTCTCCCTCTATAGTACAAAGGGAGAGAGTGAGTCTACATAGCCTGTGACTGTGAAGGCTCCTGTATACTCTATATAGTGCGTGTGCATATAGATTTGAGTTTTTAGTGTATTGTACACTCTCTATAGAAGGATAGTGTGCATAGAGTGTATAGTATACTGTAATGTCCTCTCTCTATAGAGCCTATGAGTGTGCATATAGAGTGTAGTGTACTGTAATGTATACTCTCTACAGAGACTTAAGATGGGGCATATAGGGTGTAGTGTACTGTAATGTGATCTCACTGTAGATGGACAGTGTGCATATAGAGTGAGTCTGCTACTGTAACATATACCCAGCATGTGGGGAATGTGTGTGTGTGGACTACTGTGCACTGTGCATGTGTGTGTGTGTGTGTGTGTGTGCTCTGTGCATGTGTGTGCTCTATGCATGCAGGTGCGTTTGTGTGTTTGCTCACTATAAAGGTAGAGGCTGGCGTTCTGGAAGCCCAGCCGGTTGGAGGCCACGCAGGTGTAGTTCCCGTAGTCCTCCTCGGTAACGTTGGTGATCATGAGGATGGTGTTGGTGCCCAGGGTCTGTATGTTGATGGCCTGAGAGTTGGATAGCCTGGGGAGGAGGAGGAGGAGGAGGAGGAGGAGGAGGAGGAGGAGGGGAGGAAGAACACACACCAGGTTATGGACCCGTGGCAATGATAGATAAAACACACCCATCAGCCGGGTCCCGGAGAAAAGACAGAGCCGAGGGCTAACGGTCGTATCAGTGTTCATCTTCTCAGCACAGTTTCATGAGGCTCGCCGTCTCGCAGAGAAAGGGTCAGTGGAGATCGGTTGTTGTGGTTGCGTTTAAGGGAAAATAACTATTACCCGTTCATTAAAATCCCATTAACTCACACCACTTTAAGTGTTCCAGGGGAATCCATCCGGCCTGGAGGGCCAAGAAAAGTGACGTTAATGCGCAAACATACTTTGATCACCGCCAATTAGCTCTTTGCTGTCTGTCCGTCTGTCTGTCTCTCTGTCTATTTATCTATATAACTATGCCCACAACCTCCCAAACAAACTGCAGCTGTACTTTTCAGCACAGCAATTTTGTATTGTGGCTTTAAGTAACGTGGTGAGCTAATGCATCGTGCCATTGTTTATCACTCAACACAAACGCCATAGCTGAGCACTTTGGCTGCTGCGAACGACCCCTGTGACCCCTCAGTGAGAATGGCTTCTGCCAGGACCCCCAGCAGTGGAAAAGAGCCTCCAGATGTTGATTTGGCTTCACAGCCTTGAATGTCCCTGACCGTTCCAACCCCTTGCCTTCGTTACCCAGTGGCCAACCTACATGTATTGATTGATGTACATACACAAGCACAGGCACGTGCACAGGCGCACACACGCACAAACACACACCCACAAACACACCCGCACACAAAACAGCTCCCATACACTTGTCGACAAGTAGATTTTGCCTTACACTACTTTGCAAATACTGCACCGATTCCATTGAGAATAAATCAGCTTAAGTTCCAATTCCTTAGCTACTGGCTACTTCTTCTGAGAGGGAAGAACGTTAACCAATATATAAGATATCGTCTATACCATTCAAACTCTGTATTTCTCCTTTGTTTTCATCCAAAGAATCCATCCTTTATTTGTATCGAAAGTTAATAGCTGTTCAAAAGGTCACACCAGTGCAAGCAAAGGCCTAGAGATAGCTTATTACTTTTATATCATATAATTATATTCCGTAATGAGTTTTCCTTTTGTGCCAACAGACATTTGATGAGAGCAGGGGTTAGGCTATTTCCTAGTTAAGTTTTATGAAAGAGCCATTTTAACCGAATGCTGTCGTCCTTCTGGAGGAATCCATTCACATTAGAAGCGCCCTACTCTCTTTACCGTCGGTTTAGATGGAAACTTCAACTGAGCGTAGCTTAAATCACCGGCATCACAGGACTTTGAATCAAAGGAAGGAAAATTTAAAGGCTGACGTTTTTGGAAAGTAGCAAGATATTATTTTTGTTTGCATAATGATGAAGATGATGATGTGGCTGCTGCTGCTGATGATGATGCTGATGACGACGTCACAACACACAAAAAACGCACAATGCTGTTTTCTTCACTATTATCTGTTGCAGACCGCTGCTCACATCCTAAATGAAGATGTGTGGGCTGCTCACCATCCCTTCATTACCAGGTCGGGGGGGGGGGGGAGGGGTTGGAAAACCATCCCACTCTGTAAAGATCAATGATTTCAACATGCGTCCAGACTGTTTTTTCGACCAGGAGATAAATCAATACCGCGCTGCTGACGCGGCAGGTTGTATGGCTGTGATGAACTGTGCCCGGCCCGGGTCTCGACGCTGTCCCGGCCCCCCCAGCCTCATCTCCCCCCGCCAAAGAACACATAATGGATGTGCTTGTTCTGGGCTGATTGAGACCTACGCGTCTTGAATGGAGCGCGCAAAGTTATTCAGCATCCGTCGCCTTAATCCCACTTAAAGCAGGCTAATGTGGTCATCCCAACAGGAGGCAGGCAGTGGCTCCCGTTCACGCTGACAGGCAGAACAGTGGATTTCCATTAAAAACAAAGGCGGAAGGAACGCACGTCACGGAGGAGTGCGAACCAGCCGACGTGGGAGCGGGAAGTTGATAAAGTGCTGAAGTCCTTCCCACTCATACATAATAGTGTGTGTGGTTGTGTGCGTGTGTGTGTGTGTGTTGTGTTGTTGGGGGAGATCAGTCGATTTATGTGCGTGTGTGTGTGTGTGTGTGTGGCGTGGGGGGAGATCAGTCGATTTATGTGTGTGTGTGGTGGGGGAGGGTGATTTGAGTGTGTGTGTGTGTGTGTGTGTGTGTGGTGGGGGGAAGGTTAGCATATTGTGCCAGGAGTGGCCCCTCTCCATATTAACTGTAATGTCTTCAAGGATACGGACAGTGCAGGACCCATACTCCTGGGTGTGTGTTTATTAGGAGCGGCTGTATGTTTAGGCGTTGCTTTCTGCTCATCGAGCAAGGCCAGAGCACGAGAAAGTGTGGGACACTTAAGGGCCCGAGGAGCAATAGGCTATTTATAATATAAATGATAATGTAGGATGGCCTGGTGGCTGCAGACGGAGATTAAGCAAGCAACAAGGAGCAGGTCACAACGGCTACCATCCCGACTCTTCCTTCCAATGGAAAGTCTGGAATCAAAGCTCTGCATAAGCAAGCCGCCGGAGCGCTTAAAGGCCATTGTTAAGTTTACAAGACACAAACTTGGTCCAATTTCCCTCAGAGCTCAGGGTACTCACGGTTTATTTTCGATTTTCAAATCTCTAAGTGTTCATTTTAACTTTACTTTTTTTAACTTTACCCTTCTTTGGCATATCAAAGCTTTTCGGGGCCAAAGCTTTTCCCCCCCCAGACTCCGGCGCTGAAGTTCGTCCTCGTCTACGCCTATCCGTGCCAGCTTCTCCGAGCACAAAAGGCCAAAATACATTATCAAAAAGTTGGCAGGAATACAGCCACCTCTTCCCTCCGTCTACCTGCAATAAATCGAGCAGTGAAGGGCTAATAATAATAATTCTGCATGCTATTATCCAATGTCTCAGATAGAGGGCAGCAATGCTCTGTAGTGTGTGTCCGTGTGTTGGTCTGTGTGTGTGCGTCTGTGTGTGTGTGTGTGAGAGAGACACGCTTTGCGTTTGTCTCTGCGTCGACTCGCCGCACAGAAGGGTAACCTTGGACCCCCGACTGAAATTATTTGACCCTTTTATTCTATCGGAGGTCAGGCGGCGGCAGTGGGAACGCCGGGCGCTGCCGGAGACCACCGCTGTGGAGCAGAGAGCGGCGGGGGGTGAAATCACACACACTCACACACACACACACACACACACACACACACACACACACACACACACACACACACACACACACACACACACACACACACACACACACACACACAGAGTTGATTCGGTAGCGTGTGGGCGTGTGGTTTCGGGGCCATCTAAAGTAGGTTATCAGCGGCGGGGAGTGACAGGCCGGTTATGCTTGGAGGCTGATGATAAATGAAATCAAGCAGGGAGTCCTGCTGAGACGTGTAACCTGGGAATGATTGAAGGGAACTGGGCGGCTGTGACAGCAATCATGCACCGGCTGACAAAACAACAAACACATCTGTCTGTCACGCTGGCTGACAACTCACTGCGTGTCCCCCCCCCCCCCCCACCCCCGTGTCCGACGTACAGATGGGCGGGAACGCTCGCACAGCAGGGGGCGGATCCTAATTTGCCAAACAGGGAATTGTCAATTGTTCCCTTTCTTTTATTTTTCTTTGGTCTTTTGGCTTTCGTTTAAATGAACAATCTCAAACGACGATGACGCCTTTGACGCAAGTCTGGCGAAAGGACTATAGACGATGACGTTGTAGTCGGACGGATCGATGGGGTGGTATGTAATGAAGATAAGTTGATCAAGAAAAAAAAGACGGGAATAGATACAACGTGCTCATCGACTTATCCCTGCTCTCTTTTATGCAGAACTGTGGATATTTATCTCTCGTATGAAATGCTTTAAATGATGATGGGAGGATCAAGTCAGTGGAGGATTGCGAAAAAAAAGAGGAAAAAAGCTAATTAGCAAAGATCAAGAGGGCACAAAACCTTGCAGTATAAATCGCAGTGGATTTCTCTCACTAGGACCGGAGAAAAAACAAGTGAAAACACTCCACCAAGGTTATATCTTGTGCAGTTTGGCACTGGCTTTTCTGAAACACAGAAATCAACAGCTGATCTATGAGCCCACGGTCAGTTAGCGCCAGCAGCGCCCAGAGCCCTGTACGGCGGACCAAGCGGAGAACAGAGGTGTTTCATCATCCTGCACTCCAGAACAACAGATGTAAAGGGGCATCTCTGAATGGACCGGGAGTGAGCAGCACAGTGATGTGGCCACACAGGCCCGGCACTGAGAAAGAGTTAGAGAGAGTGTCCGCGATGAATCACATTGGACCGCGGGCTAATTGGGTTCAAAGGCACCGTGGTAATCGGGTGGGAGTCATTTGGAGGCGCTGGATGCTACAACTGTCGCTGTTGCCCAGTGTGTCCCCATCACTGTAAAGGCATCGTCTGCTGGTCGAGGACACGTGCTCGGGTGAAGAGGACGTGCTCAAGTGGTTATTAGCATGTTCTGATGGATGTGGAGGCAAATCTGAGCCATACTCCCTAACCTCCATCACCCCTCCCTGCCTGCAAGCTGATGTTTGACTGTTGTGGGGGGCCGGTGGTCCACAGTTGAGGACTCTTTGGGCAGGATCTTCTTCATTTTGGTGGCCGCCTGCCAAATGCCCCCAAGTTGGCACCTCGCTCAAGGGGTTTAACATGTTGTTCCTGTTCGGGATAACCCCCCCCCCCCCCCCCCCCAGTATCCCGGGGGGAGTGGCGGGGGGGGGCTCTTGTTGGCCCGGGCAGATTTGAAGCTTTGCAGCAACTTCTCTTTTGTCTGAGGGCTGTTTTCTAGTTTCCTGGGGGCACTGCCACTTTCTTAACGTCTCCTTTGTGACTGACTCTTGACCACTCGGAGGGCCGGGGTGGAACACAGAGTTCTTGGCAGGGGCTGGGCGTCTCTAGGGAGGCGTTGGAGGTTCTAGTTTTCTTCCTAGCATGGTGGTTCTCTCGTGGTGCATTCGGCTGTTTCCTATTTATCAAAGGGAGGCTGGGCTCAAACAAAAAGCAGATTGAGCGAGGCCACCTGCAAGAGCTGAGTGTGACATCGAGGTTAGGCTGATTAGCAGGTTCAGGATTCTGGCCCGGAAACGGCTCTCGCACTTCAACGACTGAGTAAAAAAAGCCCACAATAGGCTTTGGCTTATTAAAAAGGATGCTGTGGGAGAGGGACTAAAACTAACTGGCCAAGCAAGGATAAGTGATAATATTATGGTGCATTAACACCATCGTCCAAGGACAAAGCGTGATAATATTTCCCGCAGAGACAGAGAAAAAGAGGGGGCCATGAACAGGCGTTGAGCCAAAACTCTCCAGGGGACAAAACAACTGAGATATATGAGGCTGGGGAAAAATACGCAACAACAGATAATGCAAAATACTTCAACCACCATAAATCTCTCATTTCAAGAGCTGCTTTGATAGGCCCATTACTTCAGAGGCCGACACTTTTGATAAGGCCTGTGCCTCTTCTCTAATGTCCCTCCTTTGCAATTTTTTTGAGTTTTGCAGCTGTGATTTAATCTGAAATGGAATAACTACTTGCGTAACTCTACAGGTGCCATTCCATTTCAAAGCTCCTATTCCCCAAATAGAGTCGCCGCGGTCGCTACAAGAGAAGCCATTTCTCGGGTTATTAAACGACAAGAGTTGAAAGTAAGAAATTGGTGGGGTGCCATCGCCTTTTGATGTAACTCGGTTTCTGCTGTCTGGTAGGAGGCCAACATGGTTTCCTTTCCCTCAGCCATCTAACGGACATGCCATCGTTTGGAGTGTATCGTTTCACACGAGCACACATGAGTGAACTAATAGTTTAATCAAATCACAGAGACAGCGCCATCTATGGTGAAAGATGTTGCTGCAAAAAAAACAACAATTTCTGTAATGGTTCTTGTCTTGCAAACTCAACAATTGGTTGTAAGGAAATTATCAGCAGGTCAGAGTTTAAAAAAAAGTATTTAATCGTACATATTTGACTAATAAGCAAATTTATTTGCTAACTGATGAAAGAGGGACAAAAAACTATAAAAGAGGAAAGATGTGGTGTGAGGGGTTATGATAATTAATTAATGGTTATTAATTATGTTCTGGCTACACTGGCCTCTCTTGTAAACTAATGTGGGATAAACTGTGTGAAGAATGAGTAAGCAGGTGATTTAGTAATTAACGCTATCTTCTGATGACATCGCCAAAGTGTTGCTGGGAGTTCAGATTGAATGTGATAAATATATACGCAAATATACGTGTGATTTTGTGTGTGTTTGTATATGTTTGTATATGTGCTGCATATTTATCAAGGGAGGCTCAGGGATTTTTATTGCAAAGGGCAATTTATTGCTCTTGTACTATACTGTCTTGGAGAGAAACTGTTTCAACATGATGTGTGCTGCTCTCCTTTCTCAGTCTCGAAGAGCGTGGGTCAGAGCCTGCAGCAGCGCAAGTGATGCAGTGTGTGTGTGTGTGTGTGTGTGTGTGTGTGTGTGTGTGTGTGTGTGTGTGTGTGTGTGTGTGTGCATGCGTGTTTGTGTGTGTCTGTGTGTGTGTGTGTGTGTGTGTGTGCGCATGCGCGCGTGTGCGTGTGTGTGCGCATGCGCGCGTGTGCGTATGTGCACGGTGGGCGTTCATGGATCTGGGTTCGTTAGCGGTGACTTGGACATGGGGTCTCACCTCTTGTCGTCTCTATACCACTCAAACTCCGGCGTGGGCACCGCTGTGGCGTCGCACTGCAGCATCCCCATGCGGCCCACTTGGGTCTCCGAGCTCTGGGATTTCTTTATGGCCGGAGGGTCTGAGGACACACACACACACACACACACACACAGATAATAAAACACGTGTGCACACACACACACACACACACACACACACACACACACACACACACACACACACACACACACACACACACACACACACACACACACACACACACACACACACACACACACACACACCAGCATTCCTATAGAGTTTTGAGTTCCCTAATGAAGCTTATGCATTTATTTGGTCCTGGACTCCAACAGCCACAGTGCTTTCACACCCTCCTCCCATGCATGTTTCCCTCCTCGGCTCTCCCTGCAGCGAGCCGTAGCCAAGAGAACGCTATTGCTGACAAATTAAGACTTTGTTCCGGAACGCTAGCTTGCAGATCGCCTGTAATCTGCAGCTTCCAGTGACAGCGTGGTCCGTGAGGCTGCAGGTCAGGCGGCCCTCCGCGCGAGACGAAACAACACCCCCCCCTTGAGTTGCGTTAACAGGGACGCATTTTTGTGGGTTGACTCAACCCTCATGCACCAGATTGTTGAAGATGGCCCCGGTGTTGTGTTGCGCACAGGGAGAAATGTATATCATTTAGGCTACTTTTAGGTGAGTTGCGTCGCTCATGCCAGCAGCACTTTGATAATTTTCAGCACAGACCCCTCGACAGGGTGTCATTTGGTGTTATTGTATCGTGAAGAGGGGGATTGATGCCTATAGGCCAACATCTGGTGGCTGGTAATCAAGAACCACTCTGACAATTTCAATCAGGGGGATAGAGGAGGGTGAGGAGTTAAGGTATTCATCATGACAATGTGGTCCCTGAGTGCCCTTCACAGACACAGACATGCCGTCGGATCTCTAACGGGTTATATTTATCGCACCTTTTTCCTTCTATAGGCTCAAGGACGCATTAGAGGACTTTTTTAGAGGGTGAGATTGTTACCTTTAGTCGCTACTAGGCCTGGAAGTGGCCTCGCCAATCAAAGCGTTATGAGTGTCTGATCCACCCAAAAGTGCACTGCCGAGAAATCACTATTGCACGTGAAGTTATATTACGTTCAGGAGGAGCCGCCATAGTTACAGTATACGGTGTCCTAGGATCAATTGAGCTCCTCTGAAAGAACATAACATAAAAACAATAAATCCTACTGAAAGCCTCAAATCAGTTGACCTTTTGAGTTAAATTACCTTTAAATTACCTTTCAACCAAACACCATCAATGGGAGCGCAACACACGCATGGCATTGCAGACTAAATAAGCATGCTCATGTTGCACCGAAGTGCATTGTGGGAAATCTACGCTATGGAATGTGTACAGTGAACGACAGAAATATCTATTCTGCAATGAAATGAGGAGGAGGACGTCCTCCAGCCACACTTAGAGTTGACGACAGAGTTATCTATTCTATAATGATCCGAGGATCCAGCCACACTTACAGTTGACGACCACGTTGACGTATTTGACGTCGGGCGTGGCCACGTCGTTGCTGGCCTTGCACTCGTAGCGTCCGGCCTGGTTTCGCATGATCCCCGATATGTCCAGGTACTCCTCTCCATCCAGCGGCTCAGCTGCCCCGCGGACACGCCAAGGAACACGCCAAGGAACACACAGAGGAACACAGGAAGGAACACAAAGGACGCAGATTATAGAACCGGGCCTTTTCCACCCCCGCTTACACGTTGACTTCAGTCTGGTAATGGCTCCCATTGTTTTATTAACAAGATGAACAGTAGCAGTGGAGTGATTGGACTGGACTGGAACCAGGGGACACTGAACTTGGGAGACTGACAGATAAAAGGGCTGGCTAATTGTATATTATGCACCCATTAGCAATTCACAGAGCAGTCTCATTGTCTCATTTGATTTGGAAGGACCGTTTATTAACGTTTATGGCGTACTGGTGATCTATGGATATGTCACTGAGAAGAAAAGGCCAGCCCCGCCCACAGCATTCACGGCGGGATATTAATCACGACTGAAACAAAGGTAAAAGCAGCAGCACAAGGATAGGTTGGTTATTTTCATGTGAACGATTCACTTTTTCTGCTGAAAGCTGAATGTTGAAATTAACATTCAACAAAAGTCTCTCTTTTTGTTGAATGTCAACAAATATGCATTACAAATTATCTTTACTATGGCTATTGCAGAGGTTGAAATCAAGTCTGTGAAATTAAGTTAAGTCTTAGAAAGAATCTACACATTTTATGTATTCAGGATTTCTATGGTTTGGCCTTTACAACAGAGTGTTTACACGCACTTCAAATGCTTGTGCGTGAATTGATAAAGAGTAATAAAACATGACGTGTTTCGATAAAGCCAACTCTGAAGCTATTTTCTCTGGATACACAATAACCCTCCGTGAATGACAGCAGGTGCATCAGAGGGCACCTGCATATATATATATATATATATATAAAAAGAAAACATACTGTATAGATACTTTACATATATACTTTACACACATATATGTAAATAAAGAAAACACAATGTATAGATGCTTTACATATGTATTTATAGATATATATATACTTTACATATATATATAAACAAACTGTGTATACACTGTATAAATACAAATGCACACACACACACACACACACACACACACACACACACACACACACACACACACACACACACACACACACACACACACACACACACACACACACACACACACATCTGCCTTAATTTCTTTACTCCCATACTCAAGCAATGCAGTGCAGCCCGGGGCCCAGGGGAGCCAGGGGTAAATAGCAGTAGAGTTTCTCACTGCAGTAAATGTCAGTGATCTCACTTGTGTTCCAACTGAGGGGCCTGAAGCTCGGGCTGAGGCACAGGGCCACGGGAAATGAACCAACAACTTCAGGGGCTTGGGACTATGGGAGGTTAGTTGAAAAACTTGCTGTTCTGCTTTGGTTGTCAGGCCACCGCAACCGCACACTCACACACACAGCCCAGCCATGTCCCATAAAGTATCTCTGTAAGACAACTGCAAAATATCACAACAAACCAACTGCAGCATGGCTGTATTATCGTAGCACTGTGTCCTAGTCTCTAGGGTTGCTAGCCTACGCAATAATAAGGCCCAGGCACAGAGTTAATGCTGCAATACCTTTCTTAATTAACCATCCAAGCCAGCCAGCAGGCTAACCCTTATATGGAATCAGAGTGTGTTTATGTTTGCATGTTGCATATGTTTGCATATTTAGCGCGTTTGAGTTTCTTTGTTATTTTACCTCAGGATATGAATCCTATGCAGTGTAAGAATGAAAAAAAAAACAGTCTCTAGTGACATATTCTGGCCAGAATGTTCAGTGCTATCTTTAACATTGCCTAGGGCACTTTGAAAATCTGCAGGTATGGTATCCTAAATCTTCCTGAATTCCTACTTTTTGTGCCAAACTTTTATAACAAGTCTTGTGACTTGTTACAAAGTTTTCCTATCAGAGATTCTGCACGCCTCATCCAATCGTCATCCAATCCAAAATTGTGATTCAGGTGAACGTCCACCGTGGACTCCCTGTCTCCCTTAGAACATCGCAAAGCTCTGTGGTGTCGTTTGGTGATGACAGAACGCTCTATGAGATCACAATGAAAGGCAGAAGCAGACCCATTTCCTGCAGACTCGTGCCAACTGCCTGCATGACCCAACCAGAGAGGGCTCTGATTGAGAATCAGTTGCCATGGAAATCTCTATTGAAGAAATCTCATCTTGCTCCATTGGGTTTTTGGCACAGGACAGAGTTTGGAGAACAAAAAAGGAGGGACACACAAGTGAGAGAGAGATATGAAGGAGGAGATTAAAAAGAAAGGACGAAGGGACGAAGAAGGCAGATGGGCGGAGGCAGACGCTAAAAAAAAAGGAGGAGGAGAAGACAAAAAGAGGACGGAGAGAACGAGAGGAAGAGAGGCTCGACGAGGAGTTACGGAGGCAGAAGCGATCACGATCAAACGCACGCACACACAAAAGCACGTGCACAGACGGATGTGAGCCACACTCTCACACACTTATACACGGGGCAACTCAGTCATGAAGGGGATGTGATTTGTCGCTTGAGGTACCAATAATTTTCAAATGCACAGGGTTGTTATTTTATTATTTATTATAATAACTTTGTTGTGATTCGGTGTGAGGTCTTCAATGGGTGCATATTGCCTCGCATGTGATCTCCGAAAAGGAAGTGTTGGAGACCTCCTTCATCTGCTCCCAGAGAGGTTATAAGCAGGTGCATGCATTTGTAGCCACGACACAATTGTTGGTGGCGTGTCTCCGGCAATTATAGCTCGTCAATCTTTATAACATGTGTGAAAGCGACAAGAGGGCGTCTTCATATATTAGAGAACCCACACACACACACACACACACACACACACACACACACACACACACACACACACACACACACACACACACACACACACACACACACACACACACACACACACACACACACACACACACACACACTGCAATTACAAGTTATTGCATTCTATCATCCTACCATTGCAGTGGAGAGAAAATTAAGAAGGAGGAGAAACTGTGTACAAAACGGAGTAAAAATTGAAGCAATGAGAAAGAGGTACATGAAAATGAGAAAGAGAGTACCTGAAAATAACCAATTGAAACAGGCGCCGATGATGTGGGAATTCTTTTGTTTGTCTGTGTGTCGGTGGGCGTCATCATATGCACTTCTGACTTACTCAGAATTAGATTTTTGTATTGTTGGACACAAAAGCACAGGAATGCGCACAAACACATGCACACACAGGCACGCGCACACACACACACACACACACACACACACACACACACACACACACACACACACACACACACACACACACACACAGAAGAACACACACACACACATAAACCATCAAACACAGGCATGCACACAAACACACGCACGCACGCACGCACGCACGCACGCACGCACGCACGCACGCACGCACGCACGCACGCACGCACACACACACACACACACACACACACACACACACACACACACACACACACACACACACACACTAACAAACAAACCATTCTTCTTTGTATTCTGTATTTAAACTTTCCTTTTTGCTTTTTGTGGGGGAAGGTCCAGATACGAGTCAGTGGCCTCAAGCTACCCTTAAGAACACAATTACAATATTGAGCAAAACGTCGGTTTTATTACCTGCTAGACTAATGTAATTAGCATGGAGCAGCAGCAGGCAACAAGATAGAATAAAATGGAGTTGTAAATAAATTAATCACACTTATTGGAGAACCGGCCACAATGCTGGAATTAGGCTTAAGGAAGCTAAGCAATATAACAAAGTGCCATTCTTAAGGATTGCATGATCCATAATATTTAAAAATAGATATGTCTTGAAGTTGCTCACCTAACAAGCAGAAGCCATCAACTGCTGAACCTAGCGGTCATTTAGGGATCAGGCTGGCCGGTTCTCATTGTATTTAAAATTCAATAAGTAAGGGATAATGTCAAGTGTGCCAGACATTGTCACAAAATAAACCCTGAAGGGGTTTATCACACGGCGAGTTACTCAAGAAATATATATTATGATGCAAAGTAGAACAAAAAAAAAGATTGTATTGATTTTAAAAATACTTAATTGCTTACTTGTTAGATTGTAAGTAGTGACCATATCAATGGTCAGTTTTCCATAGCAGCAGCCTGTTATTCAGACATAATAGAACGCTGCTATGACGTGGTAGACCAATAAGAATCGAGGATTCATCAAAGCCCTGTTATAAAAGCAGTTAATCCACACATAATTGTGCGATGATAAAGTGCAAGAATGATTACTTCTCAGTTTCCTCAGTGTACAATAGCAGCCGTTTTTCAAAACATTTAATTATTTTCAAATATTTCAATAATTATATATGCTCCTCAGTTAATAAAAAATAAAAATGACAATATACCATTCTGGGAGCTGGTTTTTGGCTAGGGAGGAGGCTAGGGGGACGAGCGGTCACCATGGCATTCAAACTGTCACACACTTCCTCCTCTGGTCTGCGCACATGCTCATCGCCTCGCTGCACATAGCCGTGCACCCCCGCCTACTAGTAGGCACATCACATCCATGTCATCAGTCACCATTAGACCCGGGACACTCGTGTCATCTGAGAACCCTGGCCGGATGCTACTGCTGCTGCTGTGGTTGTTGTTGTTGTTGTTGTTGTTGTTGTTGTTGTTGTTGTTGTTGTTGTAATTGCTATAATGTTGTGACTGCTGCTGCTCCACTGGTTTCATGTGGAGTTTAAGTATGATCCCCTCGGGGATCTCCAATTCACTAAAGGAGCACCAGGGTGTTGGTCTCAACCTCAGACCGGGCACATCGGGTCATGCTGACCCCGGTGGCAGTGTTGCGGGATTGGTCGACTCGTCAATGAGTAGCGCAGTTAGATAAGGGGGTGGGGGAGGTCTATTTTCATCCTCTACCAGACTTTGATGAAGAGGAGGAGGAAGTTTGAGTTGGCTTTGTGGCTCTCGAGATGTTTAATGTGTCCAAGATGTACATTTCCATATATTTCTTGTATTCTTTCACCACCTGAAGTAGACACATCATGAGCTAAACATTTCTTTGAAAAACTCTTCCGAACTCAAACTTTTGCCAGTTGCCTCGCATGATTCTGGCTGTCTGCCTCCCTAGGTTTCTTTTCCATTTTTTATTTCTTTCAGGAGCCGCCCGATGCAGGCCCACCCTGCACAAGACAATGGATTTTAATTGCTATATTTCTCAAACACACCGACGGTCTACTTTTGAATCCTCGGTTGCCTTTTGGAGACGTACCAGGCGGTTTTGAGTGAGGGATTTAACGGTGCGAGGGGGCGGAAGGCAGCCCATTCTGCTCACACGCCTGCTCTGTGGAGATTTGCATTGTACGGGTAATTTTGTGTCAACAAGTTTTCTGTGTCAAGCATACCACTCAGCAAGACGGAAGGGCCGCAATGGGAGGAGGTAAATATAAGCACCGACTTAGCTCCCCCACCAAAATAAATAAATAAAGAAAGGCAAGCAGGCAGTCAGACAGCCAGCCAACTTCCTTTGGCAACTGGGTGATTCTCATTTGAATATCCTCATGCATCTTTCATCGGCGTCACTTTACCACACTGCGTAACATTGCATGTTTTGGAAAATGCTAATTTATGTTAAACCGTTGATTTGGGGAAAATTCAGAGTTGCGTAGCATGAATGATCCTGCAACAATTATTTTGTTTGGTCTTTTTCGATTTTTGTTGCCAAGTCTGACTGTATGATATGTTTGCGTGCGTGTGTGCTTGTGTGTGTAGGCGCGCATCCTTTCCATTCGTCTAGCTTTTGCTGTGGGCACAAATGTGTGGCTAGGAGTACAGGCAGGATTTTTATGTGGTTTTATGTGGGTTTCAACAGTCAGTAAGGGCATTGAGATTCAAAGGCCCATGAGAATAACGGGTCTAAGTTTCTCTTTAGAAAAGGTGAGACTTGAACAAAGGGTCAGTACAATATCAACAAATGTAAGCAACACCTCTGGTCAAAGTTACTTTTCCAGTGGAGAAAATGAGTTTCATCATACATAAATGGCATGAGATCACTCACTATGTGAGTCATTGTCATACTTATGGCTCATGTTGACCGCAGTTTGCCAGACTTCATCCACCACACACCACTCTCTTTAACAGATGATGTGCCCAGAACTCTATATTCTGGTGACTCACAAATTTGTGCTCTGAGTATAAAATGACGAGCCAAGATGATTAGAATACAAACCCACCCTTCAAAATATTGATCTACGATTGACCTGCCAATCTGATACAGGGAAACATTAGACTTTATAAACAAGAAGAAACTATTTAACCCTCTAATAATAGCAGCAAGAACATTTTGGGATTTTGAATGAGAAAGTGGCTAAAGCGGCAGTGTGATATTGATGAATAACTCCTATTTTGTTCAGTAATGCCCCAGTGGCTTGATCACAAAGGAAGAACTTTCACAGCCAGACACAAACCATTAGCCGCCACTGCTGTCGCTAGCCGTGCAGAAAAAAAACAGGTGCTGGGAGCTAAAACAAAATGGCTGTTTATTTGCCGCTTCTTGAGCCGAAGCAAAGATACGCACAACCAAGTGGCACAGCTGGCTGTTTTGCAAGCCCTGTCAATCCTCTTGCCTCTCCTTGTACTTGTTTCCATGGTTGGCGGATGCGTCGTTTAGCTAGTTTACATTGCGGGTATCAGGCCTTCTGTCATAGCAAGATTGCTCATTCCAGTCAATATGGATTCAATAGGCTTATTTTTTTAACACAGGGGAAAAGGGCTTTATGTTGAAAAAATAGAAGAAGGTTGAGCGGGCAATGGACTGTGTGAATGTGAGTGTATGTGTGTGTGTGCGTGTGTGTGCAACTCATATTAAAGTTGTGATGATGTCAAAAATATTTACAGTGCTTAAAGGGCCGCTTTGTTGAACAAAAATGTATACACTGTTTACAGAGGTCGCATGATTGCATATTTACAAGGAACAGCATAGGGAGACAGTGTATTAGAGTGTTACAAAACCAGGCAAAAAGGTGACCACAATGAACATCTCTTAATACAACAATAGTTGTATTGATGATGATAACCTTGAGGCGCTTCAGACAAACCGTTTCAGGATTCAGAAAGGAAACAATCCCATCAATCGAACTGTAGCAAAAGCAATAAAATGCCAACCCTGACCACAAATAATATTGGCCACTGGGCTGAGGCTAAATCCTTTACCACAGTGGATTCAATCTGGTATTTGTCCAGGTTGTGGAACAGACTCACAGTGTACCCATGTGCTCCCATCGCAAAGAGACATGGAAGTCTGCCAATGATTTGAGAACGTGAAGGAGGTTTCTGTCTCAAAGGCATGCTGTAGGTGGCCTGTTGAGCCGGCTATCCTTGCTCAAATTATGCTATGTACATTTCTGTGTTTGAAGTAACACTCATTCCTCGTTCAGGGGGGTTCTCTGTAGCACTCAGATCAACCCCATCTCCCCGCTGGTGAGCAGGGCTGTAGCCAATGGGATGGCAAGTTTTGCCTTTAGCTCTCACCAAGCTGCCACTTGACATCGGGGGGTGAGATGAAAACTCTAAATCTGTGATGATGTAAACAGTGTGAGGTCTTATATAAACAAGACAGGAAGATGGATGATTTTGCTTTCTTGAATCCGGAAGGATCAAATAACATCCCTCCTTCATTTTGCCCCATCCGAATATTCTCTGTGGCTTCAAGGTGTTATGGAAGAAATATCCTCTGAGCATGTCATTTGATGTTCTGTACGCATCTTATTGGATCGTGTGCTGTGCTGCTTTCACATGTTCCTAACTATCATTTGAAGTACCTTCTTCTGAAATCAAGCAAACAAACCGTTTGATAAACGGGCATAGTATCATATATAAGTCAAATGAGCACAACTGACCAGAGATCTCTTGCGTTCACGTTTTCAAGCAGACACTTAATGTGCTCTGCCATATTTTAAAAACATTTTAAGATCGTAAGACTAATATCACAAGGGTGAGGAAAATTTCATATGTAGCCAGGTAGTAAAATAGTTTGCATTGAACAGTTTTAAGAAAATAACCTCTCTCTTGTTAAAACATCTTTATGAATACCTCATTAGAATGGCATCTTGAATGCAAGTGTAATACGGGATTATGAGGAGTGTCCTTCATTTGTGGACAGAGGTCCCTTTGTCCACAGCTTTTGAGCCCTGACGCGCTCCAGCCACAGGTGCAGGGTGGGTAATGCAGTAACGTTGTGTACTTAAAATAAAAAAGAAAGTGCCTATTGGCTGTAAAAGAAATGCTGAGGCTCTGGAGACTGGCAACTTCAAACAAAAAGGTTGCCTCTGCGTTTGCCAGCCCAGCAGTGAGTGGATGTAATGACGTCAGGCGAACACGGTGCCAAGCTGTGCACAGGGTGCTCTGTGTAGTGGCTGTGAACGCACGGATCCGGGGCCAGCTGCTGATGGCTCCGCACGCAAACAAACAATTCAATGGTGACAGGAAACAGATCCGGGGCCAGTCAAGAGGCGGAGGAACAGCTGTCCTGCAATCCCCCAATGGGCCGATGATGAAGTTATTACACATAAACTTGCACGCAAGAAGCCAACACCTGCCAGCGTGCACCCAGGCGCTGACGCACGGACACAGGTGCACAAGCACACACATGCAAGCACACACACACACACACACACACACACACAGACACACACATACAAACTCAGACACACATATGTGCAAACACACGCAAAGCAAGAATGTGGAGCTTACAAGGAGCTGTCACACGTAACTCGGAGAATCAGCAACCCTGTCAGTCACTCTCTCTTTCTGTGTCACCCAACAGAGGCCAGTGGGCGTGATCGGCGTGCACATGCGTCTCAACGACCACTCCATTCACTATGGCATCTCTATGGACACACAGACCCGTGTCTCAGTGCGTGGGTTTGTCTGTGTGTGTGTGTGTGTGTGTGTGTGTGTGTGTGTGTGTGTGTGTGTGTGTGTGTGTGTGTGCGGGTTTGTGTGTGAATTGGTGTGTGTGGGTGTGGGTGTTTGACACTGAGCTCCATCTCCCCAAGACAGTGAGAGATGAGGCGCAGGACAGTAAAGTGGCTGCTGTCACACTGTGCTGCAGGGAGTGATAGGGGGGCGAGCGAGAGCGAGGGCGGAAAGGGACCCGGATGCACACTGGGTCGATGGACAAGGGCGGAGACGAAGGAGAGGGACGGGGACAGGGACAAGGAGCGAGAGGGAGAGAACCTGTCTGGGCCGAGACGTGATTGAGCAGCGATATCACTGCAAGGGTGGTGTAGGAGAACATAGTGTTCATCTTCGTCCCTCTAACAGCTCCGCCCTCCCCCCCTACCCCAAACCCCCCCCCCCCCCCCCCCCACACAACCATCTTACCCTCCCTCACGCGCTTATCCCATCCCTCCAACCCTGGCCTCTCTATGTTATGGCTTCCCACTCAGATTAAATCACAAGGCCTCGGTTGGTGGGCGGCTGACCAAATAACAGGGTTTGGACCAATGTCCCTGGTGCACTGTTGTCCCCCGGTGCCATTAAAGCGGCTGCCCCCAGATTTATAGTCCGCAGTGAAGGTTTAAAGCGCTTCACGTCAACGAACAGGCCGTCGGCCATTCCATGGTTCTACGATTCCAAAACAACAGTGTGTTAAATCAATTATTAAAGCCGCCATTGAAGGGGAAAAATCTCCGTCTTGTTTTACCCTTCCAAGGGGAACACGAAAGAGAAAGCATGTTAACAGCTGCAGATCATCCACATTCTAGCCCTCCGAGCGACCGCTGCCGAGCCTGTGCCCAGTGGAGGCCAGGGACATAGCACCTGCAGGGGGGTTGGGGGGTTGGGCCGGCCTACTTTAGCTGCAGCAGCGGCAGCAGCAGCCTCTCCAGAGGGCCCAGATGTTTGTGGTCATGGTCAGGAGGAGCGGCGGTGCCCACGAGAGTTCGGCCGCGGCCCGTCGGCTCGAACCTGACAAGTCCCATTACCCCGGGGGAGTCCCACGCACCCCAGAACGGATAATTGAACATTAATTAACGACCGGCGCTACAACAGCTAAGGATAAGAGTGATTGCACATCTAATGAAACCGAGCCATTTGCATAATAAAGCACCATTTGTCCTCCTTTCCCTTTCGTCCCTGAGGCGAGGATGACTTCTGTCTGCTGCTGCTGTTACTCTTCCGCGTTGGTCTGGCTGATGCCTCGAGGGAGATGGGCTGGGAGGGAGAGGCTGTGTCTAAGGGGGAGGGGGAGGGGGGAGGGGGAGGGGGGGGGGGGTATCATGCAATTTTCATACTTCGTCTAATTTCTATTTCGGTGTTTCCGGAGGCATCCAAAGAAGAGTAATCGGCTTGACCCTCGTTTCCAAATCTATCATCCGGTCCTGACACACCTGTAGAGGGAGGCAGCGGTCCACCCCTCGCCTGCCTGCTCTGACCTCAAAGGCAGGAGAGTAACCTGCGGGTCACAGGTTTGTGCTAACTGCGCAGACAGAAATGCATCTGACAGGCCTACTGCACCTGACCCCACACACATTAACCTATCTGCACATCCTGCTGACTGCATATCCTTACAAAAACGATGCCTCTCTTTTCTCTCTCTCTGCTGTCTCTCCCATTCTCTTGATCTCCACTTTCTTCTCTCTCTCTCTCTCTCTCTCTCTCTCTCTCTCTCTCTCTCTCTCTCTCTCTCTCTCCCCCTCTCTCTCCCCTCTCTCTCTCTATCTCTCTCTCTCTCCTCTCTCTCTCTCTCTCTTTCTCTCTCCTGTCTCTCTCTCTTCTTCTCCTCTCTTCTCCTCTCTCTCCTATCTCTCTCTCTCTCTCTCTCTCTCTCTCCCCTCTCTCTCCCCCTCTCTCTCTCTCCCTCTCTCTCTCTCTTCCTCTCTCTCTCTCTCTCACTCTCTCTCTCTCTCTCTCTCTCTCTCTCTTCTCTCTCTCTCTCTCTCTCTCTCTCTCTCTCTCTCTCCCCCTCTCCTATTGATCTGAAGTTTGAGCGAACCTCTCGTCAGGTCAATATCCACCATGGTGGATATTGAACTACAAGAATTCGAACTACAAGAATATAAATATAGGATGCCTTCCCTTTCGCCACGGACATCGTGGTGTATCATTTCATTTTCAGACTGAATAACTTGCTTGGGTTTGTTTCTTCTCTTTCTTCTGCACGCACCTATCAAATTACCATCCTCTATATGCCCCCGGTTATTGGGCAGACCCAAACAGAGCAATTAAAATCTAATTTCACTCCCGGTGGGCATCAGCGGTGGCAATAACAACGGGAAATAGAATAATAATGCTAGTGAGGAGAGCGGAGGAAGCACAGCATCTCATCTCTGGACCCCACAGGGGGAGAAAAAAGCCATAATCATTGTGGACACCTTCAGGAAGGCTGCCATTAACAACGCCGCCATAAACAAAGGTACGGCAATTTAGACAGAGTCTCAACACTCTCCAACTGTTTCCGACGCCTCATCTGTCACTCAAGTCATTAAGGGGTTTTTGTTTTGGCGTTGTTGTTGAACACTTTCGGTGTTATTGATTTTTCAAACAATAAGTAATTCATTATTTATTTTCGCTTTGACCTCTGAGGAAAAGAGGTGCCGCAGAGGAAATTTTACAACGCAACACTTTCCGGAGTCGACAGATTGTTAACGGCATGCATTCTGTCGCCTTTCGGGGGCTGGTACATCAGAGCAGCTAGTCGCTTTTTAGTGCTTGTGTTTGTCAGCTCGGTTCGTTATAGCTTGGCCTTTTATGGCTTTATTGGCCTCATTTACATGAAATTATTTATTGCTTGCTACCATCATCCACATATATATATATATATATATATATGTATATATACACATCCCCTGGGAGAGATTGACTATGACATTTAGTAACGCCAGACGATAAAAACCCAGGCACCCATATAATGCCACACTATGAGTCTGTTGAGACGATGTAATGGATGGAACGTCGTGACATAGGTGACAAACCGCAGGTTGCCTTTGAGGGGAGACGGGCAGGTCTCATCATGGTAGCACCGCTGTAACATTGTAACTAATCCATGATCACAGATCCCTTCAAGTTTACACTCCCTTCCAACTACCTGAGTAAGCTCCACAGCTTACCATCAAAACTGGACTCAAAAACCGCCTCCTCTGCTGTGCTGTCAATCTGGCTTAGGCCCTCCCTTCTCCCCCCTGTAGGCACTGCATGTTTAAAAATACATAAATATATATATATTTGTGTAGGCATATTTATTTGTTATATAACCAAAATACCAATATGAATATATAAAATATATGTATATCATTGTTCTTATGTATTAAGATTTCTATAGTAAAGCGTCTTTGAAATGTTGAATTGATTTTTATAACTATAATTATTTGAAGATAACATGTAGAGGGGCGGGGATTATTGTGATATCGTTTAAGACTGTGAAGCTACATTAGCATTAGCGTTTCCTATTATAAAAATGCTCAAAGATTGTTTACAACTGCGATAAATAAACCAATAAGCATCGGCGGACCGTTTGTCTTGTTTTTATTGCAAATTTCTAGGACTGGCTGATATTTATTTTAATTGAATATAAAACATTTCATTTTATAAAAAGGTTTGTCACACACACACACACACACACACACACACACACACACACACACACACACACACACACACACACACACACACACACACACACACACACACACACACACACACACACACACAAACAAACAACCGTATAATATTTTTGGGTTCGTGAACTGGGAAGTTTTTCTTTTCTTTCTCATTAAAACATAGAAACTGTACTAAGTGGACAACGTTAACACAAAGGATGATCTGTTCAACCCTGTTGCTGTGGCTTGTTGCTTCTCAGGCTTGACTACCTTTTAATGGTCCTTTCCTATTTGGAGTTTTTTCTAAATTGAAGTCAAGTTATGTGATGGAAAGGCAGGAGAAAGCTACGTGAAGATGAATGCTCGCCTTCAGAGGAAATACGCTTCTCTGTCTTTCGTTCAGGACGAAAATACAAATGACACATCTCAGTAATGAAACATGAAAAACATGAAATGATGAAGTGGAGTCTTTACAGAAACTGCTGGATAGCATCTCCCCATCCATTATGCAAGTCCTTCTCTGAATATGCTTCTGTTCACTTTAACACTATTGTTATGCACAATGCTATTCTCTGAAGCAATAGCAAAGCGTATCTACTGTGTATGTTTGTGTGTGTATTTATGTGTATGTTTGTGTGTATGTGTGTATTTACTGTATGCATACTGTATGTAAACAAGAACACACACACAAACACCAACAAGGACACTACATATCTATCGCACATCTATAAATACAGATACACTAATTTATGCTAACATATTCTTTTCACAAGCAACCCAAAAAAGACAAAGGGTTGTTTCTCATTGTTTTGCAGATATTCTTTACGTAGCACAGTAAATCTATCTCAATCTTTTCTCTTATTTTTTGTTAAAAAGGCAACTCCTTGTAGAATAAAGTCCCTCACAATAAAAGTGACATTGCGACTAGTTGTACTACTACTACAAGTTATTCCTGTGCCTACCTCTCTGGTTGCGATGGGTGGCCCACTGTTGGCATTTCAAACCTCATTTGAGTTTAGCTCCGAATAACTGTGATTCAGTGTCAGACGAGTTGTGTATTAACAACTCAAATGTGTGTTTCTGTGCATGCCTGCGTGCGTGCGTTGTGGGTGTGTGCGTGTGCATGAGTGAGCTGGTGTGCGCATGCATGTAGCAGGTTGACCTTTGCCATGTCTGCGAGCGTCCTTGGGAAGAAAAGTGGAGGCTAGCTGCTGTTAACCAGCTACCAGCTAGCTAGCGCAAAAAAGAAAGAATGTCAGGTTGCTAAAGCGAGGAGCGTGTGTGTGTGTGTGTTTGTGTGTGTGCGTGTGTGTGAGGGGGGTAAGTCTGCGGGCTGCCAGACATCATTATCTCTCTCAGCAGTCCCGCATGCCGCCGCCTCAAACGCCGGGCTTCGACAATGCATTCTGGGGATAGGACACCTGAGAAACAAGCGGGAGGAAAGAAATAACAACGGTCCAGAAGACTCACAAACTGCCTGGTGACCGCCTCCCCACAGGCACACACACACCCACTCACATGCCTGCATTTGTGCAAACACACACATGCTCAATCCCCCCCCCCACACACACACACACACACATAATGTGCCAGCCAGGCCAGTGGTGGGATGCTGTGCTGTATGCTCCCTGCTTATGCAGCCCAGACCCAGTAAAGCACAAAGCTTTTATAGAGGTTGGTCGGCCCACATTCAAATATGGTAAGAGAAAGATTGAGAATAGAAGGAGCTATGGGGCTATTTAGTCAAATCAGAAAACAAATTCAAGGTATTCAGCTTACACGTGTCCCCCGGGCACATGTAAACTCAATACCTTGAATTATTTGTGTGATTTGACTAAATAGCCCCATTGCTTGTGTTTGTTGTTGATTCTTGTTCTTACAAAGAAAGGACGCAGATCGCTGCGACTTGCCCTGTGAGGCGAACAAGAAAAAATAAAGAAAATAAAAGCAACAGGGACGGATTCAAAGCGGTGGACAGGATTGGGCTGTTCAAACTGACTCCCTTTAGAATCCACAAGCAAAGGGTAAACGGAAACGAAAAGGCAGAAGCACCTACATATCAGGTTTATTGGGCTGCCATGCGTGGCAGGCGGATTTAGTTGAAAAAACAGTTTTGGAGATCTGATAAGGGGGGGGGTCACATTAATTGATAGAGACACTGAAGAAGAACGACTTTCAATCAGAGCCCGGATGTTATCAGGGCCGGAGCGCTGTCTGTCGGAGCGTCTCCATCCATCACACTCGACGCTTATCAGCCGTCCGGCACATGTTCAATCCCCCCGCTGACATCCAAGATTAAATCCAACCAACATATTTCACTTTTGCTCCCCTTTCCTCTGAGTTATACGCACCTAATGTTGAGGGGCTTTACCGCAGTTACATACACTACGTGGGTTGCTGTGGGGAGCTCTGTAACTCTCTCTGCTGTCACCGCCCACCACTCGATCGCTACCTCGACGTCTCGTTTGCATGTTGTTTTACGCGTGTCTGTACAAGGCGTTCTCTGTGTTCCCTGTTTAATTCATGTGCTGTGTGGTCCACCCGTGGTAATACATTCCCTCTCCAGAGGAGGATAAAAATCGAATCTAATCTCCCGCGAATAGAAAAGATAAGCCAAACGGCCCTTGTAGATGGGTTTTGCGTTAGATGACTCTCCCTGTAGGTTAAACACACATGCAATCGTATGCATCACCTCTTATTGGCTGTTGATACCACAAACCTGTCCTCGATCGAATCAACAAAACCTGAAAGCTTTTGGTTTTAAGGATAATATCGCTGTGAAAGCGCCTCTGTTTGGAGCTCCTTTGGAAAGGCCCCACATCAGAGGGGCGCCGACCGGCGAGCAGCCCAGCCTGCAGCCTCACCTGAGGGGTTGAGCAGTCGCCAGGTGATGGCGGGGTCAGGCCTCCCGGACGCCAGGCAGCTGAGCGTCACGTTGCTGCCCTCGTTCACCGTGATGTCTTCCGACACCTTGTAGATGTTGGCTGGAACTGGAGATGGACAAGAAGAAAGGAAAGAAGGCGGATGAGGTTGTGTGGCCGTGGCAGGGTCGCGTTGTCCGATGTTACCTTGATTTCAACACACGGTGGTCGCACCGGAATGGGTGAGGCTGATCAGAGAGAAGGTCAGAACATAACCTGAATGGATAGCAGTTAATTAATAGTGGGTCAACCCAGAAATATGGACGTTAAATTGTAAATGGACTGCATTTATATATCGTTTTTCTAACCAGTGGTCACTCAAAGTGCTTTACAGTATTGTCTAACATTCATCCATTCACAATCAGCTCGGAGGAGCCGGGGATCAAACTATCAACCTTCCGGTTATCAGACAACTGGCTAAACCTCCTGAGCCACATGCTGGCCCTATGCTGATAACTTTGTTGGAAATATATCTAAATATATTTACTATTATAAATACATATACATGTTTGTATATGTATGGATCCAAACAATCGTTCGCCCGACGGACTCCCCGCTTGTTGTGTGTATTGCTGAGGGCCCAAGGACG
This sequence comes from Gadus chalcogrammus, assembly GCF_026213295.1. NCBI lineage: Eukaryota > Metazoa > Chordata > Actinopteri > Gadiformes > Gadidae > Gadus > Gadus chalcogrammus. The sequence continues at coordinate 19,042,092 of NC_079427.1, forward strand.
TCGGTGTGTAGTGTGAGGTTGTTTGGGTGTGTTTCTAGAAAAGGCTGCAAGCAGCAGTACTGGAGGCCATGCACTCTGCCCGCTCAACAAAATGAGTAATGTTCGAAAAAAAGGCTAATCCGTGCCTTTACTGATCATTTATCATAAAGAACGAGTTTTGTGGGAAGCATTTTGGGAATAACGACGGACCAGAACTTTTAAGTCTGGGATTAAATGACTTTTATTTCCACTTCCCAGAATCCAGACTCATGAGAGCTTTGCCCATTTCATGGGGAAACCCATAAAAAAGCATTTAATGTATTAGTTGTGACCATGCATTTATGTGTGTGTGTGTTTGTGTGTATGTGTGTGTATGTGTATGTGGTTGGTTTGTCGTGTGCAAAACAAATATTTAAGGAAAGGAGATGAGAAGAGTGGACTCCCACACACACAACCAAACGGCCAGCAACCACAAACCAACAAACACACCGGGGGAGATGCTGTGTGTGTTTGTGTTAGTACATCTTAGAAATATACAGAGAGAGATCAAGGGAGAGGGAGAGGGAGAGGGAGGAGAGAGAGCGAGAGAGAGAGAGAGAGAGAGAGAGAGAGAGAGAGAGAGAGAGAGAGAGAGAGAGAGAGAGAGAGAGAGAGAGAGGAGAGGGGAGTAGAGAGAGAGAGAGAGAGAGAGAGAGAGAGAGAGAGAGAGAGAGAGAGAGAGGGGAGAGAAAACGAGAGAAAGAGAAGGAGAGAGAAGTAGTGAGAGAAGGAGTGAGTCTGAGAAGGAGCGAAGAGAGAGAAAAAGACAGAGAGAGAGCAAGAGAGAGGGATAGAGAGAGAGAGAGAGAGAGAGAGAGAGAGAGAGAGAGAGAGAGAGAGAGAGAGAGAGAGAGAGAGAGAGAGAGAGAGAGAGGGAGAGGGAGATAGAGAGAGAGAGAGGGAGAGGGAGATAGAGAGAAGGGAGATAAAGAGGCAGAGAGGGAAAGCCTCTACCCTGGCAAAATAAATAAAAAAGACCTCTGTTGAATTAAGATCACGAGGTACGCAGCACACCGTTTTAAAGCGAGTCAGCAGCTGAGATGCAATCAATCCTGGAGGAGAAGAAAGGGCATACATCACAAAGTTTTCCTCCCAGACCGTGGGTGGTGCGATGGGGGAGGAGGGAGGGGTGAGGTGGTAAAACGGTGAAAGTTCTCCCATGAAGATGCAAGTGGGCAGAAGTGTAAATAATAATCCATCACAATGCAAAATATGATTCATTGGACACTGTGAAATATGGAGCGGGGAAATGGTATAACAAATGTTAACTACTTTCATATTTCACTCGGATCACACACACTGTGGGAGACACCACACAATGCTGGCGGAGGTTGAATCCACCCAACATGACACTTGCTCCCGCATTCAAATACTCTCCCCCCCGGTGCCACACATTTCAACAAACACAACACTGTGTCTTTGTGTGCTCAATGCAGAAAAGCTCCCCACATAGACAGACTTGGACCACCACAATCCATTTGAGTTAGCGTGTGCATTTTTCATCGACAGCCAATGTGAGCGGATATTTATCAAGCAAATTATGAGAAATGTGGTCATTTTCAAGCCAGATGCAAACGACTTCGGTCTCGGGTCGGTCTGTAGTATATGATTTTTGCTGACTGAAACCCGGGCATGCCCAGCAGCTTATTCTGGGCCCCATTAGATTAATTTAGCTAGGGAGGACGGGGTTGTCCTTTTTAATATTACACTTCATACATTGTGGACACAGAAACACTATATTGACTGTTTTGCTGTCTATGTCTGCGCCATCTGCTCAGTTTGTCGTAAGTGCAGGCCTAGCCTATCTGTTAAGTGGTGGTAGCATGGCGATGTAAGGAGCTTTTGTTATATTGGATTTGCTCCATAAATGTTTTGGGTGAGATGAGTGTTTGTAGACCTGTAGGTCGGCCCATTGATTTAATGTGTGGGGTAATGAGAAAGAAACATTATTATTAAACATGTTGATTTTTACAATTGAGATTAGCTACAGTTTCGCCTTTTTGATGACGTCATATACAGTCAACCCACGGAAAATATTGCCACGACACCACTGATTCACTCCAAGTATCTCTAGGTAATATGCGCTTCAGGTGACAAACAGACATGCTAGCTGAAGAATGTGTCAGTGGCTGTAACATTATAATCATATTTCCAACTGCAAAAACAAAAGTCTGTAATCAAACTTTTTGTATTTGCCAAACAGAAAAGCAAAGTTCGAACCGCACCTTTCTGCAAATTAAATAACTCTTTAATAACTCCTTTTTATTAAACAACCATTTAATAAAAATGAAGGGCTTTTATGTTCCCACTAGTAGCTTCTTCACAGTCTGTATCCTCTTTGAGGATTTATACTTTTATGTCATAAAAGTTAAGACTGCTTTATAGGTCTGTTGCAATTTTTTTTCCCTTCTTACTGAATATGTATAAAAGCTCTCAAAAGAGGGACTGAGGCAGTTAATGTTAAAATACTGCCAAATAATAACCATGGGAATGACTACCAATCTATGACTCAGGCACTATCTCAGCACTGCAACATGAATAGCAATCATATTCGTATGATAGCAATTGTAACTGGTTTTAATCCCATGGTGGCTAAAGACTAGGGACAGATGCCTGAACCGAGTAATAGATTAACAGAAAGATAATTATAGTCTTTACTTAAGATGGGTGTAATAGTGCTGGCGGCTGTTCTCCAATCTATCATTTTTCACATTTACTCAATAATTACAATAATAATGATTAACATTATTACTATTAATAAAGATAATGATGATTGTAACAATTCATAATAATGATGGACCTCATTGGTATTCCACCTTTTGAAAGATACAAAGATACAGTGTCTGATCAAAGAAAAGCAGGCACAGTCAAAGCAGGAGCAGACACAACATGGGTTATCATTATAAGGATCTGTGATCACCTTCAATAAACAAATCTTGTTTACTGCCTTGTTTGTACAGACTACAAAGCTGTACCAGGGTATGCCACACCACACACCGCACCGTCAACCAAAACCCTTGACTTTCTAACAATGAATTATGGGAGCTGATGTCTACGACTCCCACTCAATATAAAAAAGGGAAAAGCATTTTAAAAGGCTGAAAGCCTAATAAAAACGTAATAAAATAGAAAAGGGTGTAAAGATATTTCAAGACTCTTTCCAGAGAATTGTCAAGTTTTTTTGTTTTTTATTCTCGTGCAAAATCACTTGTGGAAAATCACCAATCACCTAAACTTTCTATGGGGATTAACTTGTTAAATGGGTAGTTGAAGCCTTCAGGCTTTTGTGGCACAGACAAACATGCCCCCCTTGACCGCAGGCCCGCCTGCACCGACTGTCTGGGCACTGTTTGAGAAGAACCAGGTGAAAGCAGAACCAGTTGAAACCAGGGCCTAGAACCAGGTAAAACCAGAACTAGGTGTAACCAGGCCCCGGTAACCAGGTGAAACCAGGCCCAGAGAACCAGGCCCCAGAGCCAGGTGAAACCAGAACCAGGTCAAACCAGGGCCCAGAACCAGGTGAAACCAGGCCCCAAGAACCAGGTGAAACCAGGCCCAGAGCCAGATGAAACCAGAACCAGGTCAAACCAGGCCCCAGAGCCAGGTGAAACCAGAACCAGGTCAAACCAGGGCCCAGAACCAGGTGAAACCAGAACCAGGTCAAACCAGGGCCCAGAACCAGGTGAAACCAGGCCCCAAGAACCAGGTGAAACCAGGGCCCAGAACCATGTAAAACCAGGCCCGAAGTAACAGGTGAAACCAGACCCCAAAAATCAGTTGAAACAAGGCCTGAGAACCAGGTTGAGTGAGGAGTGTGTGTGAGTAGGGGGGGGGGGGGGTTTCAGATGTTTGATGCACCACCGGATAGAGGAAACATATTTAAACGTGATAAGCCTGGGTACATTGAATTGAAACAGCTGCCTCATTCGTCCCCTGTACCAGACATGGTTTTCAGAGAAACGATATTTCACTGTCGTGCTCAGATTGCTTTTGCCAGCAAAGTTATTATAAAGATGTGTCTGCTATAGCAGCGCTGGCAGGCCCACTAATGTCTAACACACACACACACACACGCACGCACACACAGGCACGCCCACACACGTACAAACACATACAAACAAACAGGGTAACGGTCTACTTTCAGTGTTTAAGGTGAACCATCTCTCTAATACCAACTGACAACTGAGCCACGATGTGGCCCAACACCATTTTAAATGAAAATATACAGAGTTATTCTCGGGCAACAAATGGCAGAGCCAAAATGAAGATGTTTTACCAAGATATGGTTAGAAGAGGGGTTGATGGCTATGTGAGTGTGTGTGTGTGTGTGTGTGCGTGTGTGCGCGTGTGTGTGTGTGTGTGTGTGTGTATGTGTGTGCGTGTGTGTATGTGTGTGTATGTGTGTGTGTGTGTGTGTCTGTGTGTTTGTGTTCATGCCTGTGGATGTGTGAACGTGTGGGGAGGATGTGTGTGTGTGCATGGCAACAAGATCAAGGTGACAACGAAGGCAATTGGATTTTTGTTTCGTAAAAATAAAAGCAGATCCCCAACCAAACACAAAGGTTACGTTGTAGAGGGAAGTGTCGGGTTGGAGGGGCTCTCCATAGAATAGATGATGGAAGTATTGCTCCAAAGGATACACTGATAAAATGTAATAAAGTTTGACAGAAACGTGCTGCTCCCAAGACTGATGACCTGGTCATTTCTATAAGCACAACTGGCAGAGGAGAGATGAGAAAGGAGAAAAGGAGAGGAGAGGAGAGGGGAGAGGAAGGAGAGCGGAGAGGAGAGGAGATGGTAGAGGGGAGATTGGAGGAGAGGAGGAGAGGGTAGGGGAGAGGGAGGAGAGGGGAGGGGAGAGGAGAGAAGGGAGAAGCGGGAGGAGAGGGGAGAGGAGAGGAGGAGAGAGGAGAGGAGAGGAGAGGAGAGGAGAGGAGAAGGGACGAGGGGGGGAGATGAGAGGAGAGGAGAGGAGGGGATGGGAGAGGAAAGGAAAGTAAAGGAGAGGCGGGAGAGAGGGGATAGGAGAGGAGAGCAGAGAGGGAGAGGGGAGTGGAGAGCAGGGAGAGAAGAGGAGAGGGGAGAGGGGAGAGGGGAGAGGAGAGAGGAGAGAGGAGGTGGGAGAGATGACTCAAGGGGAAGAGAGAGAAGGGAGAGAGAGATGAAGAGCAGAGGCTCTAAACGAAACAGGAGGTGACGATAGATGAAGAGAGCAGAGGGGGAAGCCGAGATGAGAGAGGGGGGAGGGAAGGACGGGTGTCACAGGTGAGAGAGGAAAAGTGGAAAAAGGAGGAGATGGGGAAGGAGAGTAGATGAGGATTGGAGCGGGGGGAAGGAGAGGTGAGGAGTGGTGACAAAGGGATGGCGCCAGACTAAGGGGTGGGTAGGCGAGTAGGAGAAGCACGAGGAGAAAGCAGGGAGCACCAGCGCAGAGGAAGGAAGTGTGAAAGTCATTTCAGCCCACACAGGCAGGAGTTCATAGTCCCCGGTTTCCAGCTGTCTAGGACGAGAAATGAAGAATGGAGGGAATTGTCTTGTTAGCCATAGGTCGACGTTCAATGAACAGTGTTGGAAAGGGCAGCCTTTTGAAAAGCGGTCTACCTCTCTAACTGCAAAACAGACAAATACCAAAGACATACACCCTGTATCATATCGCTCACATATATGTCCACACCTTACAACTATAGGCACTGGCAGGCACACAGACACACACATACGCACAGGCACACACAAACACACATGCACACACAAACACAATTAGAACACAACAAGCATAAAGAAAATAAAGCATGCAAAAAAAGATGCATGCAGAGCACATATACATATATACAGTATGTATATACATATATATACACACACACACACACACACACAAAATAAGGACACAGCATGCATAAAGAAAATAATGCACGAAGATGCATGCAGAGCACACAAATATATATGTATCCATACAAAAAGCACACACACACACGCTAGAGATAATTAATTTCCTAATTTATGCTCATTTAATTTCATTTTCCTCAGGACTCTGCAAAGTTGGATGAATATGCTCCGTGTGGAATTACACTCAATTACGTGATGCTCTCGAGCTGTGTGGGAAACATTCCACCTCCCTGGGTCTGTCAGCCCGCTCCAGCAGCCCCGGCTCCTATCCGATTCACTATCCCACTTTTTTGGTCGTTATGCCTGGATTGTCAACATAATTATCTCCAATAAATCCTCAATCACGCCGCAACCTTTCCTTCAACCCTCATTTCAAACTTGAAAGGGGTAGAGAACTGACGAGGGAAGAAAAATAAGAGATGGGGGAGGGGGGGTAGGGGTGATAAGAGCGCGAGACACAGTGTGAGCGAAAGTAATTAGGGAAGCAGTGTGTGAATGTGTGTGTGCGCGTGTGTGTCTGTTCGTGTGTGTGTGTGTGTGTGTGTGCACGCATTTGCATGTGTATGTGTGTGCGTGTGTTTTAGTGTGTATATGTGTGCGTGGTCCCAGCAGGGACTCAGGCACGGGTGTACTCAGGCACGGGAACAACAGCCAATCAGTGCCGGCCGTGCCACTCACACTCTCCTCTCAGATCAGAGACACCTCCTCTACCGCGCTCCCCCTGACAGGGCGAGAGGACACTCAAACAGGAAGTTACGTGGGGTTGCTAGGTGACCAACAGATACAGCACATCTAGTGTGGAGTTCGGTAATAAACATGCAGTTTACACATAAACCCCATATCATTTCCACAAATAGTTGTGCGTGGAATACGGCGAGTCGTGCATGACAAAAATAGGATATATCATGAAAAAACGTGGCACAGCACTAAGAGCAAGCGTCACCCATAACCTGCATGGTCCACAGTTTAGTATAAACGTCACATGTTGTAGATGAAATAAGAAAATTCAGTTAATAGTCCAATAACTCTATATTGAATATATATGAATATGTTCTTAATAACCTTAGTAAGTGTGACCTTACTCAATGTTGACATGTCAAGTGAGTGTGAACTCACACTAAACCAAGACAAGGTGGACACTAGAACTGATACTCAATGGTGGACTAAACAGATAAAGTGTAACCAGGCAACACGTCTTATCTGCAGTACGTGCTCAACTAGTTTCTAAACAACACGTTCATTTAGCACTGTACCAGTAGAATAAACTTGCTGTAGTCGTAGCTCAAATAGTTAAATTCCTACACTTTGCTTAACTAAAAGTTCAAAACTCGAATTGACAAGCAACATTTGAACGTCTTTATTTTGTCTTCTTCAAAACTGCAACTCTCTCCTCTAAGTCCGCCCCTGGCACCATTCCTAATGTCTCCCCTGATGGCCGTCGACGTGACATTTCCAGGACTGATGTGCGTAACAGTGGCAGCCGATTATGCCCGGCTAATTTGAAACTAATAGAAGATAATCAGCAGAAAGCACTCCCGAGCGCTGCAGCTTTTAGCTTTTAGTGCTCAGACGCACTGCAGCCAATTAGCCTCACTTAAGGTCAGCCCCCTTCTCCTCAAAGGACACGACACAGAGTGTGTGCGTGCCACCAGGCCGGCCCGACCGAAATCCCGGGTTGGATCGTACACTCTCGAAGTCTGAAACGAGCGGGCGTCTGTACCTCGCCCACAAGTAAACACACAGCGCTGACCATGACGGGGGGGGGGCAGATGTGCGTGTGCCTCTACGCGCATATACCTCGAACCTAAACAGACAATGCATTACAAGAGGAGACAGCCAGGCAATCTTGAGGGGACACACATATCTTGTTCGACACTCAACAAACGGCTGACAAGGCTGTTTCGGGCTCTTCCAGTGTGTCTGGACGATGTAAAAAGTAAAGTGCCTCAAAGCGTAAGAGTAGCAGGGAAGGGGGGTAGACCGAGCTTTATTCAATCACCACGCTACATCTTCCCCAAAAATGTGGCGCAGATGATAAAACATATCAATATAGATTAACGCTAAGCCATGTAGCTGTAAAGACTGTATGGGAACTCTTGTAAACACTTAAATCACCCACCCATTTACTGCAGCACCCTAAATAAACCCAGACACACACACACACACACACAGACACACACACAGACACACACACAGACACACACACACACACACAGACACACAGACACACACACACACACACACACACACACACACACACACACACACACACACACACACACACACACACACACACACACACACACACACACACACACACACGTTATGTAGCTGAAGACAGTATTCTGTCACTATAATGCATGACTGATTGCTGATATATTTTCCTGATCCCTTCAATTATTCATGGTGATGGCACGGCAGAATGCAAAATGTGACAGTACATCGCCAATTTTTGGGAGTCACATTGCACACATACACACACACACAAACAAATACACACACAGACAGACCCACACAGACACATATACTCATTCAGCATACAAACTAATCTTGTACACAAGAATCAGTGTGGCGGTGCAGATTTGAAAGGTAGCCGGAGAGGGAGGCAGGCAGCCTGACGCTGCTGTTAGCTCTCCCCAGGAAGGAGTGAGGCGGGCTGGGCTGAAGACGCCAGCAGGCCCCCCCCCCCCCCCCCTCACCTTCATTCAGTCCTAGCAGCTGGGGCAACAGGAGGAGAAAGAGAAGGAAGGAAGGAAGAGAGCGAGAGCGAGAGAGAGAGAGAGAGAGAGAGAGAGCTAGACCTCGCACTTTTCTTCCCAGCCTCCCCCTTCCCCAGTTTCTGCGGCGGGTTGCTGCGGCGGGGCTCTCTTAGAAAGAAGCTGCCGCTTCTTTCACGAGCAGCAGGGCAGACACCGCCGCCCTGCAGGGGACTCAAGAGGTGCAAGAGGAGAAACCTCAAATAAGAAGGGGAAGGGAGCGGGGGGGGGTATTTCTCTTGCTGCACGCACCTGGATACACATGGCTGGTGGCCTTCGAGGTTCCCCCTTTCATACTCCCGCAGAGCTCCCACAGATGTGTCTAATTAAGGTCTCGCTTTGCCTCCTCCCTGCCAGCCCATGAATCCCCAGACCTGAGGCTTGCTTTCTCAGCCGGAGGACGACGACTCGTATGCACGCACGTATGATCGGTGTGACGTTATTGACAGAGAGAGAGTCGGGGAGAGGGAGGGGAAGAGATGGAGAGAGAGAGGGGGGGGGGGGGGGGAGGATAGGGGGGGGAGAGAGAGAGGGGAGGAGAGAGAGAGGGGAGGAGAGAGAGAGGGTGGGGGGAAAGGGTGAGAGCGAGAGGAGGAGAGCGAGAGAGAGAGATAGAGAGCGAGAAAGAGAGAGAGAGGGAGGAGAGAGAGAGAGAGAGAGAGAGAGATAGAGAGCGAGAAAGAGAGAGAGAGAGAGAGAGAGAGAGAGTGAGACAGAGAGAAAGAGAGTGAGACAGAGAGAGAGAGAGAGAGAGAGAGAGAGAGAGAGAGAGAGAGAGAGCGAGAGAGAGAGAAAGAGAGTGAGACAGAGAGAGAGGAAGTGCTGAGGAGGGGCATTAAATAGCGGGAGAGGTGGGTGGGGGCTAACGAGCTCTGCGGTGGCAGCCACGTGGGGTCACAGGAGGTAACATTTCGACGCATTGTTGTCCTTTGGCATCGAAGAAGGTAAAGCGGGGTGGAGGACTCCGATTTGCCATCCAAATAAACTGCAGACCTTGGCCTCTGTGAGGAATGGGTCTGTTTAGATATTCCACAGGAGCTATAATTCTTATCGGGGCCGTAGCGGAGGTGAGCGCTCTGCCTCCACAGGAGCAATAGCTTTGCTCTCACAGTCTTGGAGGCGCTAAGGAGGCTTGCCAGCGAGCAAAAGGCAGAACCGATTTTGTATTCACTCCGCTGGATGATTTACAGGCTTATGATACCATACTGAGGTAGATAATGAGAAGCACAGACACACACAGAGGAGAAACCCAAACAAAGATGGCTAGACAAGCCCACTCCAAGGTAACGATAAGCGGCTGAGACGCTAGGCTCTGGGCCGTGGATTCCATCGAGGACTTGCGCCCGACTTGATTTCCTGTTGCTCGGTTGCATTCGTCATTATTTCACTTGCTCCTGGCCGGGGTAAGGGAAAGTACACACACACACACACACACACACATACACGCACACGCACACACACACGCACACACACACACACACACACACACACACACACACACACACACACACACACACACACACACACACACACAAACACACACACATGTTAACTTAAGCCCTTTGGACTAAATATTCCCCGGTCAAGAACAGTTGAATAACAACAACCGCATTATAATTATTATACAACCTCAAACCTGTCTCTGAATTGTGCCTTGCATTATTTAAAACACACATACACTCTGGTGCACAGAGCAATATGTCCTCCACTATCAATATCTGCTAAATTTATTAAGTTATGCTGCTTTGCATTAATTATTGTGATTACTTTCCATCCAGGAGGCCCAAAGCACTCAAGCAGAGTTGTCTTGATTGTTATTCCTAAGGTTCATTAATAGATATGATGTACGCCAGAATATGTATTTGGAGTAAGCAAAAGTGAAACCAAAGGACGTCCATGATATTGTATACATGTGTAGCACTCAAAACAAAGCTTTTCCAATTTAACTTCAGTTAGGAATGAAATGTAATTAAAAAGGCCTCCAGCTATGTATAAACTGACGTGACACTAGCAGCTGGTGGTCTGCCAGATGTGCAGGGTGCATGTCTAAGTGTTATTTTCTCTAAAAACATCCAAATCTTTCATCTATTATTAATGTTCTGCCTCCATACCACAGGAAGTCTATGAATGCATCTCCATGAACTGAATAAACTTTGCAAAACATGAGGCAGACAAAACCCACTGCCACTTTATATTACATGTGAATATGTCCAACTGAAAATGAAACCTGTCCCCCATGTCAATCAGGCATTCAAAGGGCCAAACAAATTACAACATGACTTATCATGGCATTAGGATAGCCAATCCACATTATGCCTTTGATCCTTCAAGGCCCCGAAACCAACTCTCTGGGAAGAAAGCCTGCAATTAGTGGTCGAAAAAATCAATACTTCCTGATTGGCCTCCATTTGCTAGCATTCGCAAAGTGCACTCTATAATGGGGTGAATGTGGGTAACTGTGTTTTATACGTTTGCGTTTCAGTTTGTGTGTGTGTATGTGTCTTTTTGTGTTTGCGTGTGTGTGCGTATGTGTGCATGTTTACTTGAGTGTATGCATGTGTGTGCTGTGTTTTTGTGCGTGTGTGTGTGTACATGTGTATGTGCTTGTGTACTAGTGTGTGTGTGTGTGTGTGTGTGTGTGTGTGTGTGTGTGTGTGTGTGTGTGTGTGTGTGTGTGTGTGTGTGCGTGTGTGCGTGTGTTTGTGAATGGGCCCGGAAAGCCATCTGCGTGTGCGTAAGACAGAGCTTTAATGATTAAGACCCCCCTCCCCAGTGTAGAGACCCCTGGACTTTTTGGTGAGCAGCCATTAACTTTTAACCTGGGCTGTGGTCGAAGGGTCCTTTATTTTAATCTAGAGAGCGGCTGATGGACTGTCCCCGTTCCAACACTAATGACCAAAGGGCACCGAGATCGATACCCTGGTGTGACTCACGAGGACAAGCACACACACACACACACACACACACACACACACACACACACACACACACACACACACACACACACACACACACACACACACACACACACACACACACACACACACACACACACACACGCCTAGCACAAGCCCAGGCACGGGGCCAATACACACACTCGCACAAAGTTTGGTTTATTCATTAATTAATTAATTCTCTCTTTAGATTAACTGACAACATTGTAGTTTTGTAGTTTTTTTATTATTTTTTACCGCAGCAAAAGTGCTGATGTAACCTTATGGTTGACTTTGTGGCTTGGTCTTTTTTCGTTATTCCTTCCCTGTAATTCACTGTTGTGATGCACTTTACCCACACTTATTTGTGTCAAGTTGACTCAGGGTCGAGTCAATTTGGACTGAAACATAAGCTCACTTAGCCCGCTTGTGTTGTAGTGCGTACACAAAGCATTTATGAACTGGGGTTTGCAGAATGTTATAACAAAAGCTGAATCTTGCTCCACAATAACAAAAGTGTGTGTGTGTTTGTGTGTGTGTGCATGCGTGGTTGGGGGTCTGTGTGTGTGTGTGTGTGTGTGTGTGTGTGTGTGTGTGTGTGTGTGTGTGTGTGTGTGTGTGTGTGTGTGTGTGTGTGTGTGTGTGTCTGTGTGTGTGTGTGTGTGTGTGTGTGTGCTCGTTTGTGTGATCGCTTAGCTCATAAGACCCGGGTAGCCTGCAGTCTTTGTTGAAGGTGTACCAATTGTTTACGTGTTTCAATCAATCTCAAAATGTGTTAAAATTGTAGGTTCACACAACAATTTGAACATGTTTCTCCCGAGGTTGAGCCCGCCCAGACCCTGACGCATTGCTGTTGGCTAAGCCACAAAGGTAAGGAGGGAAATGGGGTAGGCAGCGATCGATATCAGGCTGGTTCTTTCTCTCCTTTTCGCAGTCTCAAAGCCAGGTAGAGATTTGGACGCTAGTATTAGGAAGAAGCAGTTGCTCATTGATTGGTAATGGGGAACACCTGCCGGTCACCAGCCAACGAGGCTGCAACACGGTCCGCCAGCTGGCCGGCCTCTCCCGGGTCATCAGAGGAAGGTGTTATGGGCCCCATGTCCATGATGACCTCAGAGAGAGCTCTCTTCTCACTTAACAGCGAGAGAGAGAGAGTGAGAGAGAGAGAGAGTGAGAGAGAGAGAGAGAGAGAGAGAGAGAGAGAGAGAGAGAGAGAGAGAGAGAGAGAGAGAGAGAGAGAGAGAGAGAGAGAGAGAGAGAGAGAGAGAGAGAGAGAGAACCTCAGACCTGTCTCTGAATTTTCCCTTTATTATTTTAAACCAGGGGTGCCCCCTGGTAAAAAAATTAAAAATATTTATTTTTTTCTTCACCCCTCGCGGTCGACTTGGGATCTGTCGGCGGTCTACTGGTAGACCGCGATCGACTGGTTGGGCACCCCTGTTTTAAACCATAAATCTAAAAAGTGAGGGAGGTGAGGCAGAGCTGCTGCTACAGAAGGGGGGTGGTGTGGGGGGATGATGTGGGGGGATGGTGTTCGTGTTGGTGTTATCCGTGCATGGGCCCCAGATCTGGAGACTTCTAGTGTAGCTCGTTGTCTACTGGCTGTGCCAAGAGCCATGGAACAGCTGGCAGGAGAAGAGGAGCGGCCGATATACTCAGCAGGAAAACACCCCACTGTGCTCTTCCTTCCGACCGGGCCCACAGCTGCTGCTGCTAGCGCTAACGCTAACACAAGTGCTAGCCAGTGATTGAAGGATAGGTCTCTCTCTCTCTCTCACTCTCTCTCTCTCTCTCTCTCTCTCTCTCTCTCTCTCTCTCTCTCTCTCTCTCTCTCTCTCTCTCTCTCTCTCTCTCCCTCCTCCTCCCTCCCTCTTGCCCTCTCACTCTCCCCCCTCCCTCCCCCGCTCTCTGTCTCCCCCCTCTCTTTCTATATTCTCCGCCCAACTCTGTGAAGCCTCTTCTCTCTTTGATAACAACTTCTATGTCTCCCTGCCTCAAACGGCTATGTAAATGTGTGTGTGTGCGCCAACTAGTGCACCCTCCCCACGACCCCTGGTGCTCGATCAATGCCTGCAAATCATTCTGACTGTTATTAGCATTCTCCCCCTTGTGTTTCTCCAAGTTCCTCTCTATCTGCCAGTCCTCTCAACTCACATCTCTCTCTCTCTCTCTCTCTCTCTCTCTCTCTCTCTCTCTCTCTCTCTCTCTCTCTCTCTCTCTCTCTCTCTCTCTCTCTCTCTCTCTATCTCTCTCTCTCTATCTCTCTCTATCCCTCTCTCTCTCTACATCACTGTGTGGCTGCCTCAGTGCATTGCCTTGAGCCTCAGTTTAATGAGGAAGTGGCTGATGTAGAGAGTGTTTCCCGGCTCACAACAGAGATAACGAGCCCGTATGTTATTTACCAAAGTGACCAGTGCAGACACTGCACCAGCATTCATTCTCAAGCATCCCCCCTTGGTTAAACCCAAAATATTTTCTGTTAATCCACACAAGCTGTGCAACCGAAGGATAGGGCTTGTGCATATCCCCCTGCTCATTTGATCGTAGCTTTTTGGAAGCCAAATGTGCGAAACTGATTATGTGCAATTCTGGTTAATAACTGGCCCTGTGGAGTGAATCACCCCTAAAAGAATACCTTTGCACGATACAGAATTACACTCGGTGAAGTCATTTTTGGATGGCAACGCGCATGAGAAGTATTGCATGTGAGAGAGGTGGAAGGACGTGATCACAGATGTTGTAACTTAATCTATAAACTATTGTGTGACTTCTGTCTGAAGATTAACAAATGAACTGAAAGGATGAATACTGATGCCGTTAAAATCCAAGAGACTCAGGTCACATCATTTGGAACAGATTATCTTACTGATTACCTCGTTATTTTACTGATTAAATGATTAGATGACTTGATTATTTCATCACCTTTCCCTCCTTTTCTAAGTCATCAGCAGTCTATCATTTAGAGCTGTTGTAAATGCTTAAAGAAACAACGTGCATTGCTACATGCAAAGTTGAGTGCTGGCGTGACAAAATGATAACTTGATGGGTAAAGCCTGTCTCAGCCAAGGAGACCATATGGCAGTAACTAAACAACATTGCATACATCTGCAGGGCCAGCACACTCAGGAAGAAAAAGCTGCTTATAGTAAAATACAGACTGGAAAACACAGCAAATGTGCAGAAAACCCCCCACAAAAGAGCAATCTTTGTAAATTAGCCAGCAGATGTTAGGATGAAGTTGCAAGAAAGGGACTTAAAAATAAAAACCCTGACAAAGATCATTTGCACTTTAGAGTACCAAAGATCATTAACATATACAATGCATCAGATGGTCATGTCGGAGAATTAGTACTCATTCTCTTCAAGCTCTCTGGCCTCAGTAGCTTCTTGCATTTAAAGGTGACGATGCAGTAAAGGGCAGAGAGAAATAGAGTAGGTCTGTTTAGGACCGAGAAGAAACTATCTAACGGGAGACCCAACCGCAAGACAGATATAAAACATAATTGTGTTAATGATACGAACAATACATAGAAGTGAGACATGGGTCAATATATTGCCGGGAGTTGTTTACCTAGATTATAATGAGCTCTCTTCATGAAGTGAGACAGTATCTATGCAGCCCCTGTCAGCTGTGTGTTTGTGTGTGTGTGTGTGTGCGTGTGTGTGTGGTTGTGTGAGTGTGTGTGTGTGTGTGTGTGTGTGTGTGTGTGTGTGTGTGTGTGTGTGTGTGTGTGTGTGTGTGTGTGTGTGTGTGTGTGGGGGGGGTGTGTGTGTGTGTGTGTGTGGTGCAGTAGCACTGAGCGATCATTCAATATTATGTTTTGTTGTTAAATTGGCATCGCAATGAAAACAATTAGAATGCAGCCATAAACTGATCCCTGTTTTGTGTTTGTCGCGTTTTTGAAGAAAGTAGTCCAATCCGGGTCGCTTTTAACCAGTGACGGACTGGGATTCAAAAACGGCCCTGGCATTTTCACCCACCAGCGGCCCACACGGGGACGCGCACGCACGTGCGTGCCCGCAACACACAGATATAACTTCACATGCACGGAAATAACACACACTTTTGTAGCCCCATTGGTGATGAACTCTCTAACTTTAACATGCATAAAGACTGACTGTCCTCACTGTTTCTCACTGTCCTCCTGTCTTACTCCCTGACCCTGGTCTGTTTGTTCAGTGTCTTGAACATTAGTGCTAGCGCTAGTGCTACTAGCTGAAGCTGCACTTGGCATCTTAAAAAACAAATCGGTCAGTTTCGCGCATTTTTCAGCCAACAGCAATTTCCTGGATTTCTCTCTCTTTTTCTCCGCTCCTCCCTTCTGTCGCTTAATTCCTCGATTCATAGTTCATACTTATAGTAACCTCAGCAGACTGGTATCTTCCAACTTTCAAATTCCAACAACCCCCTATGCGCCGACGCGGTCTGATTCGGTTTTGAAATTCCCAGAAGTCATTGCTTCATACAACTTTTGTAAACCAATAATAAAATTAAAAATACAGGCAGATTTGTTGTATTTCAATTTCAAACCATGCACTTTTTAAACATCTGATTGAATAAGGCTACAAAATAATGTAGACCGATGTAAATATTAGGGGCAACCATGACTGTCGTATATAGACACTCATATCAGGTATAAATACTAATTTGTTTCCTGTAATATAACATCAATAGGGAATTAGAGACAAATGGCTAATTTGAAGCTATTAACACTATAGACGTTTGCTAGTGGGCCAAGAGATAATGTGGGGCCGCGTTGCGACGAAGCAGCCGCGCGAACCCGACAAGCATGCCGCCCTGTGATTGG
This sequence comes from Gadus chalcogrammus, assembly GCF_026213295.1. Taxonomy (NCBI): domain Eukaryota; kingdom Metazoa; phylum Chordata; class Actinopteri; order Gadiformes; family Gadidae; genus Gadus; species Gadus chalcogrammus. Next base: position 19,058,490 of record NC_079427.1, read on the forward strand.
CCGGCCCAAACGGCCCACGAGAGGCCGCGGCCCCTCTGGCATCTGCCCGAATGCCAGACCGTCCAGTCCGTCACTGCATTTAACTCACTTTATTTGTTAAAGTATTTCGGTTTGGTAACTATGAAGCAAAAGGGAGGGAATTGTATCTATCACGAGTGGAGAGAAATATCATAGAGCTACTTCAAGCCCCGGGGCTTAGGCCCGAGGCTCTCTGCGGGGCTGCGTAGGATTCTGTGACCTCAATCTGAACCCTGCTCTGGTTAGTATCAAGTAGGCGTGGCCTATGTGAAGTAGGCGTGGCCTGTGTGACGTTTTGGCTCCGCCCTCCTTACCTGTCCAAAGGTGCTGCCATCTGTGGCTGGAGTAGTTATTGCAGCTTATGTGTTCGATCCTGCTTCCTATTGGCTATGTGAGGGTAATGCAGCTTGTGTGTTCGTCCTGCTTCCATTGGCTATGTGGGGGCAGCTTATGTGCTTAAAATACGTAACATGTTGAAACTCAATCCCGTTGAGAAGTTATCTGTATTCACCATGCAATTTTTGTATAGTTTCTGGAACCTTATATAATAACACTAAATGACTAAATACTATACTGCAACGAAGCAGAAATGGTGGTGGTTGTAACGGTAATGTACAAAGGGTGCACTGTCTACTACCTTGGTGTTGACTATTATCATTACCATTATGATCATTATTATTTGCTAGCTGACCTAATGTGCATTGTAGCTCTTCCGGACTGGGAAAGGCTAGCATTATGAGGGAGTATTCCCTCAAGGGGTCACACAGCGATCTCTTTCAACCTATAAACCATCATTATAAGAATATCATAGGGGCCGGTCGTTAGGGATAATAGCTTTGATTCTCCGGTTGCTATGTAGGTATTAATGCCGGCGGTTTGTGAGGCTCTCGCACTCCAAGCTCTGATTGCCTTAAAATCCTGCTACGATTCCGCCCACAGAGATAAGTGATGGATCAGGATACAAGGAGGGGGATTGACCTACGCGACGGCAACAGCAGTGGGCACACACACACACACACACACACACACACACACACACACACACACACACACACACACACACACACACACACACACACACACACACACACACCGGCAGCAGCAGTGGACACACCCACCCACCCACCCACCCACCCTCACACTCACACTCACACTCACACACAGACACACACACACACACACACACACACACACACACACACACACACACACACACACACACACACACACACACACACACACACACCGGCAGCAGCAGTGGACACACCCACCCACCCACCCACCCACCCTCACACTCACACTCACACTCACACACAGACACACACACACACACACACACACACACACACACACACACACACACACACACACACACACACACACACACACACACACACACACACATGCTCTGAATGGACACCAATTCGCCCACCCACACAGATCCAGCCAGCATATGCATAACAACCCCACCCCTCCCCCCCAACGCACACATAAACAAACACCCACACATCCCCCAGCATCCTTTAGTCTCCCCCAATACGTGAGGCGATTGAGGTCCTGTTTAACCTTGCCTCTCAATCGTCCCGTCAGAACCATTCATAACGGCTCCGAAAATTGTTCCGACGGGCTGCCCTCTACCTGACAGATACAAATCACCCGCAGAGGAAGAGGAATTAATTAGCAAGACAACACTGACAGGTGTCTTTCTACACAGATAATAGGCAGAGCGGGGTACTTTGTCTGTTTGTGTGTGTGCGTTTGTGTGTGTGTGTGTGTGTGTGTGTGTGTGTGTGTGTGTGTGTGGGGGGGTGTGTGTGTGCGTGTGTCTGTGTGTCGGGCGGGAGGGGGTGAGAAAAGACTCTCCCTGGCGCCGGTATTGACCCGCTCCGCCTGACGGATGGCCTGCGCAGAGCTATGAGGCAGAAGGACAGAGAGGGAGCCATGCTTTAGCATGCTGTCCTGGTTAGCTGGTGAAATATCGCAGCCCCGGCCTCACCTGCGGTGTCCCCGTCGATACCCGCTCTGTCACACGTGTCGGCGCGATTGGCCCATTTAAATGCATGAGAACGCCCTTCCCCGGCCGGCATCAGGAAGATTAAAGGAGACCGCTGCTCCGACCGCTGCTCCGCCCGCTGCTCCGGCGTGGGGCAGCGGGCGGAGCAGCGTCAGTACAGCAGGACCAGGCGGAAGAAGGGAATGGGAAATTGTGGCTTCCATTAAAACCTCAAGGCATCAGCTTCATTATGCGGCTTCAAAGGCAAACAGGGGAGAGATGTGGTGGGTGGGTGTGCGGTTTTTTCTCTTTCTCTGTTCTATTCAACTTCTTCTCCCACCCTGGATAGCGGCCCGGCAGGGGGAAAGAGAAGAAGAAAACACAGCAGCCGATGGCACGACTGGTGGGTGTTGTGGTGTTGTGGTGTTGTGGTGTTGTGGTGAGGGGTGTGTTTGTATTGGTGGACTGTGCATAGGATCGGCTTTTGTTAAAGGATATAGCCGCTGAGTTTAAAATGTATTTTGTTAATATCGTGGAGATAAACATACAAACCGCGCTCTCTTGCTCACTCGATATGTCTTGTGATCAGCGAAGGGAAGCGCGCCTTTTGTGTTGACTTAAATAATTGTCCACAATCATTTTAAACGGACAGTGTTTTGAAAAATACGCAATCCAATCGCCAATCATACTCTCCGTCGGTGAATCAGTGTTGAGCGATATTGAGGCAGATTGGAGTGTGAGAAACCAATATATATTGTTTTGTTTACCTTCTCTGCATGGCTACTCATACAAATATTTTTTTCAAGGAGAAATACAATAGGAAAAATAATTAAATGAGTTGTGCTGACCAAAGCATAACTCTGTGAATTGTTTTCATGGATTTGTTTTCAAAGGATGTCTCACCTACTGAGAATCAGCCTTTAGCGATCGCGAGGCACCAGCTAACTGGGAACAGGATAAAAGCATTGCCGCTTTTGTTCATTTCCACAGGGATGTCGGGCATAGGTAAAAACGGAGTTATGCCCGGTGTTCTCCAGTTCGTTTAGCAGGTCCTTTAAAGAAATTCCTCTCTTACTAGGGGGAGAATATCGTGTGTGGGAGCCATAATTCACTCTGTCTGAACATTGCAGGTGTGGAGGCCAACTCATGGTCTGTATCATCTCCGCCTGTGTGGAGCTCTATGCCATATTTCCACTAGTCTCAGCCTTTTCTGTTTCCTTGGTACCCCATCACCACTCGACTCGTCCGGAGCGTCCTATACAACCAGCGAGTTGAGCCATGCCATGTCTTGAAAGAACACAAGACCCTTATTCTCATTGGCTGTCGGCTGTCGGCATTGGCTGTCGACATTGTCGCTCACAGAAATGTGGTGCAACCAGGGTGAAAAAGGTTTATTCTCACATAACATCCATTTGTTTATGCAGTCTGAAGGTATCTCAAATATTTATTTATTTTTGAAACCACGTTTCTCTCACCAACGCTAACGCATTATCTAAGTATCTAAGGATCTGTGGAAAATGCGCCGACTTCGGCTCAGCCTGACTCCACCCTCTTCCGCTACGTAGCTAAGATGGCTGCCGTTGAGTACGAAAAGTGTACATCGATCCACACTTCGCGATTTGACCATTTTGAGTACGTCATCCGGGTCCTTTCAGTACACTTATTTTCACCCGATCTGAATTGGAATGCCCTACGTACTCAAACTAAGGCTAGTAATTATGGATAGTATGGATATTGGAACACAGCATAGACCTCCTTTGGACCATGTGGCGGTTTTTAACGTGGTTAATGAACACAGCAGCCAAGGCTTCTGGTAGGGATGGCTGGCTCAGTGAGACTCTGCACCCACTACCGCCGGCTCTCCCTGCACAAGTGTGGCGAGCTGACAGCGGACCTGACTTGGCGTCGGAGGCTCGACCTGCACTGACCTCTGCAGGGCTGCTTGTTAGCCGTTCATTAGGGTCTGTGACTGGCGTTTCAGAGGGGCTCTCAGTGTGTGGGTGTCGAGGTTGGTCCCTACATGGGATGCTTGTTAGGAATATCTGGGACTGGTGAGGTTAGATCGCCAGCTCAAGGATACAATAATAATGGTTGAATTCCAGGGATTCCAGTGGAGTGCATGTACAGTCTGTGTGTATGTGTGTGTGTGTGTGTGTGTGTGTGTGTGTGTGTGTGTGTGTGTGTGTGTGTGTGTGTGTGTGTGTGTGTGTGTGTGTGTGTGTGTGTGTGTTTGTGCGTGTGTGTGTGTGTGTTTTGTGTGTTTGTGTGTGTGTGTGTGTGTGTGTGTGTGTGTGTGTGTGTGTGTGTTTGTGTTGGTGGGTGGGTGGTGGGGGTCTGAGTGTGTGAGAGCGCTTTTCAAGCGAATTGGTCCCCTGTGACCGAGCATGTCGGAGAGTGTGTGACTTCCGTACCTTATTACAGGTTTGAGTGATACCAGAATCACACGCCCTCCCACTGCTATCATACTGAATGGCAGGATCATTAGACATGCTATTTACAGACGTCAACTTATTCCAATTTAAAGTTACAACAACATAACAATTACAGTCAACATTGTGTTCTCAACCTCCCAGACTTTTCAATGATGACAGAGCTCCAAGCCGTCTGGCCCGAGCGGGGATCTAACTCCAGACAACGCTAATCATACGCTGTTCTGGGCTGTCTGTCTCGGCCCTATAGCTGTCAGCGAGCGCATCCGCATGTCTCATCATAACACATCATTGTGTCCAAATGAATATTTCGCTGCTGCTGCTTTTCCATGTTTGTAGACCTATCTTGTGTAAGTGTGTGTGCATGTGGTTTCTCTAACAAAAGTGCAGCAGCAGAAAATAAGTGAACGTAGGTGTTGGGGGTGAGGTGAGGCGCGAGGGAGGTGGGAGCAGATGGATGGCTTCAGAAGCCTCGCTGAAAGGTTCCGATTGTCCCTGGATGATTGTTGAAAGGTCAGCCCTTCTCTTTGCTCAGACTGTAAAGTAGCGGCTATTCTCCAGCGCCAGCACCGGCCAGGCAAGGCACACCCTGCTATGCACACACATACACACACACATGGACGCTGGACTCACACTTTCATCCGCAAACACTGTTATACAAACCCACTTCACCGCCGATGACCACCCACCCACACACAAACACACGCACCAACGCACAGTGGCCGGCAGACACACACACACACACACACACACACACACACACACACACACACACACACACACACACACACACACACACACACACACACACACACACACACACACACACACACACAACTGTTAGCATAGACACACACATACACACACACACACACAAACACCCACACACAATGGCAGCACAGACACACACAATTAACAAAGCACACATACACACTCAAACACAGGCGAGTAGCGGATATGACAAAATAAGGGCAAATTCTCAAACGCACGCACGCACAAACACACACACACACACACACACAATAATTTGCACACACACACACACACACACACACACACACACACACACACACACACACACACACACACACACACACACACACACACACACACACACACACACACACACACACACACATACACACAAACCTGCTCCCGCCTGATAGACTAGCATGTCTAAGTAGCACCGGACTATCTCTCTCTTAAACAATGCAGCGAATGCACTGAATGACAGGAAGGAAGAGAAAAGGAGGTATTGTGTTGCTCTCGCCTTCAGCTCAAGATAGGTTAAAAATGCCCACTGGTTTGAAGTGTTCATTTGCTATAGCAGCCTGACTAAACCTCAAGGTTCAGTTTAGACCCACAACATGGCACATAAAAGTGGCGGGATGGGGCGGGGGGACTCGCAGTACTTGCTGGAGCTTGGATAAAACAGGAAAAAAAACAACAAGAAATCTATTCGAAAGAGCTGTGCACGGCTGGGAGAATGAACGGGTCTCTCTGCGAGCTTCCTCCCTACAGTGAGAGTTCATAATGACTTTCCATGACATTCTGCCCTCTCAGGAGGCCGTAATTGTGTTTGCCTGAGAGCGCAGCGCAGGCCGACCCACACGTCGTGTCCTTCCTCTATGCTCTCCACTCGAAGGAAAGCAACGGCTGGCAGCAAATATTGGTCCCAAACAACACGTTCTCAAGCTCGCAGCACTTTTGCACTTTGCAAAAGCAAAGTCCACTTAAAAATAATATTCAATGTGGTTGTTTTGTTAAACAATTAAGAAAAAATGTTCTTCTGAATCTCTTCTGAAAGTGTTGTTGCTCTTTGCTGGATAGATTCGTTCGAGCGTGTTTGCTTGCGAAGCAATTTTTGGTGAAAGGGCTTTGCACATTGGATGGAGTCAATAAAGGGGTAAAAATATATATTTTCTAACCACCCTCGATGGTAGAAGAAGACCAAAAAGATATACGATGTCTTGAATATTAGGTTGGGCAAATTCTTGCAATCGTATGTCTTTATGCACAAAATGGAATGTATTGACTTATCGAAGAACAAAACTTACATAAAGGTCAAACAAAAGGCTGACTTATAGGCAAACACTGAGATAACAGATCAATTCTTATTTAGAATAGGTGATCAAGCACTGCTTACGAAGGAGTAAATATGAATGAACTATACATAAAAAATGAATCATTATTGTGCAGGGGAGCATAAGGTGTGGGTGCAGAGAATGAGAGTCGCAGGCACGCGTGTCATTTCTACAGCCCTTGCATGTGATCAGCAAGAAACGCAATGCATAGGTCAAATTAAGGTCAAATAAGTCAATTTATTTGTGTGATGATGCCTGTGTACATGGGATGACCTTCCTGCTCATTGAAGCTTTAGCCATTAGATCAATGATTAGCAAAGAAAATCAATTGGAAACTATTGGCTATGAGCTAAATGGTTTTCAGTGCTTTGTTGCATAGAAGAGCTTGCAGTGGTTAGTTATTAAATGATTTACCTGTAATAAAAGAGATGATTTGGTTTTACCATTGATTTTGAAGATATATTGCATAACTGCTCTGTTAGTTTCCATTTAGTATGTTGGGAGCTTCGGTTGTGATGATCCGATCCGATTCAATGAATGATGAAACTGGAACGCAATCGTTTTAAAAAGTTATTCTCACAAGTTGAAAATATTTAAACTTTTTATTCTTGCGACGAATAAAAAACTGTAAGCCTAAGCCTAATCAATAAGTTATTCAAGGAAAGATAGCAAAAGTCAAATACAAATATGTTTATTTATTACCATTCATATGCTAATTCCATGTTTTAGATTATACTATATTTGATACATTTCCAACTGCGGTAGCCAGTATTTATTTATCTGAAAACAATCATGTGGGGTAATTAGTGACTGCACCATGTGATAAAGCATTGATGTACAAAATGTGCTGCTCCACCAATCACACAAAAACACACACACACACACACACACACACACACACACACACACACACACACACACACACACACACACACACACACACACACACACACACACACACACACACACACACACAGACACACACACACACACACACACACACAGGCACGTAACAACGCATGCACGCGCTCACGGACATTAACACACACTCCGGCACACCAAGGAGCACTGTATTTACCGGTCAATAGTTCATATTCAAACCGTAAGTGACATCAGCCGGTCAGTTGACCAGTGGAAGCAACTTGCCCATCGTAAAAATGTCAATAGCTCATATAAAAAATTATCGAAGAGGAATGTTCTGGAAAATTAGTCATTATTAGAATTTTTGCCATGTGCAGTGACCCCGATGCCTGGTGCTGCTCACTGGAGCCCCGCAAGTCTAACACTTTATCATCCACTGCAAATTTACTTTGTCTGATCATTTGTTTTCCAATTACGTCGCTGTCCCTGCTAGCAGTAAATTGTCAGCTTTGGTTATGTGAACCTGCTATCATGTCTGTAACCGGCGGCCATGTTTGATGCTTGCAACGTTCTCATACCCATTAAAAGATGAAGGCTGGGTGAGTTATTATCCCCCCGACTTGATTGGGTTTTCTTGTATGTGTACGTGTGTATTTGTGTGCGTGTCTGTATGGGGGCATGCGAGAGTGTGAGTGCGTATACCTAAATGCGTGTGTGTAAGAAGGTATTCATGGTGTTTGTGTGTGTGTGTCTGTGTGTGTGTGTGTGTTTGTGTGTGCTTTTAAGGTTGGGGTGGGGTAGTCTTTATGCTACTGTGGAGGTATTATTATTATTTTTCTGTGGGTGATATCGTTTACCGCCCAGCAACCGGCGCTTTGCAATGAAGGGGCAATGGACCTCGCGGCATAAGTGCTGCATTAACCAAAAAAGATTGATATACCGATATAATGAACTGATTAATAGATACCCATCTGTTAATCCATTCTGAGCCGAATCTATTAGCAGAATGTTTTCAGGGTCATTCTAACGCTATCCGCTCCACTGCCACTAGTATCTTCGCCAACAAAAAACAATGTGATATGCAAATTGCTTAGAGTGAAATAAATATGACTAAAGCCTCTCTTCCGGGCGCCCTGGCTGCCTTAAGCCCAGCAGCACAATCACCCGACCTCAAGAGGAAGATTACGCACAAAAACGTGGAAGTAGCAACAGCAGGGAGAGAACAACAATGGCAGCAGAAACTGAATGGGGCTCAGAGAGCTGCAGCAGAGGGCAAAATATCAGGTAACGAACAAAAGAGGGGGAGAAACAAAGAAAGAAAGCAAGAAGGAGAATCAATGTTTGGCTATAACTGTCACATTAGCCATGATTAACGAGGCCCTGCGATGAAACGGTGGAAGTGTAGCAGGACATTCCGATGATCAAGTGGCATATAATCGGACACAATGGATTCTGGGAAGGAGAGGTAATTTGCCCCTGTGGAACCCGGAATGAGAGCATCAATTCGCATATTGACCTTTTAAAACGCTATTAATGGAGGAGATATCTATAGTTTATGGTTAAATGAAGAGGAGATCATCCTGCGGGGGTGATCCTTGATGGAAAGATACCAGAGGCCTCCGCTCTTCAAGACAACCACAGTGTTTATCCTGAGAAGGGTTCTACATGACAAGTGGTGTGGGTTACGGCCCGGGTAGCGGGACCGCACTGCACTCCTGCAACCACAACACCAGCCCCTCCCGTCGGCTCGGACCATCCGCTGCCAGGGATTGCATCGGATTGCAATATGGGATTCCCGCCATCGCGGATAGAGTATAAGTATGAAAGAAAGAAGATAGAAGGGAATGCACACACACACACACACACACACACACACACACACACACACACACACACACACACACACACACACACACACACACACACACACACACACACACACACACACACACACACAAGCACTTACATACACACATACACACTTTCCATTGCTGAGCTTCAGACGCAGCCTTCCGTCAGGCAGCCTGTTTTTGACAGGTTAAGAGCAGTTTCTGTCAACTAGCGAGGGCTCCGAAAACAAGGTTACAGTGACTTGCCGTTTCTATGGGTAATAAATTCCCAATTTTTGGGACTTTGATGCCCGGCTCATAGTCTCTTTCAAGGCTCAATTTGTTCGTATGCCTCAAAGACAACGCATTCATGAGGGAAGTTGAGAGCAATTCAAAACGGGCTGGTTGGTGTGAGTAACAGCGAGGACGTGATAAATCACTGCAGCTGCGGCTTCTGGTGACAGTACAAGAGCTGCTAAATTATGTCTTTCTCTATTTGTTTGAGCTTTAAGGATTTCGGTTTTCTTTTTCAAGGATACACATTTGATAGCCATTTTTGAGTGGTATTTCGTAAAGTGTATCTTATTAAAGCATTTGCTATTGTAATTTTCTTGTCGCTGTAACGAAATAGGTTTTACAAAAAAAACCTGATTTGCTTTACAACATGATCCGCATAAGCCTGCTATCCTCAGTTCGTAATGAAACACAATATATTGTATTGTAAAGCCAAATATCCCAGTGAGATTCAACAATAGCACCACGTCCCTCGTTCCCCTGCCCTCCCCTCACTTAAAGTGATTCCGTCATCCCTCTTCCCCGGGAATGACTTCTTACACATCACTGAAATTGAAAAGTGAAGGTGTAGGTTTGTATATTTTTTAAAAGAGTGTGCTTATGATTAATTTAAAATCGAGCAGGGAAAAAATATTGCTTTGGTCAGCCACTCCTGACAAATGGCTTTTCTTTTCACAGGGAATATTCCGCCAATTCACTTGCAGAACGCTAACACGGAACATTGGCTGTCAATTTCATAGGAGAGACACATGGAAAGCCACGCCTTGAGACACTATGATGTGCTCTTGCCATCCTCCCAGAAAAAAGTATATTTTGAGGTCCATGACTGAAAATAGTGGCTAGGGTGTTCAACTCCCAGCTGAAAGGTTCTGGGTGTCCACAGTCTATCTATCTATCTGCAGCCATGAGCGAAAAGGCCGATAGTTGCACAGTGTTTCCCCTAGAATTTTTTTTAGGCCCGGTGGTAAGAGCTGATAGTGTGATTTTTTTATACATTTTTCACGGGATGCTAGAGTATTTGTTGGTTATTTCCATGTAAAACACTTGCTTAGCCATCACAAGTTGATAATGATTCAATAAACACGTTATTAACAATAAACTAATTTTATTTACAATACAATTTTTGGTGGTGCTGTCACACTAAATTTGTACCGGCTGCCAAATTTGTACCGGGCGCGTCATCCATATGTAATCCATTCCAAACCTGCCTGCAACAGATGATCGCGTCGTCCTTTGCCGGGCAGGTTTCAAAAAACATTCGCGCTCATGTTGCCGAAGACGAAATAACATAGTACAGTTAACGGATCGCTAGATAACACTTGTTTTTACTTTATATTTGTATTGTATTTCATTTTTTAATCAAATTTATCTAGTAAACTGAGTGTTTAAAGCAGGTTTCAAAAAACATTTGCGCTCATGTTGCCAAAGACGAAATAACATAATACAGAAAACGGATCGCTAGATAACACTTGTTTTTACTTTATATTTGTATTGTATTTCATTGTTTAATCAAATTTAGCAAGTAAACTGAGTGTTTAAAGCAGGTCAAGGACGAAATAGCACAATACAGATAACGGATCGCTAGATAGAAGGTTCGCAAATGTTCATGAACCTTTCACGTCATTCGAAAGGTTCTAATCATCTGATCATCTGTTGCCGGGCAGGTTTGGAATGGATTACGTATTGATGACGCGCCCGGTACAAATTTGTCAGCCGGTACAAATTTAGTGTGACAGTGCCATGCTAATGATGATATAACTTAATGCTGTCAGATTGTCCGTTATGATGGGGCAGCATAATCTGCGCACGCGCGACACCGCATTATTTTTTTTTTCATATTTTCATATATTTTTTTTTTCATTTTTTTTTTTTGGCCTGTTGTTGGCCTGGCGGGGGCGCTCGTTGGCCTGGCGGCCCGCCAGGCCTGAACAATGGTAGGGGAAACACTGGTTGCAGATACTGTGCATACAGTACAACAAAACGAAAACGAAAACTAGAAATATAATGAACAGCATCAATGCTCTCTTTCAGTTCTTACTAGATCACAAAATCAAGCGACCACATCAGATGTCCTACATGAAGGATGTTTATAACAAACAGTTCCTTAGCCCGCGGAGTTGTGTAGGTGGGCGGGGCCTACGTACCCTGGACGATGAGGTAGACCTGCGAAGTCTTGGGCTGCTGCTTGGTCTGTATAGAGCAGGTGTAGGAGCCTTCATCGTAGACGTCCACCTGGAAGAAGAGAGAGGCCGGCTCAGCAGTGGAACACCTTGTACCAGAGGACAGACTCCACGCGTACCAGACTGTCACGTACGATTGGCTGACTGTCATGAAAGTCATTCCATCTCAAGGTTCACTATTTTCACTGAGAATATTTCACTGTCATACTTTGTAATCCGTTGTCTTTCCTTTCTCCTGGGAATGAAATGACTTCACACCACTCACGAAAACCCTTGAGAATGAATAGCCCTTCATAAAAAAAAAAGTGTAAGCCGGTATTTGCAACAAAAGGAACCGTACACATTAAGTATCGGAGCAGTGGATCACATCATGTAACAAATTATTGCAATAGAGCGCATGATAGCACTTGGCTATTTGTGTTACCTTCTGTATGCGTAGGCTGTATTCCAGTTGTCCTTTCGTGACCAGGTCGACTCTGGGGTCCAAGGACCACTTGTCCTGGCTTGCGAAGATGATGTTGGATCGGTTGAGCCAGGCCACCTTGGACACCCTGTCATCCACGTAACACCTGTGGGGGTAGCAGCAGGGCAAAATATGGTGAGAGGTATAACAGAATGTGATGGGAAAGCGTAGTGTCATGAGGGGTTGAGGTGAATGAGCAGAACGATGAGTGAAACCCTCTTCATTCTGTTGTACGCAGTCTCACTAAAGAGAACCATGGAGCATGATGGGTAATTAGCAACAAGTACCTACATACAGGCAGTAGAAGCAATGCTGTGTACAAGACGTTTACGGTTTGAAAAAGTAGCGTGACCTAAATAATTGACTGAATTCACATCTAAACATCCATATTGCCTCCCATTACATATTTTTTTAAGATCAGGTTATTTTGCATCCAAAACATTGATTTATCTCCCATTCTTTAAAGGAATGAAGAATGCCTCTGGCCCCCTCTTCCTCCTCTCCCCTGCTCTACACGTTCTGTCTGATGAGGACATCTCCTTTACCAGTGAGCCTATTCCTCCAGATGAGATGGGACAGCCGCATCCTCCTGTTTACTCCTCACTGCCTGCTGTCATTACACACCAGAGGGCGAGAGAGAGAGAGAAAGCGATAGAGAAAGAGAGCGAGCGAGAGAGAAAGAGAGAGAGAGAGAGCGAGAGAGAGAGAGCGAGAGAGAGAGCGAGAGAGAGAGAAAGAGAGAGAAAAGGAGAGCAAGAGAGAGAGATAGAGCTCAGAGAAAAGGCGAGAGAGGGAGAGTGAGAGAGAAGAGAAAAGGAGAGAACAGAGAGAGGGAGGGAACGATAGAGAGAAGGAGCGAGAGAGAGAGAGAGGGGGAGGCGGGTGGAGGGGAGGCGCAAGTCTGCCGCGTAATGTGAATAAACGTAAACGGAGACGACGTCAGGATCAATGAGAACGAATATGGGCCGTAATGCAAGCTGGCGGCGGATGCGTCTCCGATGCAAATCCTTGGCTCCCCTGAGCCCCTGGGATCGGGACCGGGATCGGCTGTGCAGAGGGATGGCGGAACACCTGGGGCAGAGTTCTTTTCCGGGAGTGCAGCGGAGCGGAGGGGAGGGGAGAGGAGGGTAGGGGGGCTGGGCCAGGTGTCTGGTGATGCCAGGGTGCTTGGTTAACACAGAGGGGAAGCGTGGGGCACACGCTAATACTCCACTGGTGTGCACCGGTGCGAAGGGCAACAGGCTTTAGATGCCTTGTTTATCATCCCAGCAGGACACAGGAATGCACGGTTGACTGGTTGTGTGGGCGTCTAACCGCCAGACAAGACGTTTCAGGACAGCCTCGTATATATATATTTTTTTGCAATGTAAACATCGATCCACATTCATCAAGCCGTTAAGGTGTTTGCGCTAAAGCTACGGGATGCACCTGCATACCCAATGAAGCACTTAGTGCGAGCGGTGCCAACTTTCCCCGTGTGATAATTGGGTGCTCACTGGAGCAGTAGGCCTTGGATTCAGCGCTCAACATCACGTTAGAGGTGGAGAAGGTGGAGCAGTTTGTCTGGCGGTAAGATGCTGGAGGGATAAGGGGAGGGATGGGGGGAGGGTGTCGCTGGTTTAATCTATCATTCGTCCTTGCTAAGTGTGGAGTTCAACCTGAGAGCACTTAACCCCATGGCCGGCCTCGGCCATGTAAGCTTGCTTGGTTGACAGAGGTAGGAAAAGCACTATAAGCGCAGTCCATTGATCATGGGGATTCCATTGCTGAGTATATTATGGACACTCTCAATGAATAAAAGCCTACGTGAAAGCAACAACACATTTCAGCTAAACAAACCAGTGCAAATCCACCATAGCACTATGTAGAAAAAAAGACACTCTATGTAGAATAAAACAGCAGGATACATAATCATATGGTTGTGTGTGGGTGTCAATCTGACATTTTGCAGTCTTCATTTTGTAAGCAGCAATGAAAACAACCACTAAGCGAAACATGTTTTGCCAATTTAAAATCCACATTCAACACCACTTTGAGGTGTTTTTCGCGGCGTATCGACAGGCATACTCAATTAACCACTCAGTGCAGGTAAGTGCAAACATTAGTGTGACTGGCACTCATGCACAGAGCCTCACCTCGAAGGTATTGCGTAATCTCTCCACACAAGCCAAGCTATGTGCATTCCAAACGTCTGTCACTCTGCCATATGCTGCCCCATATGGGTAAATAAATAAATAACTTTTAAATAGAGCTCAAGAAAACACTCCAACAGTGCATCGCATGCAGCTAAATAAAGATTGTAGGGTGACCCTTGAGCATTTCCTTTTCACCCCTGCCTCTCAGCCTCTCTGTCGTTCCCTTCTCTCCTGTTGGCCCACATAGACGTCTCCGTCTGATTCTGCATCCCCTATCCTTTTGGTTCTGTCACCTCTCTGTCGACCCCACGAGGAGCAGAGGAGGAAGCTGTGGCCGACAACTCAGGGACACTATTCATGGAGCTGAACAAGGGAACATATTCTCACACTTCCATCGGGTCTTTGCCTCTTGTCCTTTCTCTCTGGTGCCCCCCAAACCAGTGCAAAGAGCCGAGCATGCTGGGTGAAAGGTAAAAGGTGCTTCCGGTTCTCTGCTGAGAGCCTTGGCACGAGCTTCCTGTGATCTGTCAGAGCATCTTGTATCGTGTCTGCAAGCCTGGCTCTGGTTCTGGAGGGCGGAACAAGCTGTCAGGGCGTTGTCGGGGCAGCATTGATTCTGAGTCTGGGGGGGGGGGGGGTTGCGCTTGGCTTAACAAATAAAGATTAACAAATAACAACAACAAATGACCTGCCACCGGGGGGGCCGGTAGAGATTGCGTTGGTAGAGGGAGCTGAGATATGGCATTCTTGGCCGCCTCGTAAGACATTAAAACAGAGCCGTGATTTAATCAGCCTTATATCAACTCGCCATGTCTTGGTGGTTCATTTTGAAGATGTTGTTAAAACCAATACGACCACTATTCAATTAACATATTTGCAACTCAAGGCCCCTTCATTTTACATTCAAATGAGCCACGTATCACCCACTAGCGCCTTTCAAAGGCGTGTCAATCCACCGCAAACTTTCTCGACTCATAAACGAACAGCTTCTCTGCATTTCTGTAAACACCCGAGGCCTGCAAGCGGGGGACATCTGTCGCCTGAACTTCTTTATTTTGGATTCTAGAGCAGAGCCGGTTGCTGTTGATCAGTGCCACAGAGAAGCAGGGCCAGAGTGGCTCTAAGACTGTTTATGATGGATGCCGCTGGTGCACTTCCACACTATTTTACCAGGAGCCGTGTTGATGGATGCCCCGTTGAAATACACCATCCTTTCCCCCCTCCGCCGCTGCGGCGTGCCAGTGGCCGACCAGCCAATAGTGTGCCGCTGACAGGGGCCTGAACGGGCTGACAGATGCCCGGGCCAGGGCTGCTGAGCCGGGCCGGGGTTGACAGGAGGGCCGGGCCGGATGGATCCGTGCTCCGGGGCTAGCCGTGGGGGGAGGGCCACAAACCCCCACCGCAGCCTGAGAGGGAGACTTTAACGAGGGGAGAAATGTGCCAAGCTTGACAGAACAGCCACACAATCGCCCTCACCCAGACCAACGCACACACACACACACACACACACACACACACACACACACACACACACACACACACACACACACACACACACACACACACACACACACACACACACACACACACACACACACACACACACGTGCGTGTGTATACATCCGCCCACACACAGACACGCACACGCGCGCCTCCTTTAACTCTGACCTATCCGTCAATACCAACCTCCTTTTTCTTTTCGCCTCTCTGATACCGCTCCCCTGTCAACAAAACCCAATTTTACTTCCTACTTCCTCCTCTCCTCCGGCTTCTATTTTCAACTCTGTCTCACATCATGACTTCACACTCCCATTTAGGGAATGCCTAAATCTATCAACGACAGGACACACGTTCACTCAAGTGTGGATGATGGCTGGTAAAAACCTGCTCATCCATAACAAACACATACCGACACACAACGAAATTAAGATATTAACTAATAAGGGTCGACTTGTTTTCATGTTACAACTTTATTTATTTATTTACACCTGCGCGTCATTGTGTTATGAACCTCAATCAACTTGTTAATCTTCATTAATCCTTTATTTAACTGCTGACAGCAAAGGCCAGGGGGGTCACACTAATTGTGTGGTGCCGGAAGGTCGGTGTGGATCGGTTGAAGCTTGTTTATGAAAAACTGTATTCAGGTTTAACGAAGCATTTAATAAGAGAAATGATGAGGTTGATAGAGGGTCTCGTGCATCAATAGCATATTTAAACACAGTGAATTTTCATCAGCTAATAGCGGATGCAATCAGAACATATTTATATATTTCTTCTTTCATCTCAGTCTTTTTGGGCTGGGATCTATTCGTGGAAGATCCCAGACAATCCCACATGTGGGACAACTCAAGGGCAAAAAAAATCTTTTCACCAGAAGATAGAATAAGATGGCAAAAGGTTACAGAAGAGTCGGCTGCTTTGATTTAGCTGTTTTCCATTTCTATTCAATTTCAAGGATTTCAAAAAAGGAGGGCGAAACATTCGGCGATAAACCACAGCGCCGCGTTTACCTGATGATTGAATTGGTAACCAAGGCGTGCATCCGAGGCACTACAAATATGACTTTTCCCTCTGTCTCTCGGCCCGCGTCAGGCTGTCTGTTTTTCTGCCTGTGTGGGCAACCAACACATTGCACAAATTTATGGAAAAAAGCGTACAGATACAGACACGTACGGTTCCTCGCTGATGTAAGTATTGATGCGTGACCCGAAACACAAGCAACATACAACCCTGCACCGGAGTGCGCGCATTGAGCCTGTGTTCGTGTTGCTGCATTAGCAGCCCAAACGGTCTCCCCGGCAATGTCACATCTATCAGAATAGACTGTGAGTACTGAGTACCACTTGGAACCCTTCTGCCTGCTCAGTGCATGAAGCCATTCCCTCCCGCTCCCCACTGGCGGGCTTGCATCGCTGCCTCAAGCGAGATATTAATCAGGGCAGGGATGATTGTTTTGAAACTTGGCCAGCAGACAGTGTTGAGGAGGGGGAAACTATATATTTTCGTCAAAAAATTTGTTGCAAACTCATAGGAATATTTAGTTCCTGCTTGATGGAAATTTGGTTGGCATCACACAGATTCATCGCTAAGGGTTTGCGAGTGCCAGAGCTGTTAGATTCTATGTGTCTAATATTTTCCAAACCTGCGAAACTATTCCAAAATGATGTGTAGCCTCTCTTCCCTGTGCTCCAAAAGGTTCAAGAAGGTCTGCAATCCTCAACTCATTAGCTACTCTTACTGAAATCCATTCGCAAAATCTGTGTTTTCTGCTTTGATCCCCCGATATAAACCTGAGCCGTGGACACGTTTTCCTACTGAGGGCACAGTCCAAAATCCAGCACCCACAAATTTCCACAGAAATAATGTATTCAAAGCAGCACCCAAAGTGCACCGTGCATACGCCGTTCAGAAAGCCCTACTTCTGCACCACGTTGCTGTGTGAAGAAAGGGTGCTTTGCTGTAATGAGTCGGTGATGGATAGCATCTTGTTCCAACGCAGGCAGAGGGATCTGTGGCAAGGCCAGAGTGCTGCCATTAAATCTCAGGAGAGAGTCTGGGCTACCTCTCTCTCTGTCAAGCCTCCCCCTTTGTCTTCCTCCACCATGCTCTTCCTCTTGCTGAATCACCTTGCCTGGTCTCTCTCTCCGTCGTTGGCCTTTTCACCCATATCCGTCTTTATCGTCTTAACACCTTTCTGGCCTCCCTCTCCCTCTCTCTTTCTCTCTCTCACCGTCGCCCCTTCATCCTTTTTCTTTCCATTCATTGCCCCCTCCCTTCTGTGCTCCTTTCCCTCACCCCTATTACACTCCAATATCTATGGCCATGAGCAGAAGAATGAGGGGGACACACGAGGCAATGTCAAACGGTCAAGTGTGCGTCTGCGTGTGCCTGCCAATGAACGAACGAAAGAGACAAGAAAATGTGCAATTACTGCAAGACCCTTATACTAGTAACTTCTGAAGGCAGTTTTTACTTATTGACTCAATTTCCTCCCTGGCCATAAAGCGGGCTGCCCTGTTGTACTCAATGCTAATTAGAGGTTTTCAATGAGTGCCCTGCAATTTCTCTAATGAACGGCCCACTCTTTATCGATATCCCCAGGGGTTTACGGGCCTCATTGAGGGCATTCCACACGTTCACCTGTTAGTTGATCCATCACCGACCTCTCTGACCTGCTGCAGCAGCATCATCAATACATCGCAAGACGTTGAGCTTTAAGGCTTCACAAAGGTGCAGAGACCAGGGGTATAGCAATTGTAGACAGCCTTTTAACACCTTGAACTTGACGTAGCAGGGAGTGCAAATAAGGCGCTTGGGGTTGTGGGTTCTTTGACACATTTTTTTCTGTAAGAATTGACTCTTATGAACCTCCCACCTTACTAACAAGCATATCTCCCTTGTGGGCTCTTTCCTTGTAAGGGAGGGAATTGTTTACTGGGTTGCTGGCTGCGGAGGAAAGCCATTCTTAAAGAGGCCTGTGCAAAAACCATGCACGGCAGCTTATTCTTATGGGCTGGCTTTAAAGGTTAAACAGCAGTGCCGCAGGACTCCTCAAATGATACCCAAGATTGACAGGTGTCATGTCCAATGAGAAGGTCAGGCTTATCTTCGGTGACTTGTTGTGCAGATGGGAATAGCTAATTCGCGGGCCGATAAATAAGTTGAAGAAGAAAGATTGACAGTGGGTTTTTTGTTAATCCTGACTCAGGAGAATATGCCAATTATAAAATAGTCCCCATGCTCTTCAGCAGATGTCCATTTCTTGTGCCAGTAAGACTTCAATTTCCAAACATTAGGCTAGCCATCAGTGTGCTCGAAATTTCTCTTATTATATTACGCCTACAATGTTTGCATTGGATAAACCATAGCAGTCAATATAATTGCACCTCAATGCTGTCTTTTGACACTGGTTTCAGCATATTAATTGGCAACGCTGCCCAAATAATCAAAGAGGCTCTACAGCTAACGGATGCAACCCCATGCAAACGGCGGAACTCACCAATTTAGTTTGTAAATTATGACATCATTTTTTGTTGTGACGTATAATAACGATCATATAACGGTAATTTGACATGAAACAGACATATATATTCATTAATAAAAGAAAGTAAACATTGTTAAATGATCAATTTAACATATGATTTAATTAAATGAATAATGTATCACAAAGAAATGGCAGCATAAATGCAGACACTTGTATACCACCAACTTGCTCCATAATGTCTGTTAGTTTTAGTCAATAATTTATTTCTCTCTGTGGTCGATGGTGTAATCAAGGCAACAATGGAACATGTTATTTTCGGCACATATGCAATGCTATAATTACCGTTAAGTGTCCTCGCCTTCGACTTACTGATAACTACGGGCTTAAAGGGGACCATTGGAAAACATCAGCGTGGGTCTCCGTAATATCCTGCCCAAAGAGTGTAAAGGACTGTGAACACAACAGTATTCCCTTCATACGTTTAAAACATTGTTGACCTTCCAATAGTGCTGCTGAAAGCGACCATATGTGCAGCCATAGTGTCTGCCCGGAGAATGCGGGGGAGAGGTGAGATTCTATTCAGTAGTGATGCGGAGATCTCTGAATGATCCGGTCAATGAGGTTCATACTGTTGACTTGGCATTTGGCTGTCAGTCAGGTTAAGCGATGGGGGTTGACTGGCGGCTTTGATAACTTCATGAATACAGTCCGGTACACCTGACCGACATCCCCTGCGTCACTAAAGTGATTATGTCTCTGACTCCTGGACCTTTCCAACAGCACAACTCATCATGGTATAATCCATGGATGGATTCAAGGGTTTAGGGGTTGTTTATGCTACGGGGCATGGCCCCAGTGAACAGCAATTCCTAACGCTATAAAGCCTCATAAAAAAGCACAAAGTACTATTGTAAAGCTACGTTATTTATGCTTGGCGAGCAAATACATACAAATAATTAATTACCGGGCGCTTTTATGCTTAAGGCCAATTCCATTGGCGGTTTAAAAAGACAGAACAGATTAATGAAGTCACAAGGAAGTATATTGGCATTCTCTGTTTCTATTTAGTGGAGAAAAATACACATATTTAACGGTCTTCTTGTCGCAGCGAGGAAAGCTTGTGGTAATTAAAGTGCAATTAAACACCACACCATTTGTGTTTGCCTCAATGTTAGTGTGTTAACATCTTTTACCAATAATGAAATACCAGTTTATAAGGAAAATATCATTAGGCCCCTACAGCTACTGCAATGCAATGGAATGGAGGAGCAAAACAACTTCCTCGAACAAGAGTTTGACTTCAGTAAAGGAGCATGGCCTTGTCCAACAGCCAACTGCAAATAAGCAAATACTTGTTTAATATTCACAGGAAAAAAAGGAACACTCAAAATAAAGGTAAGCAGAAGAGAAACCGTAATAGAAAGAAAATGCAAGGCGGCAAAAACAGCAAGGACAGCAGATAACGAAGTCTTGGATCTCACCCAAACACCGGGGGTTTTACATATATGGTCTTTTTTAAGTGACGTTGAGCCCTTTTGGTGTGTGTGTGTGTGTGTGTGTGTGTGTGTGTGTGTGTGTGTGTGTGTGTGTGTGTGTGTGTGTGTGTGTGTGTGGTGTGTGTGTGTGTGTGTGTGTGTGTGTGTGTGTGTGTGTGCGTGTGTCAAAATGCCTCATCTGCATACGGATAGAAAAGCGGGCTAGGGGTACGAGAGCCAGGGTAATGATCTGTCAAGGCTTTATTATCACAACAGCCTGGAAACCCCCCTTCTCAGCGGCTGCATGGGCACCCAGGCCATCAGGCTTCCTCTTTTAATTGCTTCTACGTCTGTGCCGGTGGATCTGGAGGTACAGTGAAGGGGATGGGGTTGGTGCTAGGGGTTGTGCCAGGGTTGATGATGGGGTCACGCAGACGAGCAAAGGAGAGGGGAACCAGGGAAGAGTTTTCCCTGTTTTCAGCCGATAACGCGGTGGCAATCGGCACAGGCCGGGATAAAGAATGCAGAGACGGAAATGTCTGAAGTAAAATACAATCTCTTTGTATTAATCCTTTCCCGGGGCAGAAATCTCCCTGCTTGTTGGCCAAATTTGCAATCCGTTTTTTACTGAACGCAATCCTAGACAAATAATGCATAAACTAATAATGATGCCGAAATGAAATTCTCCACTGGTTACGGGTTAGGAGATAATAACAAACAAAAAAAATAATTTGACTCATTACAAAATGCAGTTCCGTGTGAATGAGCAAATTAGCCTCTGGCACAAACAAGGATTAGCAGACGGTTTGGAGAATTGGAAGGGAAAAAATGGCACGGTACATTTGCCTTTTCAGCAGGAAATAGGAAGTCCACATTTCTGTGTTGCCTATATTGCTAAGACTACTGAGGATATAGAGGTACAGATCTGCTGCGCTGCCTTAAGAAGATTTGACAACTTGGTTTTGCAGTCGCTTAAAGAAACACTGGGGGAGATTAATGTCCGCCGCTGTTCAAGGGATTAGTCAAGAATGTATAGTCACTTAACTTCCCCCGCAAGCATATGGCCTTGAGCTGAATCAGCACTTCACCAATCACCATTTGTTGCTGATACCTTTAGATTTTGATAACACACTTTAATGACACTTTAAGGAAACGTTGGGGGCCATAGCGTGGAGCGATATTTATTCAGCAATTTCCATCAGCATACCATAGCACCAGTTGAACACCGGTGAGAGAAACCACCATTTGTTTTTATTGTTTTGGGATGAAGATGTTATTTGTCACAGAAAGATGCCACTAGACTTTGTGGTTCCACAATATTACCCCCAGACCCTTCCTCAATGGTATCTCCTACACGGCCCCGCGCCGCGCAGCTCCCAGATAAACACGTCCGGGGAAGCGGCCCGCTGGGTTGCCTCTGATTCGGATTCCACCGCCAGCGTCTAGGCGCCCTCGCTCACATCAAGTGGAAAACCCATTTTGCGCCGCCTCAGCTCGGCCAATTTCTATCTGTCACAGGTACCGGGGAATTGACTGGGCGACATATAGCATATCACCTTAAAGTGATGGCAAAACGGGAAATCACTTTGGGCTGGCCACATGCTCCTGTCGCTTTCCATAAGAACTCTGTTCAGTCAGAGAGAAAAAGTCCTTAAGCATTAACGCTTTGTGGGGGAGGAAGGAGTGGGGGGGGGGGGGGGGGGGGGGGGGAGTCCACTGGTGCCCGGTCTTGTCTCCTTGACCTAGCTCGCGATGGATGGTCTGAGAACAAAGTGGAACTCTGGTTTGTAGGCTTTAGATAGCATAGCAAGACACCCATGCACTCACACGCCAACAAAACCCCCACAAATACGCACATATGTCCGTGAAACACCCCCACGCACACACATACGTGCACTCCCACACACGTTTGTGGACACCAACAAAGCCATATGTGCACAGTGCACAGAAGGACTAACAAACATTCACACACACACACACACACACACACACACACACACACACACACACACACACACACACACACACACACAAACACAGTGGTGTCGACCCTTGGCTTTCGGCAGCTTCTATGTGCTCTTACATTTCTTGACCTCTACACAGAAGACTAGCAAAAACAAGATACGGACGAAATGCAAAAATGCTAATGTAAATGCCAATACATACACCCACAGATCCCTCAGGGTTTCATGCGGATATCCTGTGTGGGTTCAAGGTGGCAATGAACAATTTTTTTTCAGGGCTCAAGCTTGTTATTTTTAAGTACTTGATTACTTCTGTAATCCAAAGTCAGATTAGGTTGGAAATTCAAGCACTGAAATGCAAATGTGGAGAAATTCCCATGTCAATAAAGAAAACACAATCATTTGGCTGATTCTACATGATGATGATTTTGTTCCCCACAAAAGTGTGTATGCATGTGTACATACAAACACACTTTTTTCGGAGTTTACCCATCTGTCACAATAGCAGTTAAACGCACACAAATCTTTTCCTCCACTTCAAAGGACAGTTCTTGGTCAGTCCACCAGGTGTCTTCAGAGCCTGTGCTGAAGTTTACTGGTACCCTAAACTAGATTTATTTTCTTGCGCTGTTAATCAATGCTATGGCTCTCACACACCTCTTCTCCGTTCTGCTTTAGAGTTCAATCGCCTCCTGAGTAGAAAGAGCTGGAATCATCGACCAAAGTCATCCTCCATTAACTCAAGGTAAACGTAGGATTCTATTATTAATAAAGTCTAAAAATCAGGAAGTCTGCATCTGGAACCCTTGGAAGATAAAGCTATTTTGGGTTCTTGATGATCACCCCATTCTTGTTTTTTTACTGTTTGGTTCTTGCTGCCTTTGACAAACTAATAACCGGTACACATGTTTTTATATGTATTCAAGTGGTAGCTACAATACAGCTGCGATGATAAGCGGGAGCTACGCTATACCATGTGTTTGCCAGAGGCCTACATCTAAGGCTGGCAGCTATTTTCATGAAGGTGGAAGAGTCGTGTGATTGGCTTAAGTGTGAGGAGAGAGAGAATCTCGTGGAAGTGCTTCAAGTGCCTCCGCCTAAAAGTACGAGGCAATGTATTCTAGAAGAAAAGGTACGATAAAAGGGGTGGTAGAAACGAATGGTTGTAAAGCAGCCCGTGTACTCGCGGATAAGTGCATGTGGTGCGAGATGAACAGACATCTGCATATGTTTATAGAGAGGCGACACATGTTTGGCTGAGCAGGTGTGAGTGGTGATAACACACTGGACAAGGCGGAATACTAATAGAAAGAATGAGGTCTGGATTCACTTGAAGGTGAACTTCAAGATCTGTGATGTCGTACTTGAGTGAGGGCATTTAACGCAGAATGCCTATCAACGGGAGACTACTCCTGTGTACACAGGTGTGTGCTTGTGTGTGTCTGTATGTCTGTTTGTGAGTATGTGTCTGTGTATATCTCTCTGCTTGCGCATGTGAACGTATAACTGTGTCTGTTTGTGTGTGTGTGTTTGTGTGTGTGTGTCTGTGTGTGCGTGCGTGCGTGTGTGCGTGCGTGTGTGTGTGTGTGTATGTATGCGTGTGTGCTCATGTGTGTATATCCAACTGTCTGTCTGTGTGCGAGTGTGTGCGTGCGCGCCGTTTGAGTACACTAGTCGTTAATCACAATGACGGTTCCCTCCTTTAAGTGTCAACCTAAGTGGAAACAGTGTCAGGGAGGGAGAGGGCATTCGGCACGTCAAAAAAAAAATCTATTTTTACCAGGAGCACGGCGGACAGTAACGTTCCACCGACACTGCCGCCGGAGGGAGCCTCAGTGGCAAGCTTTACTTTCCAGGTTTTTTGTCACTGGAGTTTGAGCCCCAGCCACAAATTAGTGTCCCCGTTCTCACCAAGTCCACCTGGGTCATCTCCATAAAGGAACCGAAGACAGGCCAGGATACTGCATGGGTTTTACGTGTCGCTGCTCCGTCTTCACTACAGGTCAGAAGATCAGTGCTATGATCGGCGTTTTGGGTCAATGTTCTGAGTCAATTCGTGTCTGCGGAAGCTGGAATCACAGAACATTCTCTTCTGAAATAACTTTTATTGTGCCGTTTAACGGCCTAATTGGATGAAGATAGAAGTATATTCAATGTACTGGGCACATTTTTGACATTAGCCATCACATATAAGCGGCATTTTCTCTATTCTGACATCCACTTAAGCTGAATGGATTCTCTGAATCCATCAATACTGTAATGAAACACTAGCTTTCAAGAACACGAACGAGAACACTGCGTTCCATTTGACCTGTAGATCTGTCTTTTTATCTATTCCTGTTGCCATTATTAAGGTTTAAGGCCAGGTCAGAAAATGTACATATCAAAAAAAAAATACGAGTCTAAAGCTTGACTTATAAAACAGGATTGACTCCCCACCTTCATCTGTGAACTCTGCTGGCATCTGTCCAGTTATGGTAGCTGCCGATATATTCTAACACAGCAGAAGGAGTCTTTCACGGTTTCAGGGTTAAGGGTTATTTTTGAACGTATACGTCTCTTTATCGTTAATCCATATCAAGCAAAATCAGAGGTAAATAAATCAAATTGAAAGAACTGTTGTCTGGATAAAGTATCGAAAGAAGGATATGCCCGTAATATAACAGGCAAGAATAAGGACCAATTCAGTGCAATCATTGTCTTGATTGAAGGTTATCGCGGAACATAAGCAGACAGCTGAAAGGAAAACCTGATGCCAACGATTCCACAGCGGCATATTCGAACAGCAATCACTGAAAGCAATCTTAGCCCAGGGTCGCGTGGTATCGCTGAGCCCAGGGATCTCTGAGGAAGCGCATTGATTTCCTCACCAAACCAGAGAGACGTTATGCCGCCTGGACGACCCTCTTTCTATTGATAAGCCTCTCTTCCATCAATGAGGCCACAGTTGTGTTTCCTGAGGAGACACTGGACAACAAAGGGCAGGTAGAAACAAAGGTATAAACGATGCACGTTTCTTTCCACGCCTTTCTGTTGTCATCGCATCAGCCTCGGTTTATCTTTCATTAAAGCTTGGGAAGGATTATAATATATTGTGTGTATATTCAATAAATGAATGTTGCTATTTGTCATCGACAAAAAGTCATGTTAAATACTGTCATGCAACACAATAACAATTTCAGGGCACACAGTTCTGCTGCAGTGACTCTGGGACAAGTACAACGTGATTACATCACACCCGAGGGATTCCACTCCTGATCCGGGATCGATGGGGGCTTTGGGTGTCGTTTGATGTCACCATGGGTGTCAAGGTTTAGCTTGACTTTGGCCTGGCAGCATAAGCTCTAGCACTGAAGATCGGTGCAAGGGCAGCAGCACGCCGCCTCTTAAAGTGGGGGCGATTTATGGATGCGGGACCCTGGCAAACGTCGTAATCACTGACCGAAGAATGCGGCTGGCTCTCGGAGTGACTTTCAAAGAAGAACTTTGCTTAATATGCTATCTATTTCGCTCTCACTCTCTGCTTCACTGTCTCTCTCTCTCAAGGTGTTGGTCCAAAGGTGTCAGGTGGCCATGACATTGAACAGTGTGAGAGGTTATTGGATATTACCTGACCTTCTTTTATTATCATTACTGCAGCGGCAGGTCAAAATGTGCCTTTCGGAGCGGGCTGATTGCCTGGCTCCGTTACTACGCTTCCTCGGGTCCTCGGCAACACACACACACGCCCAAGTGTGCCGACGATCAGATGAGGGTTTCTTTCAGAGAAAATCAAAAGTCCCACATACAGAGACTCCTTTCCATTTAGTTAGATATCCTTTATGTTTTTGTACTTAGTAAAGAAATGAAGGCATGTCTTGACAGGAATGGGGCTGATAACAACAACGTATTTAACTGCTGCATTTCGTCTCTCCTCCACGCACACACACACACACACACACACACACACACACACACACACACACACACACACACACACACAGTCACACACACAGTCACACACACAGTCACACACACAGTCACACACGCACGCACACACACACGCACACACACAGTCACACACACAGTCACACACACACACACACACACACACACACACACACGACTACAAAGATCATTTGCACACATCTCACTACGGCGTCAGACGGCTGGTTTCACCGCATTGCGTGGCGCTGCGGCCCGTCGGAGCGCGGGACCAGGGGAGACGGAGTGACAGGCCGGCACACGGAACACTTGACTCTCCGCCCTCGGGGTAATTACCAGCCACAATGTTTGTCTTAAGGTGCGAGAGGAACAGGGTACAGGGGAAGCTACAAGGCTGTCTGCGCCTAAGCCGCAGCAATTATCTCAGGGCTTTTGCTGCGCGCAGAGCGACACGCGTGCGCGGAGTTGTGCGGATGTGTGTGCAGTGTGCACGTCCTGGCAGGTGTGTCACCGGGGCCTCTCCACTGGTGATTAGACTAGCTTGAGTCGGGGATGCTGCTGTCAGCTCTCAAACTCAGGCGGCCACACTCCCCCTGCATTATTGATACGAGTGTGAAGAGAGTGACTGTGTGTGTGTGTGTGTGTGTGTGTGTGTGTGTGTGTGTGTGTGTGTGTGTGTGTGTGTGTGTGTGTGTGTGTGTGTGTGTGTTTGTGAGTGAGAGACTGAGTGAATGACTGAATGAATATGTTTTCCTTCTCATAAGCACACATTGAGAATACAGCATATTTCAAAATGGGAAGAACTCCCCCATCAAACTTAAGTCTAGAAGAATACAACTCCTCCACCCATAATATTTTTTTTTTTTTTACAAATTGATCAGGCAATTACAAAGACATTGACAAATAGCCTGAATTAGAGCAGCCATATCTCCATAGTTAGGACTCTCAATTACAGTGGCAGCGGTTTAAATGAACTGCCATATGGGGTGACAGCATAATTTTCCCTCTGTCTCATGATTCGCAGCACCGTTTTGTCCCAAAGTTCTATGAGCACAGCTGTGCGACTCAATCCATACAGAGAAGAAAAAAAAAGACTTATTCTCATCTACGTGCCAACACACAGCCAAACTGGCGTGAAAATACTCAACCGGCCGCCCGAAGGCAATGGCAACCCAGGTCTTGAACAGAAGATGGGCACGTGAAACCGCTTCCCCCCAGTGTCTAGCGGGATAACATTTCCCCTGGCTGGCTGGCTGGCTGGCTGGCTGGCTGGCTGCCCCCCTCCCCGCCCCCGGCCTGCCTGCCCTCTGTAGCGGGACGCGCCCGCACGTCCACTAAATAAGTTGCCGTAGGGTGGCTCATGGATGGCAGCTATCCCCCCTGCTATGCAGCGCTGTTGCGTGCGTGTGTGCATGTGTGACTGTGTGTTTGCGTGTGTGACTGTGTGCGTTTGAAGCTTTAGGGCTTGTCTGTCTGCCAACATCCAAAGCAGGACATGGCTGGCAATGTCCCAACGGGACATATTTATAAATGTATATTTATATACATGTATATTCAAAAATATATGCATTAATGGTATCTATATTTTAAGTTCTCTCATGTTGCTGCCAACCTATGAGGTCCTATTTATAGACGAGGTTTGACTGCATGAATCATACAGCTGGAGGCGCTAAACTGTCAATCATGAAGGATGGAGAAGGGAGGAGGTGCAGGGATGGACGGACTGGGGTCAGGACTGTCGAGCAGATAAATAATACATAGACGACGTCGGGGGCTGGCGGTGTCGGGGGCGGGGAGGGGGCGAGATGGATGGAGAGCAGGCCGGTGTGCTCGGTGGATGAATGGACGGACGGCTTGATGCGATGTCTTGACGGATGGACCAATAGAGACGAGAGTAGAAGAAGAGGTGACGGGACGTTGGGGCTGAGTCGCTCGCAGGTTGGGTCCCACGTCCCCCACTGCCTCACTACACCCTGGCACCTGGACGCATTGGAACAGCTGCGGGATGCGCCCTTTTGCCTTTGCCTCTGACGGGAGGCTATAGGAGCTGCGGTTAACCTGCTATTATCACCGCCATATAAGTGACTTAGCAGCCACTCCGGCTCATAGCAGCCGTTAGCTGCTGATCGATGATGCCGAATTGCCTTGTTGACACCGGAGGAAGACCAGGTGTTACGCAGCATCATGTTAAGTGTGTTGGTGTGTGCGTCTTTGATCATGCAGTATTTGTGAGTCTGTGTGTTTGTGTGTGTGTGTGTGTGTGCGCATTGTGTTCAAATGAAATAGAGATTGAGTCGAGTGTGACACTAGATTAAGTGTTGATCTCGCTATAAATTCCCCCAGAGCTTTTGACTTCCACTCGCGATGCTTGACTAATCGAGTACCAAGCACCGATGTTAGTCTGTATGCATGCTCCATCTGTTTGGATCTTATTTGCTGTGTGGGTTTGTGTGTGTCTGTGTGTGTGTGTGTGGGTGTTCGTATGTGTGTGTGGGCGGGTGTGTATGCTTGTGTTTCTTTCCCTATGTGTGTCCCTGACAAGATGCATGCCTACAGGAATGTGTGTGTTCCATATGTTCCTAAATGTATGTGCTTTGCTGTGTGTCTGACTTTGTTTAGGTGTGTGTGTGTGTGTGTGTGTGTGTGTGTGTGTGTGTGTGTGTGTGTGTGTGTGTGTGTGTGTGTGTGTGTGTGTGTGTGTGTGTGTGTGTGTGTGTATGTGTGAGGGGGTGTATGCTTGCGTTTCTTTCTGTGTGTGTGTCCCTGACTGTGTCCGTGTGCGTTCTAGAGTGTTTGTGAATGTGTTAGTTAGTCTATTTACGTGCTTCCTTGCGTCTGTGTTTGTGTGTTCTCGTGTGTGTGTGTGTGTGTGTGTGTGTGTGTGTGTGTGTGTGTGTGTGTGTGTGTGTGTGTGTGTGTGGGTGTGGGTGTGTGTGTGTGTGTATGTGTGTGTGTGTCGGCCTGGGTGTGTGTTGTTTATAGAAGGGCTTTTAACATAAAGAGCTCTGTCAATCCTCCATCACTGAGTGTTGCGAGGAGTCTTGTCTGACCGAGACGGGCCGCCACTCCGGGACCCTCGCTCTGCCTTCCCAGCAGCCTATCTGCTAATGTTCAACGGCTGGGGGCGGATATTCGAGTATGAACATTAGGATCCCTCTCAGAGCCGCCCCTGCCTCTGGACCAACAGCCTGCTCCCACTGTTGTTATGCCCTATCCCCTGTGTTGCCGTGGAGATTACTGAACCCCCCCCCCCCCCCCCCCACACATCCTCCCTCCCACACATGCACCCTACACACGCGCACACACACACACACACACACACACACACACACACACACACACACACACACACACACACACACACACACACACACACACACACACACACACACACACACACACACACACACAAGCACAAAAACACACATACACACACAGGCACACACCCACTGCTGAGACTTGGATTCCTCCCTCAGCATCCCTGCCTC
>NC_079427.1:19093613-19118613 GCF_026213295.1 Gadus chalcogrammus
AATCATGCCAAGTACAGCCTATCCAAGCCTTTTTGACATATGCCAAACACCGTCATGATCATATGCCATGGTCCTGTTAATATTGCAAAACACTTATGTAAGGTCCTTTCTCTCACAGGACACAAAAAAAGGCATATATGCTGGGTGTGTGAGTGTCTGAATATCTGAGATTTAGCCAGCTGGCACTTTGGGAGTGCAAGCTAAGTGCACATGCCTTAACAACCAGAGGTAAACAAAAATAAAACAAAAGGCAACATGTTGAAGCAACACTCCCTTTAAGCTGATGGGGATCCGTTCCTGCAGAGAGAGTGCATCCATTAGAAACCTTCTTCTGAAGGTGATAAGCAAGTCCTGTACAGTGTTGCAGTACCGTCACCGTCGCTGGCACTCGAATCCTCTCGCTGTATCGGCTGTCATGATGTGTTCCCAACCCGAGTTATGTGCAGTAGTCCTACGTCCCAAATTAATTCTGCCAAAAACAACTTTGGAATGCCTTTCGGATATCCTTAAGAATAGGCCGAGACTCAAATTCGAAACCACTGTCTCAAAGGGCTTCAAATACTTTTCACCCATGACAGAACCCCTCAAAATCAACTCCAAGATCTCTTTCTGTTCTCTGGTAGGGATTCCTGACGGTTCCCTTTTCTCCACCATTTCATTGATGCACTGTTATCTTTGTTCGGTATGGGCCTTGACCTATAAGAAAAAATGGAAGTCGTTCACTGTTAGCATCTCAGACGTGAAGGTGCCATGACTTTACTAAGAAACCAAAGGTTGTGCCAAAAGGGAGGACGGTTTGTGTGCGTGTGTGTGAGCGGAAGACAAGGATGACTAATAACTAGGCGATGAGTGTGGGGATGTTGAACGAAGGAGTTCATGTGAAGTGAATTTGCATGGAAGAGCTTTGTTCATGTTCTCAATTAAGAATTGCATTTTTCCACTATGTATAACGTACATGCTCCACATACATTGGTTTGTGGTGTGTGTGTGTGTGTGTGTGTGTGTGTGTGAACTTGTGTGTGTGTTGGTTCAACAAGAAGTGTCTTTGAGAGGAGTGACAACGTGGTGCTTCACAGGAACTCAGTGGCACTTGACAATCGTCAATTATAGCAGGAACATCGGGAGGTGTTTACTCAGGAAAACACCTGGGAAGTTTGTGATCAGGAAGACTCAAGCGAGGATAGTAGAGGATCAGATAGAAAGTCAAACTTCTGATTCACCAGAAAGAAAACATAAAATGTATCAACAATGAATGTGGGACCAGAAGCAAACCGAAAGGATTCATTCACAACAAAGAGAAGGAACATGAAAGAGAGATGAGCAGTGCGGTCACGTGACTGGATAAGGGATTTCACAGATAACAAGATCATAACGAGACACCTATAGCAAACAGATCCTTTAACAGGGAGTGAAATATATTTCATAAGAATATGCAGAGACAGAGAGGGAGAAGAAAAAGAAAGGAGCCAAACTAACCTATAACCTTTTTCATAAAGTTGTATCTGATCTAATAAAAGTATCATGAAACTGGGTTTGATAAAATTAGAATAAAGCATACAATATTAAAGATTTATTTATCTTTTTATAATATACAAGGTTTTATTTTCGAAAATAACTGCATGCTTCTAGGTAACAAATGTGTTCAGGAACCAAGGACACCGATCTCAAACTACTGGCCTCTGTAAAATATTAATTTTCTTCACCGATCGGAAAATCAACTCACTTTCCCTTAATTGAACATGAAAAGCTCCCACAAACAAGGTATGACAGAATTAGATAAAGCCTGAATGAAAACCCAAACCACGCAGAAACTGTAACAACCAGATCAATAAGGGCCAGGATTCACAGTCCCAGACAACTCCCCTGGGAGACACGACAAGCTCATGCAGAAAGGTGCAACATTGCACCCTGAACAGTGTGGACATCCACATACACTGAGAACATGTCCGCCCATTTGCCTGGCTTCATACCAAACAAACAGACTGCTGCCATGTCAATTATTTAAACAAAACCTAGTAGCTTTCAGCTTTCAGAAAGTCAGCTTGAGTGGTTGTTGTTGTTCCTGCAGCAATCACCCTAATACTGAGTTCTCTTCGCCTCAGATGGATGAAGAGCCAACGGTTGTCTATTAGATAGATAATTGTATATTCCTTTGAAAACCAAAAACTTTTTTGATGTTTCAGATGCAGATAATGCACACACACACACACACACACACACACACACACACACACACACACACACACACACACACACACACACACACACACACACACACACACACACACACACACACGCACACGTGAAGCCACACATTTTCCACCAGGAGATTAATTAGGTATTATTATCTTATCTCATCCTATCTGTGTCCTATTGATCTGAAAGCAGCTCAACAAGATTTAAAGACCTGACAGTTTTCCCACTTTTTCCTCCTTAATTGTTCCCCAAATGTAACACAGCACAGACTCCTCCAACTAAAATAAATAGCATAAGAACCAGTGGTAGCGGCACTGGGCAGATGGAAATAAATAGTGATGGAAATAATGTCAGTCTCCCCATGCCACACACAGCACATAAGTGGCTTTGCTGGGCTGCTCCGACACACCGGTTGATGATTGGTTGACCTTTTATTGTAGAGTTTGAATCATGTAACACGCAGAGCAGGTGTTCCATGCTGCCATGTCAGAGATCTCAGCGTGCGAGGTGATGGCTGGTTTAACCTGTGTGCTTGATAGTCCAATGCACAACTGTGTGTGTGTGTGTGTGCAGCCTCAGCAAGCACCAGAGTGTAATCAGTCTGACTGGGGCCAGGTGAGGCTGCTTAAACCATCCATCAACCACAAACACTCCACAGGTAGAATAATTGTTTTCTCCTGATAGTGACAAAGGTATTGAATTACAAACAGAAAGGTTAACCACATCTTGAAAGAAACGTTCAAAATTCACAGGGGTGGCTATTAACAATTCCATGGAAACATTGCTTGTTTACTCCCGATGCATTTGAGGGCCCGCTGAATACATTCTCTGGTCGACAGGAGACACACCCTGTCAATGCGGTCTATTTCCACTTTCGGCAAAGCTATGAATACATCTCCTATGTGGGATATTCTCTCTCTCTCTCTCTCTCTCTCTCTCTCTCTCTCTCTCTCTCTCTCTCTCTCTCTCTCTCTCTCTCTCTCTCTCTGAAAAGAGTTACAAGGGGTAGTGGTGGAAATCTCCCCCTATGAAGGGAAACAACCCTACAGGACCCTGATCAAGACCAAGATCCCTTCGTCAAAAGCGGTCGTCAATGGCTGGTGATTAATGAAAGGCATTGTGGGACATTTCTTTTAACAATCGGTTTTCAGTATGCCTCTGAATCACTCCGTTTTGGATGGCCAAGAAGCCATACGACGTGGCCCTACGGGACACCCTACCCCACGTGGGAACACTCCTGACCTGTGTATGTTTTCTTTCATTTCCCGGGCTATCAGAAACCTGTGCTTGCTTTCTCTGGGTTGTGATGACCAACTGCCTCAGAATCATAGTCAGCCCCACAGAGACATATGTTACTGCTGTTACTGTTATGTTGTGGGCTTAACAGAATCCTTACAGGCCCTACCGGGGGGGGGGGGGGGGGGGGGGGGGGGGGGGATGGGATA
The DNA here is from genome assembly GCF_026213295.1 of Gadus chalcogrammus. NCBI lineage: Eukaryota > Metazoa > Chordata > Actinopteri > Gadiformes > Gadidae > Gadus > Gadus chalcogrammus. Next base: position 19,097,255 of record NC_079427.1, read on the forward strand.
GCAGGACTTGGCTCTGGTAAAGGACAGTTAAGACTCGGCAGCTGTCCTACTGCTCTGTCCATGATGGGACTTGGTGGGCCACCCCATCTTTAAATGCGCCACTGGATTAAGGATGGATCATCTCAACTCGAGAGGGCGGTAATCTATGAACCGAGTTTCCGGACGTCCAGATGCACAGAGAGCAAGAAGGGGGCAGCGCTGGCGTCTGAGATGAGCCGAAGGTCACGCCCTAAATCGCTAACACTAGGGACGATTAAGTAGGAGAAAAACAATGCAAAGAAGGCCCAAGCACGTTACCACCTTAGGGTTAATCTTACCAGAAAGTCTTGTGCAAACAGTGACCCTAAATTGAATTTTGAATTTCAGTATACATTTTTTTAGCAGTTAATTTCAATGGTAAAAATGAGCAGTGGAACGGGCAGGCCAGTTGCGGACAGCCGTCATGGTTCGTCCCCGCTGTAATTCTCCGGAGCGCACAGATGGCCGGTCTGCCCCTGTCTATCTGTTGGAGCTTTATGTCGTTAAAGTGTTTTATTTATCAAATGCAGAGTATAACACGGTCATTCTAGACAATTAAATCGTTTCGACACGGTGGAATGGTTTGTAAAAAAAAAGATTTTAACATTTTTAAATGAAACTAAATGTCATGCTATAAAACAGTCATAAATCAAGGCAAAAAGATAGAAAACAGGCGTAAACCATAACAGTGACAAAAACACAGCAGTTCCGCAGTCTGTGAGGATGGAGAACATGCACATGGGAGTAAGAGTATTAATAATTATAAATGTCAAGAGTAGGAGTGCCCATGACTATGACCATTGAATCGTGATGATAAACATTGAGTGTAAGTTTCCATTAGTCCTGATACACTGGAGTTCAAAGTGATCATTGACCAGCCGTGTTGAGAAGCCTGATTGCTCTGCTTGAGGACAGCAACACATGCAACACGACATGCGTGCCTGCGCATGATATCTCTTTGGCTTGGATGCACCAATAGGATTTTGTCTTATTTCAAAAATAATTTTTTAAAAGATATCTACTAGATTGGAGGCTAGTCTGCCCGGGAGAATGGGTCAGATTGTGGGACTCTCAACCAGGGAGCAACACTACGTAATAAAAGATAGGCATTGCACTTATATCGCTCTCTTCTATAAACTCTGAAAGGATTTTACTCTAGAGAATATATTTGTTTCGACATTTATTCGAACCATTTTGTATTTAGTAGAACAAGAAAATGAATAAGGCTTCCACAATCAATTCATTGACATTTGTTTTAATTGTGTTTTTCGTCAAGCGCTTCCAAAAATATACAGATTTTACTGAGTGGGCAGAACCCGGTTGACATCAAAACAACGTTTTGGTTATGAGGAACGAGTCGGACTCGCTAACTCTGAACAAATTTCCATTATGTTAATTAATTGCTATTTTCCATGAACGGAAGGCAAAGGCAATTCAATTTATGGAGTAATGCAGTTCTATTACAGGCTTTCCATATAGTATGGACATGAGTTAGGGAGTCTTTGTTCCTTGTTGACACAAACCTTTGATAGTTTAAGACCAACTGCATAAGTGTGAGGAGGAGAGGGTAATCGTGGTTGAAATAATTTTCCTGGCATATTGGATGGAGAACACAAGATAAATAGGCAACTAACAAATGTAAAAGGGTACATGTAGACGTACTACTAACGAATAACATGAGCACACAAACACATACACACACAAGTGTGTAAGCAAGCACGCGCACACACGCACGCACGCACGCACGCACGCACGCACGCACGCACGCACGCACGCACGCACGCACACACACACACACGCACACACACACACACACACACACACACACACACACACACACTCACACACACACAAAAAAATTTCACTTTATTTCGAGGGTGATTCTGCTGCTTCAATCATTGCGGGACGTATAAACAGCAAGCCATTACATGTGTTCATAATTTGCTAATCAAATTCCAAATGGAAACACATTCCACCTACGGCGCTCCATCACAGAAAAAAAACATTTTTCTGACAGTCCCCGCAGATATAGCTACGCATCCCAATATATCAACGCACAGAGTTTCAAACCCAGAGCAGTCGAGATGTTGTGCACTGTTAAACTTCCATTAAGCATCTATACACTCTATTCTGACTTTCTGGAAGAGTGCGTATATTCACGTACAATTGTTTGTAGCTATATGGGGTATTCACTGCCTTGTTTGGGTTGCGTTACAATAAATAATCATTTGAATAGCCAATTTATTTGAAATATACATTATACATACGTTTGTATTTTCTTTTAAGGCAGAGCCACGTTCAGCTTAGTATATTGTGGAGGCGGCAGCCTTTTCTAATCGGGTTGAAAATGAATTATTTAGTCGGGTCGCCATTGTGAAAACAAACATAAATATGTGTGGCTCTGTTGCAAACAACCACAAAACCCCCATATGTGAAAAAGTGGAATTAAAACACACACACAAACAAACACTATAGCATATAAATCCAACCACAACAGAATGTCCAGCCTTAACAACCTAGTAATCCCCTTGTGCTCCCCACAATCCTCCTCCTTTAAAGGGAAGGTGAGGACAGGAAATGGTATTAATCCCCAAGGGGGAATGTGGGTGTTACAGTAGCCAATGGACAGAGCAGTGCAGGCAAGAGATAAAATAGATAAATAAATACAAACACCATCTTGCTCTCTATGTACAAACAACCTCTCGGTCTCTCTGTACAATAATTGGCAATAAAATGTATGCAATAAAAAGAGCAGGAAATGTTTTGGTCCAGGGTAGTGTGTGATTGTGTGTGTGTGTGTGTGTGTGGGGGCGACCACAGAGAAGCCCCGCCACAGAGCTGGCCTTCCTCATCCCCCTGATCTCTACCACCACCTCCACACTGTCCAGCTCCACCAGGCCCATCACAGAGCCCTCCCCACCAGCCTATTCTCTGGTTTGGTTACCTTCGTCCTCAGGCTTCACAGAGGAGCACTCCCAGGCTGCCAATGTGATATGTTCCTAATGGGAACACCTTCACTGGGATCGTGTGATAAGGAAGGACTCGGCAAATAGGGTGAATATAATGAAGAAAAACAGCATCATTTCGCTACTGCACTGAAGTCCCTGAGGTTCCAGGAGCATCCTTTCATTACGAGGCTACTGTGCTTTCCAGTAACTGGAAAGCGACGCTTTTCTTTCTTTCGCAACCCAGGGCAATAATTTGAGCATTTCCTTGAGTATCATTTTCTGTTGTCAAGCTTTAAGGGTGTAAATGAAGTGCTGTTGTGGAGTCTGTCTGAGAAGGACTACCTGTAGTAAAAGTTTAAGGTTAAACAAACTTTGTGTCACAGCAGGAGAAGAGTGTACAATTAAATGAATGGAAATTCAAATGGAAATAACGGCAAAAGCACAGGCAATCAAGCCAAACCCTCACAGAGGCAGGAATATTAGGACAGAATTAAACATCATTTCAGCTTTCAGGAAAAACCCAACTTATTAATACCTTCATATGATTAGAAATCCATGCACCAGCCAATTCTGCTGCAACAATTGTGTTGATTGCACGGGAACAAATAAATCATACAATTCTTTCATTATCAAGAAGAACTATGTGTTCCAAAGTCATCATTAGTTCATTGCCTGAGGTGTACGGTATGAACGCTTTAGAAAGTAAATTGTCCTGCCGGGGTCTGGTAATAAACATTCAAGTTAATTTCACTCATGCCTCTCCATAGCCTGTGCTGATGAGCTGAACCTCGGTGCCTGACTGATACTAGGTCTTTAACTCTGTGGGGGCTTCCATCTCGGACCCCATATTCACAAACACACCTTCGGTGGCGGTGGTAAATACCACTGTTTGAAAAACAACTTAAAGGGCACTGGGCTTACGGCAGCAGCAGCTGGTGACGCCAGTGGCCGGTGTCAGGCACCGTGTGAGATAGCGAGATATGGAGATATTACCCATTAAGTAGGCCGTCCAGCACACAGGAATATAAAGAACATCCAATGAGCCACGGTCCCAGGGACACGCACCAACGCATGCACACGTACGCACACATGCACACACAAATGCACGCACGCACACACACACACACACACACACACACACACACATATATATATATATATATATATATATATATATATATATATATATATATATGCTATTGAAACAACATGATTGGCAGTCTGTCTGTCTGTCAGCCGATCTTGACATACATGACAACGGTCCATCAGACCAACAGGCTTCGAAGAGGGATTCACTCCTAACTCAGACTGAGTGACACGGTTGTAATGGCGAGGCAGCTGCCAGGTGTCTCTAGTGTCAGTGGGAGGGTCTGCGTGGGAGGCCGTCATTTCCAGGGTTGCAGATGATGCAGAGGTCTAAAGGCTGGTGAAGGCACCAGGGGAAGGGGAGGAGAGAGGGAGCCTGAGCACTGATTGTCTCTCGCCCCCTCTCTCTCTCTCTCTTGTGATTTGATACCACCCCTGGTATTATGCATGCCGTTCTGATTGTGAGTGTTTGCGCTGCGCACACTGCAGTCGGAAACAGACATTGATAATACCTACCAGCCTCCGTGGCCCTGCACAGGCACATGCTTGGGTGTGTGTGTGTGTGTGTGTGTGTGTGTGTGTGTGTGTGTGTGTGTGTGTGTGTGTGTGTGTGTGTGTGTGTGTGTGTGTGTGTGTGTGTGTGTGTGTGTGTGTGTGCGTGCGTGCAAATTCATGTGTTTGGTAAAATGTGGGCATTAATTGATTGATTAATGTTTGGATTGTATCAACCCTCGACCAAAAAAGATAAAATGTGTTTGTCTCGTGTGTGAGTGTGTGCTAAAACAGCCTAAGGCTCCTACTGACTCTGGTGCCGTCCTGGAGGTAGCATTTGGACGACCATATCTCCCTTCCACTAAGTGTGTGTGCTGGTGAATGATTTCACCGGCTTCCTTTGTCCATTTTTACGAGAAACCTGCGGTGCTTGGATCCCGTCCACTTTTATGTTTTATGCTTAATTCAGGTTACTCCGATTAGTTTGTACTCCCAAACGAATGGAAGAACCATGCGATCGAACTCGAGCAAAATAAACTGGGAGCGAAATGTCAAGCTGTGTTGGCTGTTTAAGTGCAGCTCTGGCAGGAGCCTTGCGTCCCCATGCGGGGGGGTTCTGCAGTAGAGACAGTGCAGTAGAGACAGTGTCCACCCCCAGCCCCCCTCCCCAAAATAGCCCTCTATGAAATGTCCCAGAGAGGCAACGTTGCCAAAAAATAAGAAAAGTGTCAACTGGCCTTCAAATGTCAAAGAATGAGAAGAAAGCTGAATCAGCGATGGACCTGTGTCACACGCATCAGAAGGCCCGCTGTGCATTCGTTTCCATAAACAACCACACCCCGAACCCAATGCCACGTGAAGCGCTGTTTCAGCGGGTTAATGAATAGATTGGTAAACACAGCACACACTCGTCAACCCCCTGCGTCGTATGACACGGCTGACCTTTTGAAATAAAGAGAACACTGATGACATTTCTAATGACAAATTTTAAACATGTGAATGCTGGCAGCGTTAATTGAACTTCGTAGACTGGATATGTTTCCATTACCATTGTTTCATTTGGAGAGTTTATAGTTTGGCCAACCACCGTGTACAAACTAAGTTTACGTTTTTTCTGTTTCCAAAACGAAACAAAAACACATTGAGATCTAGATGCACGGTCGTTGTCTCCTCATCTCCTTTTTATGAAGTTCCTCCATATGGTATCAATGTGACTTTCACAGCTCACTCTTACTCATCTCTTGAAGCCCTCGAGATGAGACAGTAAAATGTGTTTTTCTTCATTCAACTGACATAAAAGACGACGTCTTTAAAATGATATGTTCATCTTCTGAGAATGGTACAGAATGCTCATTATACTACAATGGCCTGGCCAAGAGGCGAAACACAGCTAGAACACAATAAAATATAGTATAAATTCTATTCTATACTATAGTAACGATTCATTTGGACACCCAGATATTTAAAATACAATACAACAAAGACATAATACCAGCAAAGTCTGTAGCGTGAGAATGAGTCAGATCATACTGATGACAAGCACAACCAGCAGGGACCAAGTGTGAATGGATTATGTTTTGTTGAGGGTTGAATATTCATGAGGGAATATTTTCATAAATTATCCCATCACATTCACATTTATAAAATGTGTGCCTGCGGCAGGAGAGAGATGCTTGTTTGTGAGTTCACTTGCTAGCTGAAGGGGATACCCAGCGAAGAAGGAATTTGCCAAGACACACAGACTCATCTTCAAAGCCTACTGCTTCGTTTACCAAGCCTTGCCCATGGGCTTATATCTGCCGTTCATTGCTTTTTAATTCTTGTAACTTGTTATTCTCACACAGATGGAAATGCATAGACTATTATTCAGGAACTGTGCAGGCTACCGGGTTTCATCAAAGTATATACATGTACATATACACAGCTATTCATACATTTCTCATGAGGCCCATTGGTGAGGCATTCGTGCAGACTAAGGATAGTTGTAACTCGGTTTGTTGCCATAGAAACACATCATGTGGTAAGTCGTATTGCAGGGCATGACAATGAAGGATGTTATCCCCGACGCCGTGCAGGACCACAGCGTTTGTAAGGACACTCTCACAGCACTCTCTCCGGCACAGCACAAATACAAATATAAATAAATTCAGCTTTAAATTGAAGTCCTTGGAAAAAAGAACGTTCCGCTTTATAACAAAGACTGGGCCTAAGAGGACTTTAAAGACTTCGTATGCGACTGACACAGCCAACTGTGTCTGTTCTGTAGAGAATATGGATGAACGTTATGGAAGACATTACTCACGAAATACAAGAAAACACACAGGCGCTCCTCTTTCTATCTCTCCCTGCAGGCGTCTCTCTCTCTCTCTCTCTCTCTCTCTCTCTCTCTCTCTCTCTCTCTCTCTCTCTCTCTCTCTCTCTCTTCCCCAAAATCAACCAATACAAATGGACGTGTGTCAGTAAGCTTCCTGGGGACAGCCTCATTAGGAGTCAGGCGCAGACGGGCACGGTGCCGTCTGTCAGGCCACCGGTTTAATGAGATTTTCTCATATTTTATTTTTGTTTCGCTTGCGTCCCAGGGGAGCCCGATCCGTACCCTGCCAGAGGGTGTTCTATGGAGCCCCCCAGGGCCGCCAGGTGGAGGTGGAAGGGGAAAGGAGAAGAAATTAACAGAAAGCGGAAAGGGAAAAGTAAGAGAAAAACGGGAGGTGAAAATCATTTTGCCAATGATGGGCAGACCGAGTGCCAGGCAATCAGAGAGACAGACACACAATCACCGACCCATCTCTCGCTTTACCCAAAGAGGTGTTTGCGCCCCCAAACAACCTGTGTGTGTGTGTCACACTTCCCAGCACATTCATCTTCATTCACCCCACTACAAAGCTACATAAAGTACCATCCCCTTTTTAAAGAGGTTGTGGAAGCAAGCAAGGCTGGGTTCCAAAGATATGGTAAAGATATGGTACGCCCTGGACCATATCTCATGTCAAATGCCATGACCTCGTACTGTCCTCCTTTTAATTACACACACACACACACACACACGCACACACGCACACACACACACACACACACACACACACACACACACACACACACACACACACACACACACACACACACACACACACACACACACACACAGGTACACACAAGTACACGCAAGTGAAAGCATGCAATTTTTTTTCTTCTGTATGATGAAGCATGCTCCTTTCCCTCCCCCCCCCGCTCCCGTTCTCGTGCTAATGTTTCATCAAGCTAGGTGCGCCGCGGCGCGGGCCCCGCCAGCCTCATTTCCATCACGTCTGCAGGTGGATGGAGCCGTGAAATGCACTTCATTTCACAGGCTGCTGGCTGCGGTGGGCGGAGTGGCCGGCAGCACAGAGCCAGCCAGCGCTCCCTCTCGATTAAACACTCCAGGCGACGTCGGAGCGAGAGGTGATGAACCCGCGCTTTTTATCGTCGGCGGCACGGGATTGCGTATTCGCATTTGTCAGTTGGTTTGAGGCGTGTGTTTTTCGTTGCTTTTGTGCGTTTTGTTTTATGTATCGCAGCACTGTGTGGCTGTGTCTGTGTGTGTATTTCGTGTGTGGGTGAATGGGGTCTGTGTGTGTGTGCGTGTGGGGAGGGGACCCATGTGTGTAACAAAGGTACCAGTGTGAGTATTGTGTGTGGATGAGGATGCCTATGCTGTACGGGGCGGGTTATGCTATTGCGTCCCTTTGTTTCTAAACTATTCTATGGGCGGATGCGTGTGTGTATGAGTGTGTGTGTGTGTGCATGTGTGTGTGTGTCAGTGGATTCACACAGGCGTGTCATTGGTTCGAGGTCGCCTTGTGGTTAATTTTCAAAATATGGAATTCTCTGTGTGTACTTGTGTGTAGCCTAATACATATGCATGTATCAGATGACAGATGGTGACTTTTCAAGGCAGCTATTATAGCAATGCGGGCCTTTTGTTTGAACTTTAACAGTAAAGATAAAAAACATTACAACGCAGTGTTCTGCTTTTAACATCCAGTGATGTGGATCCTTCCTTATCGTGCTAAAACACTTTTCATCACACTCAAGAGTAATCCTTGACCTTCACATTCCCAAACAGAAACCAAACACCAAATAGAAATCTCCTATGCGCCAAAAAAAACTTTACCTCTGACATACCGACTAAAACTTTGAAAGAACATATTTCTTCTTTTTTTCAAACAATCATTATTTCTTCTCCAGAAAAACGCTAACAAATCACATTTTTGTCATTTAAAAAACCCAAGGCTGCGCTATCTGTGAGACCATGCGGGTGTAGCCGTCGGCACTTCCTGCTCCCATCTCAGAACCTGGGTCCGGTCTCTGTGGCGGATATCTATTAAGGTCACAGAACCTGCCCACAGGGCCCTCGGGGCTCTCCACAGGGGCCCGGAACCCTGCGCCCCCTGTCCCTCGGAGAGGAGAGGGTCGTGACGGGCCCCTCACGCCCCACACAGGACGGTAATGGGGCTCGGCGGGATGAGATAAATAGATTGACTTCAAACGGACGTCATGGACGGAGAGAGCAACCCTTTTTGGTAACCAAATGACTTTGTTGGTCGCAAAGTTGCTTCAAATGTGAAGATACGTGCACACGACACGCACGCACGCACGCACACACACACACACACACACACACACACACACACAAAAGCAGGCACACATGCATGCATACAAATGACACTTATGTAATTAAACATTCGTCTTTTCTGTTATGATATTCACTTTGCCAAAAAGATACAGCAGGCAACAAACTTGGTTTCAAGGTTGGGTGATTCTTGTGCGCTCACACAGAAACACACACACCCAGGTTCACACAGGTTCACTGGTCAACACATTACTCCTCTGTTCCTCACTCTATTAGCTTCCATGACACATATGGGCCATTGTCCTGGATGTGACCACCCATTGTCTGAGGTAATCGTCAAAACGCGTTGGAGCAGCCACCCACATCTGTCAGGCGGGGTGGGGGGGGGTCAGACACAGGGGTTGGATCAGAGCCCTTGATGCCTTCAGCACGAGGCTGAGGAATGACAGCCCACCTCCACGTGCAATGACTTTGCTGTCCGCGCCACTCAAGGTGCGCTTGATTCATAATCTCCCTTCACTGCAATGAAGGGCAACAAGACAGCTCATAGAGAACCGTGGCGGTACGGAGGGCGTTTCAAACTCTGTGTGTGTGTGTGTGTGTGGGGGGGGGGGGAGGAGGATATGTGTGTGTGTGTATGCGGGTGTTGCATAGTAACATATTATCCACCATTCATCACGTACTTAATGACATTGTTTTGAGTACTGTCGCTTTAAGGCAGGGAATGGGTGACTGAATATTGATCTATGCAAAGCTAACTTCTAGATTGATTTCAGTACAGACCACATTCTCACTGATTTTCTGACATGGGTGAAACCCGATCAACCAAGCCTCTGGCAGGGGGATCCACTGAGGGATCCTCACTGATCCTCATTTGAAAAAAGAAACGATCATAGAAATAGATTGTTAAACAAAATGCTCTTCACGTTGCTTGATTAGCATTAATTGGTCTGAGAAAGGTCCTTGTAACTATGAGGATTGACAAAACATTAGCGTTGTGGGTCAGAGGAAGCTTTTTTTATTTATTTTTTTGTATTATGAAATAGGGCAATGACCTTTTGGAGGACACCAAATCTCTGGCAGTCACTACCTGATCAAATGTAGGTCTGCTAATCAGGGTTTTCAAGTTCTGCTTTATCTGTTACAGTCCCAGACCTGGCGTGTACATGGCTGTCTTATGTATATCGTTAGCTCTCTCACTACATTTGACGACTCCAGGAGAAATGCAAATCTTAAACCGAACAACGGCGATAACAGGCTGCTTTACTTGTTTAAAGCTGTTTTACTTGTGTTCATCGAGGGCCTCGATCTCAGTGATTAAGTGGTAAGAGTGTAGCTGCACAGCACAGGGTGTGTGTTGAGATCAACATCCAGGAGTTTAGACATGAGGGGGGGCGAGGATGTTGAATGCTGAGCAGTAATTAATGAACCGTATTCTGGCATGAACGCGTTGCCTTTGGTCCTACGGTGAGTGCCAAGCCCTCGCCAGCGGACGTGTTTGGTTTGCAGGCCAACTGGAGTGGGTCAAGTGTGACAGGCAGGGAGGTGGTGTAGTGGGTGTTCACCGTCCGCTCCGAGCGCTCCGGAACCAGGAGGCCTATCAGACAGTCGCTATTTTTTTGTTTTTATGTTTGTTTGAGACGAAGGAGTAGAGCGAGGGCCTCTGGTTAAATGACCAGGGAGACATCTGTCAGTTGCAAAGCAGAACCATGAGAAGCCTCATTGGGACGGTTGTAACGCCTTACACATGGCCGCCCGAGGTTCTTTTAGTGGTGTTGGGAGGCCTTGGAGCGTCGGCGTTTGAGGAATAGCGAGGGCAGAATACACCACTGAATGCCGTGCCAACTCCAAATCCCATCGTACTGATGTCTAAGGAGTTCAACTGCTTTGATATGAAGAAAAGATAGAGAATCTTGAACCGTAGCTTCACACAGACTTTGATCTTTCATCTAATGCAAGCTTTATTACCTAGTTATTTAAAACACTGTCAGTAAAGTTAGGTATGGAGATGAAACTTTTAATTTTCATACGTTCATTCACTACATTTCATGCAGAAGATACACGGTGTAAGCGGCAGTACGGAAATGGCATTTCCCATGGGCAACACCTACATACACTGAAGTAATGGTTGATAATTTTCACCTCAGCTTCACAGAAAAAAGGCAGCGATTCCCACCCACACATATGGTAGACGTAAGATATTTTAGAAAGTGAAAAAAAGTGTTAGTGTAAAATCAAGCCAATATCAGAGAGTGGAACTCTCTGATTGAACTCCGCTCAGCCGGGGTGTGCTCCATTAGATGAGAAAATCCTTGCTACGGGTCGGTTACAATCAACTGGAGAGCACCTCTGCATTACAGTCTGAATATTAAAACATTTTTAGATGAACACAGCCCCGACTGCACTCTCTGGGCTTCCCGCACTCACTTCCGCTTCCTGTTGTGAAGCCTAGCCAAGCCCAATTGGCTGCTTTGCAGTCCGCAATAAAATAAACTCCATCAAACACATCCCACTTATGCTTCGAGGGGTCTAAAAAGTTTCAATTAATCTTTCATTTTGTGTGTCTTTAACAAATGTGTGTGCTGTGGTGAGGAACACATCAGGGAAGGCTTTAAATGATGCATGGTGATGCATGCGCTCTCATAAACACACAGCCCATGTGGGCTTAAACACATGTTTGTGTCCGTCTCCCATTTTTTAGCAGATAGTGTTTCCACGGCTCAACTGAAAGTGTCACCGCCAACGAAAAAGCAAGAGCAACACCAAGCGTATGCCAGTCTAGAAAGCCTAACCAACCACTGTGATACAGATGTGATTACAGCTCAGCATAATAATAATAATAATGGACTTCATTTATATAGCGCTTTTCTAGACACTCAAAGACGCTTGACAGAGAAGGGGGGGAACCTCACTAACAACCACGAGTGTGTAGCACCCACTTGGGTGATGCACGGCAGCCAATCGGCGCCAGAACGCTCACCACACACACCAGCTTGAGGTGGAGAGTGAGGGAATTAATGAGTCAACCAATTTCGCAGCAGCAAAACATCCCCCGCCGCCCCCCCCGCTGTGTCTGATCACCTCGAGACCCTTCCCTCTGCCGCCTGGTTTCCCGGTTCGGCTCCGTCCTCATCCATAAACACATGAGGTGTGTGATTGTGGCCCTGGTTGGCAGCTGATACCTTCGAGGACAACACTGGCAAAATATTTCACCGCTCATAGTTGGAAGAGGAGTCGTGGCATGGATAACCTCCTCCTCCCCTCCCACCACGTGAATGTCATTTCTTACTTAGCGGGAACTGTTCGATGGACAATATGGTGATTTCGGGGCCACTACCAGTCAAACGCAGAACGTTATGAATAGCAAGTGGTATGTATTTATGATGTGTTGCACGCACGTGTATATATGAGTGTTTTCTGCATGTAGCAATCAGGATCACCGCGTGTGAATGCCAACACTTGCAGCAGATTCAGTAGGGAGGGGAATGGGAGTGTTCCCAGGCCCGTATTAACACTTCAGTGCGGATGAACATGCTGCAACCTATGATCGTCCGCTCACACCTCTGGCCCCCACACACATCTCCCTAGCTCGCCGCGAGGTGGGGGGGTGTGGGGTGGAGGAGTTTGTGGCCGAGGCAAACCTGAGCATTTTAATGAGCTGCGTTTCCTATGCAAAAAAAAGAAGCATACTTGGCAGAGATTACGGCCTGTCCTTTGGCAGATGCCTGGCGATGTCTAAGCCATGCTCTACTGCCAGAGACCAGAGAAGCCCTTTATCTCAGCAGGAGATGACAGGGGTCTCATTACAGGTGTTCAGATGTCTGTCCGCCGGTTTAAACCGGCTCATCACACGAGTCACCATCTCAGAACACCGTTACGTAATTCCTCCCCCCCTCCCCCCCACCCTACAGCAAATCAGCTCTGAATTGCAAGATGACTGTTAGCACCGCTTCTGTCAGAAACAGACAGACAGACAGTCAGTCAGACTCATACTTTAAAGTCAGATGGATAGCAGGAGGCCATGTCGAACTCAGTGAATCAGAAAAAACAACGATGTTCTCCACCTGAAACAGGTCCTCCTGTCTTAAATATTATAACCGAGAGTGAGAGAGCAAGCGATGGAGAGAGAGAGAGTGAGCGAAGGAGAGAGGCAGAGAGCGAGAAGCAAATTGATAGAGAGATAGGCAGAGAGAGAGTGAGGCAGAGAGCGAGAGAGCAAGAGAGAGGGAGAGAGAGGGAGAGAGAGAAAGAGAGAGAGAGAGAGAGAGAGAGAGTGAGAGAACGAGAACGAGAGAGAGAGAGTCACACAAGACCATTAGCGAGAGCGAAATAATTGGTGCGCACCAGCTTCAACGTGGTCTCATCAGTCAACTACTGGGAAATAATTAAATCCATCTGGCCACTATCGGGAGCGGTTTACATATCGCATTGATGCGGAGGCTTCAAGAGGGAGCGGATGCCCCGGAGAGAGGGAGGGAGTCAGGCACGGCAGGCCGTCGCTCCGCGTGGCTGCATTTAATTAGGGAGGCAGGGGATGGCGGGAGGGCGGGAACGGGCTTATGTTAACTGATTTCCCCTCTTTAATCAGAGCTAAACTCCACTCATTCTCACAGCCACAATGCGGACGCCTCCGTGAAGTCCGTTTAACAATTTGGGAAAGGTCCGAAGCGTCGGGAGTTGCATCTCTTTCCCCTTAAATACCGAGAGGCGAAGATACAGTTCAAGAAGCCGTAATGACTCCCATCACCTCCCACTTTTTATTTTCCAAAGGGGGGCTAGTGCAGTGTGCTCGCATGGGCAGGCAGGGCGTGGGCGTGTGCGTGTGCATGTGCGCGCGGGGGTGTGAGGGAGCATCCGATGAAAGGGGAGAGGAATGGAATTCAATCAGTTTGAAAGAGAAGGCGGTGTGGAGGATATGCGATGGAGGATTCAAAACGGTATGAAGAGGGTTGGCCGCCGGCCGGTTCACTGTCAGGGCGGCAGATTGTGGAACCCCCCCACGATTGGATTGGACCCTGCGACACTCTTTCCGTGGAACGACAGGGTTCTGGGGCTATTTTTGCTTCTCACACGGTCACACGGTTTCGTGTGGGGTTTTCGGGCACGTCGTAGAGCGTGGGTGTGGAGGAGAAGAGCAGGGCACACTCGTACTCACGCCACGCCCACCTTCTTTCCCTTGCAGACACACCACACGTCGTAGAACGTGGGTGCGTAAAAAAAAAATCATTACTTTTGACTGAATTGACTGAAAGGGCCAGTGAACCCGAAACCACTTTTGGGGTTTTAAATGAGGTCATTTGTCTTAGATGATTGTCAACATAGTTATCTATGCCATTTCATCCCTGTTATGAAATAAATTTCAGATGCACTAAGTTTGCACTAAGTAGCAAACTGTCCCCAATTTAATCTCCCCATAACTCTATGTGACGATCCATTCTGCTGCCAACGCAGGTGGTGTCCTTTTTTTGACATGAGTACATTCTCTGAGTTAGCGGAAACCCTTACCTCAGAAACCGCTGCCCTGTTTCATATACAACGTCGCTTATTATAACGTTCATAACACACTGTGTTATAAAAGTATCATAAGTTGCCATGGGTTGTAACCATGGGGCTAACAGGCCCCCCTCTTCCCTAAAACTCTCAGCCCAAGACGCATTTCTTTTAAATCACAGTGTTCGAATTCCATCTGAAAATGCGGGCTCACTGGAACTCTATCTCGGGGTCCAGAAGGGAACAAAATGTGTGGTAAGGTCGGACAGGAGGGGAGCAACGCGAGAGACAGAGAGAGAACAAGGGACAACGTGAAGAGAGGGCGAGAGAGGATGATGGAGAGTGAGGGAGGGAGCGACAGACCATGTATAAGCAAGGAAAAATGAGAAAAAGATGAGCAAGACATTTGAAGGATTATGGCAGGTTTCTCAACCGCGTCAAATGAGAAAGAAAGGGGGGTTCTTGTAGCCACGGATGATGTGTGTGTGGGCGTGTGTGTGTATGTGTGTGTGTGTGTATGCCTGCGTGGTGAATAAGATGTCTGCAGTGCGTGTGCATGTGCACCATTGCTTACATTCAGTTGTGATTGAATGAGAACGCAGCTCTGACCTTATAGATCGGTTGGTAAATCCCCTGGAGAATTGCTTTTTCGTTGAATTTCTTTCTATGTGTGTACGCCAGCCCCAGAAAATGGAATACATTTAGAGTACTGTTCATCTGTGGCATCGCTATACTGCCACGTGACAAAGGCAGAAATAATCTCATCTTGATGGAATCGACTGAACGCTCCACTTATAAATGATCCCTTCTCTGGGTACATAAAGATACACATCAATAGATAACTGTAGCATGATAGTCTGGAATCAGATTTTAATGATTCATAGCTCTCTACCATTGATTTTATTTCTTACTTTAGCTATGGCTTCAATTCACTTTATGTGGTGGATAATGTTAATGTTATAGTTCCCCAAGGATTATCTGACAACTCTTTTACTATACATGGTAATTATTATGATGGTGTTTATTGATTGCTCCAGAAGGACTATAATACAGGAACAGCCCAGTGTATCACATGGACTGCTTGTAATGATCTATACTGTACATGCCATTCATATTAAACCAGTACTATCTGGTTTCACTGTTATACTCCTACACATAGTGTCACCTAATAACGCAATTGCCTAATGTATGTTTGTGTTCATTGTGTATGTGTGCAATAAACAGCATATGTTTGATTACTGCAGGAAAGTCCACCACACTGTGTTGACAACATAGCATCAATATTATTGTGCAATTGTGTGATTTGACAATAAAAAAGCAACAGGTGCTGTATTCAAAGCATGGTGTTCAGAAGACATGGAAGGCGTGCCTGGATATTGTTGGCCCGGAGGAGAACAGGGGAATGTTCCTTGTACTCAGTGCCATGGACACTCACTGATCTCGGATGACTACTTTGGAGGGATGGATGAATGAGCATGTAATGCAATCCCTACACACATTGTTGTGTGTCACATTTGTGTGTGTGTCACATTTTTGTGTTTGTGTGTTTGTGTGTTTGTGTGTGGATGATGTGGTACTTATGTGTGTCTATGTTTGTGTGCGTGCCCTAGCTTAAAGTGAATGTCTTCAAAGAATAAAGGGAGTCAATCACTCTTACTTTTTACAAAGACACTAAGGCGTGCACAAACACACATACACACACACACACACACACACGCACACACACAAACACATACGCACACAATAATGCACAACTAGACTCGGCAGCAAAATCCCTGTGTTCATGAGGCTGACAACACAACAGGGTTTTAATCTGTCTTACCTGTGTGTGTGTGTGTGTGTGTGTGTGTGTGTGTGTGTGTGTGTGTGTGTGTGTGTGTGTGTGTGTGTGTGTGTGTGTGTGTGTGTGTGTGTGTGTGTGTGTGTGTGTGTGTGTGTGATAGAGAGATTTTTTCCACCTTTTACCAACAGGATTAGTCCTGGTTCCCTCACCCAGGCCACCTGAATGGTGAGTAAATCCAGGGCAGAGTGTCCTCGAGGCCCCTGCCTGATCCATTGCCGTTGGCTCCAGCCCTGATTCCTTGTCTTGCATAAGCCCCCCCCCCCCCCCCCCACCACTCTTATCTGCACGCACCCACTGCCCTGCAGGTGGGGCAGTCGCATCCCTCCCCACCTGGAATATGACAGCTCACTCAGCGATGTGTGAACAGACCCTGCATCGCACACACACACACACACACATACACACACACAACGAGAGTGTGTGTGCACGCACACACACAAACACACAGCGTGTAACACGTGCACACCAACCAATTTAACATTCGGTGCAGACATCTGCAACACACCAGGGGTACAGATTAAACGATGAGTACCAATGTAAATAAACTCCAGTAGTTGGCCATCAATAATGCAAGTACGTCTGTAAGATCTTCCCTTGGAGGCAGGCAGGGAGAGGGAGACAGAAAGAGAGAACCACAGGCAGAGGGGGAGAGAGAGAGAGAGAGAGAGAGAGAGAGAGAGAGAGAGAGAGAGAGAGAGAGAGAGAGAGAGAGAGAGAGGCAGAGACAGGTAGGGATGGAGGAGGAAAAACCCACATAAATAGAGCGAAAGAGAGCGAGATAGGGAGGAGACCAATGGAGAGCAAAATAAAGATAGAGAGAGAAAGATAGAGAGAGAGAGAGAAAGATAGACAAAAGATAGAGAGAGAGAAAGACAAAAGATAGAGAGAGAGAGAGAAAGACAAAAGATAGACAGAGAGAGAGCGAGACAGAGAGAGCGAGAGAGAGAGCGAGAGAGCGAGAGAGCCAGAGAGCGAGAGAGAGAGAGAGAGAGAGAGAGAGAGAGAGAGAGAGAGAGAGAGAGAGAAAGAGAGAGAGGTGGGGCACGAGAGGGATACAGACTGGAGAAGGGCATGTGATGATTTACTCTAGAGAGGGGACACATTATAAATCCAACCAAGGTGAAGTGACATATTTACAATTGAAGATAAGCATAGCCAGCCGTATATGAATAATGAAGGCAGTGAACAGGAGGCTGTAGATCTCCTCTAATGAAAATGCTCCGTGTATAGACTTCGATATACCGTATTTATATATATCTATACAGCAAATTGATGAAGATGTGAACAAATAATTTCTTATCATTGGTTCCAATTTTGGTTTATTTTTGTTGTTGTGTTGTGTTCAATTCTTTGGTTTATCATTCAGCCCTCCCTCCCGGTAACTATCTTCACATCAATCCACCCCATCCTCAATCCATCCGTCCCTCCCTCCATTTTGAACCTTCATTTGTCACTATATTGATCCTTGTATATCCAATTCGTGAGCCTGACCATCCATCCAATCCTACATCCATCCATCTATCCATCTCCCCTTCCGCCCCTCTATCCATCCACCAAGCAGTCAAATAAACCCCTGCCGTCAAACCCTGAGACCCCTTCTTCAAACCGAAGGGCCTGGTCTTCTGGCAGTTATTTACGACCGGCCACGCGATCGGTGCATACAACTCGGAGGTGTAGGCGAGGGAAAGGAGGAAAGCAACAGCAGGAATCAACCACCACCATTTGGGTTTTATTTTAGGGGATAAACACTCAGAAGAGCCCTGGGCCCTCAGAAGTGACCACGTCTGCGGAGAGAACTACGTGATGTAGTGGCCCTGTGAGACTTCCAAGCTTGTAGCTGTCCAGAGGGTTCATTATTGGGGGGGGGGGGGGGGGGGGGGGGGGGGGGGAGACATCAGAGGAGAGAGAGATCTCAGAGAGGCAGGCGGTTTATGTGATAGCAGGCGACACATCAGCGTCAGATCTCTCTCTTTTCCCCGGTCCTACTCTTTTTTCATGCTAAATTGTCCCCTAGTCTGAAGCAGTTGTCAAGTGTGAGTGTCTAGCTATGTGGAGTCTATGCTGTGTGTGTGTGTGTGTGTGTGTCTGTGTGTGTGTGTGTGTGTGTGTGTCTGTGTGTGTGTGTGTGTATGTGTCTCTGTGTGTGTGTATGTGTGTGTGCGTGCATGTGTGTGTGTGATTGCGTGCGTGTATGTGCGTGCGCGTGCGGGTCTGCACGACACACAGACAGATACGTAAGTGAAAGTCAATGTTGTGCGTGCGGCTGCAGGTGGTATGCCAGCAGGCACGACTGATTACGGTGCCTTTGAAAAAAGAAAGAAAATTGTCGTCTGAGACACGCGCTCTGGGTAAGCGGTGTCTACTCGAAGTGCATCAGCACTGTATGTATTCAGTACCAGGGCCAGGAGGGATTGCAGTGCCAGTGAAATAGGAGAACACATTCAGTGGCAGTTGGCTATTAGGTTTCCATGATGCACACACAAGTGTGCATCGGTAGATCATCCACAGGCAATGACCGCGCCCCCCCCCCCCCCCCCGGAATAAAAGCAACTCAAGAAGCGTTGGCAACGTGAAACACATCCATTACGGACAGCCGTCTCAATGCACCATTGACTGCGTACTCTGAGACTACAAGTGAGGGCATCTCTTACCTTTGGTGAAGAGCACGGGTCACAGGGTGGAAGACACATGTTCAGATGTGCAGAGCGCCCAGCGAGTCCATGTAAAAGTAAAAACAAAAGAAAAAACAGCACATTGAGTTTTTATGCCGTTACTGAGGTGCATTTTCTTTGCTGCAGATGTTGTTGCGTATGATATCCTTCACATCCACACTGACAACACGCATGTGCTAATGTGCGGTAATGTGTTACATCTCTACACATTACAGCCTCAATGACACCTCCGCACCACTCGTCAACGGCATTTACACTCCCAGCTCAAAACCCTATGCATTTTCTCTCTGCTTAGTTAAGTAAATGGACGTCGTAATGATTTTATATGCAGTATGTTTGCCTCAAATGGATGCCCATGAACCAACTGAACCAACAATCATGTTGCTACAAACCGCTCAATGTGTTGTATTATTGCCACATTATTACAGCCTTGAGCGCCAGTCCTCGGAACAAGTTGATACTCGCTTAGAGCACATTACAACATAACTCTAATAAAATCAATCCGACTTCCTGGCTTTATTGAAAACAGAAAACGAGGATGAAGAAGATCAGCAGTCGCCTGCAGTAACCGCCGAATAAAAAACGACAGCCGGACATAGAAATTGTATACCCTGATAAGGTCTTCATCCTCCTGCAACGGCCGCTGCTCAGAGCTTTCCCTGGGCCAGACCTTTGACCTCCACCTACTTCTTCTCCCTGGCCCTCTGTGGGCCCCAGCGAGTGATGTATGGCTGCTCTACAGTGGAAATGGCAGCCTTATTTCTTCCAGCCGGAGCTTGGCTACGTCAGGGCAGGAGGTCCGTCACAGAGCCGGCAGCTCCCTACCCTATTCAGGGGACAGGCGCTGAGTTGTGGTTCCAGGACTTGGTCGTGTAGCAGGGAAAGGAAATGGCATGGTATCGATCTAGAGGAAGACTAAATGCCTGGCCGGGTGCGTGTGTCCTGGATGAGTTTGCACATGCAGCCATCCTACCCGCCCGCCATCGCCAAATTAATAGACTGGCAATGGAGTTTTGATGAAAAGAGCTGTATTGGCATCAGGAACTAATGGATCGTTTGCCAAAGCACAGGGATAGCAACGACATGGAAATGTAAAAAAATGACACGCCAATAAGAAATATAACGGCATAAACTAGATACATTGGAATGGAGGACATGCTGAATGTGATTTTGCAAGTGATGTCCAAAGAGTGCAGTGCAGTATCATAACCCATGCACTTGGGTTGTGTTTTCTTTTGTTTTTCATTTTCCACGCACACAGCCACACACGCACACACACACACACCACAGAGAATATGTCCTGAAACACTAACGCTGCTAACAAAAGAGCATCAGAAAGTGGCAACCGTATTATCAAGAGTTTCTGGTGAGCAACCACTGGAGGCAGGTTCCAATAATAACATTCTCTTTCAATAACACCCAGCTCACACCAAATAAAGATAAGATTCAGTAGGAATGTACATAATCCCTCGTGTTCCCTTGAGTTATGGGGATAATGGAAAATAGAAAAGTGATTTTCAGGAAAATATGGAAGAAAATGTTGACGTGATTATCGAGAAGCAGCAGGTTCCCCTATAGTGTTGCCTTCTGGGGCGTTACTAATAGGGTCTGTTTTCAAAGCGGAGCGAGTGTAAATACACTTGGCCAAAGTGGAAACATCAAGGGCAACTCTGATTAAGGCTGAATAAGGCCTAATAAACATTGGTTGTTTAGCCGTCATAGAGAAGCAGAGCTGGAGTCCATGGTTGTAAGTGCATGTAGGCCAAAATAGACCTCACGTAAAAAATAAAAAACTTCTATGCATTTTAATGAGAAGAGACTTGCCCGAGGGGCTTTTGCAAAAACATTGTACACCTTAAAAAAATGAATCAGGAGAGGTTGAAAACTGGCACACCAATCAACAACTGAAGGGTGATAGATGTGTTAAAGTAAAACTTTATATTTTTCCCTTTTTGCGTCGACCGTACCTCAAGATGATGATTGAGTTATGAAAAGGTTAGTTCATCTGACGTATTGAATAAGTGAAGGTTAATGAGCAAACCCGTGAGCAGCCCTTCCAAGGAGCTGGCATTTAATTAACTGTGTGTGGCGAGGTCAGATGATGGATGAAACACAGCCCAATTACAAGCGCCAAGGTAACAAATGCTGTTGTTTCTGAAAAGAAAGGGACCTAGCATAATAACCATAACAACAACAACAAC
>NC_079427.1:19121113-19183613 GCF_026213295.1 Gadus chalcogrammus
CCCCACATATGCACACACACACTCACGCACAACATAACCTCTACTTTATTAAGCTGTGCAGAGGATGGACCTGTCCCTTGTAAGGGCCAGAAACTATTTCAAGGATCTCTGGGGAGCAGCTTTAGAGAGAGGGTTAGATGGTGGAACATGACAGGGGACATGGGGGGTGGGGGGTGGGGGGGGGGGGGGGGGTCAGGAAGAGATGTCGTGGAAATGTTAGAGAGAAAGAGGCGACTTTCAAGAAGCACCATCCAGTGGGAAGAAACACCAATAGAGGGTGAGAGAGAGAGAGAGAGAGAGAGAGAGAGAGAGAGAGAGAGAGAGAGAGAGAGAGAGAGAGAGAGAGAGAGAGAGAGAGAGAGAGAGAGAGAGAGAGAGAGAGAGAGAGAGGGTAAGGGCTGGTGTGGTGGGGGTGGCTTGTGAGGAGTCACCATATCAGCTCCTATACCACAGGAGAGATGCTGGGAGAGAGGGAGGAGGCAGAAAAGCCGGAGGGAGAAATAAACATACCTATAGAGGGGTGTGACAGTGGAATATAGAATAATATATAAGGGAGCAGAAAGTCAAGAGAGCCATGAAGGTGGGCGGGGTCCGCCACCACGACCCCAAGGGGAGGCTGCAGCAACTCAGGTAGCCCAATCGGCGACCACAGGGAAGTGGGAGGAAGGTAAGGAATATCAAACATCCCTCCACACATAATGGGGAGAGAGGGGTTAATAAAAGGCTTGAGCGGAGATCTCTGCGAGAGGTGGTGAGTTGGAGGGAAAATAGTCAGGAGAGAACAAGGAGTCTAGAAATGAATAGGGCAATTAAAAAATGATAAACAGGGATGCGTGACGGCAGGGGGGGGGAGAGAGAGAGAGAGAGAGAGAGAGAGAGAGAGAGAGAGAGAGAGAGAGCGAGAGAGAGAGAGACCAGAGAGACCAGAGAGAGAGAGAGAGACCAGAGAGAGAGAGAGAGAGAGCTGAAAATAAGCAACTTGGAACTTTCCTTTTTTTTCCTTTTTCCCTTCGGTCTTACTTTGTTCACACATCTGTCTAATGAAATGACTTCCAAACCACCAGAATAGAAAGAGGCATCAGAATTCCAGGCGTACACAGCCAAATCAACAGGTGCATTGAAATTCAGATGGACGATGGTTTGCTGTGAACACATCTTTCAACTATTGTAAGTGTCTCCTTAAAACGTATCTTAAAAAGCATCACTATAGCTCCTAACTAGCTTCCAGGTGGCATCCGTTTGTCAGTTGTATTTTGTTGCTGTTGTGTTGTGTGTGATGTTGGTTTTATCTAAATCTACTCAATCTTTGTTATGTTCCACTAACTTTGAACGCCAGCATTGTTTTTCCTCCTTTTAACCGGTTGAATGTAAAATTATACATTGCTCATTGATTTCTAGGTGTCTCTCAAATTGTCTGCCTTCGATGAAATAACTCATTCAGCTACATTTTTACGCCGGGTGCAAAACAAACAAATGTTAAGTAATATTATTAATTATAAGATAATTATTGATGTGATGTGCTTCATAGATCAGAGACACCAACAATAGCATGTGGAGACAATCTGGATGCAACCCATAGCCAGTGGGGTCAGCAACTTTATTTTGCATGGCTGCTACCTGCAAAGCATTAATGTGAATGGTTATTTTTATGCAACGTTATGCATTCAGTCTACCCAGCTGAAAGTATCAAATATTAGTTATATACACACACACACACACACACACACACACACACACACACACACACACACACACACACACACACACACACACACACACACACACACACACACACACACACACACACACACACACACAGAAACATGCAATGTTAATATAATCACTGTGAGACTCTTGTATATAATCAGGGTTACTTCTCACTAATGTATACTCTTTAATGGTCAGGTAGTATCCAGGATTTCCATTGCAGAGGCTGCCAATTACGCTGCCAATTAATAAACACTTCTACCCAATGAGCAGAGACAGACACACACACACACACACACACACACACACACACACACACACACACACACACACACACACACACACACACACACACACACACACACACACACACACACACACACACAGCTTAAGCTAGTGTGACATTCTAAAGAACCAAAAGTAAAGAGTCAGCAAAATGATTAGAATAAGAAGTTAATGAGGGATGGAGAGATGGAGAGATGGAGAGAGAGAGAGAGAGAGAGACAAAGAGAGAGAGACAGAATATACTTGACTTGATAGAGACTCGTCTCTATCAAGAGACGAGTTAAAGTAAGGTCAAAGGTGAGAGCAAAGGGCGGGGGGGGGGTGAGGCTGATGATGTCACCGGAGGCCTGAACTCATGCACGACCTCAGTGTGTTGTCACAATCCATCACTCCTCCTCCTCCCTCCCCTCCTCCCCCACCCCACCCCCTCCAGTGTTTTCTGAGCGTGCGTGTCTGCGCACAAGTTACCTCCACCATCCGTTTGTCTACCCTGACACCCAGCTAACATTGACACTCACACAAAAACACACACACACACACACGCACACACACACACACTTACACAACCACTCAAACACTCACACGTATGTGTGCGTCACTGCGCTTGATGTAAACACCAGTTGGCAGAACCCCGGGCCTGATCCTCGGTTGTCGTGATGTTGACCAGAGAGGATGTAATGTTTACCGCTCCGAGGGATGCCGAGCCACACAACTGGTCTCGCTGTCCAAGCCTCGCTCCGCTATTAAAGGTTAAACTGTCTGGACGCCAGTAATGGATACAATTATTTTGGTGTAGTACAGAGACTACAACGAGGCCAGACTCAATGTGGTGTTTCAAACACAATTATAGAAAAGTATTTGTACCTGTGACGTGTGAGTGTATAAATATTTGTACTTTTATACAGGTATAATAGTATACCTATATAAATATAGGTATACTATATAGGTATACTATATACCTATCTAAATATAGGTATACTATACTTTATACATAATATACACAGTTTACACACAGTTTTTCAAACTGTGTGTATTATCTGCACTGATGTATCGGTATGAAACCACCTCCAACCATCAGGTCTGTTATAAAACCATGTTTTTTTCTTGGAGTCTTTAGAACCTCACCAAATCAGATTTTGTGACACAAAACGAATAATAGAAATAATAAAAGCGAGGGGGCCCTAGAGCGGCCCAGCGGGTTCCTAGGAAGCCACGGTCCAGTCAACGGGACGATCTGCGTCACCGGGCTTGAAACACTCCTCGTAGGGGATGTTCTGTTCCCAGAACCCCAATGTCTCACTTCCCTTTCCCCCCCATTGTCCCTTCAAGAAAGAATAGACAGACTGAGTCTGCGGATAATAAAAGCAAAGCCAGTTATTTTTGTGTGTGTGTGTGTGTGTGTGTGTTTGGTGGCGCTCGCTGGCGGTAAAAGAACCTCCTCGATTAGTTGCCCGCTCTGCTGCTTGACAGGCTACTGGGGGGGGGGGGGGGGGGGGGGGGACTGCCGCAGCACGCCTGACAAACTGGCCTGTCTCTATCGATGACAGTGATTGATCATCGCCTCTGGGATGCTATAACCAATACAGTTATTTCTAATTGAAACTTCACACAAAAAGAAAAGACAAACGTGCGCGTCGGAGCGCATGCTTCCGCGCGCCAAACAAACACAACGGACAGGTCGCACAGAGCACTGGGGTGCGCACTGTGTACACCGAGACCGGGGCATGCCAGCAAGTGTATGACTCCCCCCCCGGCACCTCCCAGATCCGTCCCTCGTTACTATACTCTCTCTGGGTTCGGGGATACCCATTATATTCCCTCGCCCAGAGTCTGCCCTCCTCCTCTTCCCCCTAGTAACTCATCTCATGTACGGTTATTTAGGATTGTAAAAGAGACAGAGGCAGAGAGAGAGAGAGAGAGAGAGAGAGAGAGAGAGAGAGAGAGAGAGAGAGAGAGAGAGAGAGAGAGAGAGAGAGAGAGAGACATTGACAGAGAGAGAGACAGAAACAGAAAAAGACAGTGAGAGAGAGAGAGACAGTGAGAGAGGGAGAGAGAGAGAGAGAGAGAGAGAGAGAGAGAGAGAGAGAGAGAGAGAGAGAGAGTGAGAGAGGGAGAGAGAGAGAGAGAGAGAGAGAGAGAGAGAGAGAGAGAGAGAGAGAGAGAAATTGAAGAGAATGTTAACAGTAATAAAAAGGCGAAAAATCGGTAAACCAATCTTTTTTTATTAATTTTCCTTTATTTTTTATAATTCAATTACCAGCTTCAAACAGGGCATGTCATGTGTCCCTGTGGTGCACTGTATTGTTTACGGCCGTGTGATTGTGTCAGTAATCAGTTTTATTCAAATGTAGCGCTGCCTAGTATTGAGCATGCAAACGACGCCAAACACGGCCCCACAGAGGTCGACGAGAATCATCTTTGACGCGAGGAAGCTCTGCGTTGGCACGCCATTTTGTCTGGGTTGGTCGATAGATGTAAATGTACTGATACCAAACTCTACGGAGTAGCAAACACATAAAACAGTTATATCTCACCATGAAATGAGAGGCACGACTACTCAAGCCTCATATCCTATTGTTTGGAGTACTACAACATTAAGAGCAGTTAACAACTTTAGTCCATTAAGCCTGTGCCTGAAAAGGAAGCTGTTTTTCAAAAGCAACACGGTTCTAATCACATTGTTCGCACCGGTTCCTGTTAAAAAGGCTGCAGCTCCTTGGATGACCAATCTTAATATCCATTCATTTTTTGATTAGGGTGGAAAAAAATATCATCGCTTTGGGTGAAGCCTGTAGTTAATGTGATTATACGGTAATTAATTGCTACCTTTGAACGGTGGACAATACCAAGGTGGTTGGAGGGAAAAAGCGCCACTCTGTGTTAATTTACTGCTATCTGGCACAGACTCGTGTAACACATTCAGTCTCTCTTTCTTACCTCTCTACCATGCTCTCTCTTCACACACGCCACACACACAGCCAGACACAAACACACAGACGCACGCACGTGCGCACACACGTACCCATTCTCTCTTTCACCAAATATATTCTCTTGTCAGACAGTCCCTGTAGTCATTAAAAGCTGTATATCACTAGTTCCCTGACGCTGTATCAAACTCTGGGCCATTACGAACACCACCTCAAACTACTGGACTTTGTGTGTGTGTGTGTGTGTGTGTGTGTGTGTGTGTGTGTGTGTGTGTGTGTGTGTGTGTGTGTGTGTGTGTGTGTGTGTGTGTGTGTGTGTGTGTGTGTGTGTGTGTGTGTGCGCGTGTGTGTGTGTGTGTGTGTGTGTGTGTGTGTGTGTGTGTGTGTGTGTGTGTGTGTGTGTGTGTGTGTGTGTGTGTGTGTGTGTGTGCTTGTGTGAGTGTGGATGTGCATTGTGTGTGTGGTGTAAGTATGTATAGGGAACACGAGACCGAGAGAGAAAGCGAGAGAGAGAGAGCGAGAGAGCGAGCGAGAGAGCGAGAGAGCAGGAAGATAGTGAGCATGCTTGTAGCCCAGCCCACAGCCAACTCGGTCTAAATAGCTCCTTAGGGAACCGGCAAAGCGGAACAATCGATTGGCACAATGGATGGCTTAAAAAATGAGAATACCCGGCGTATCCTTCCCCCTATACGCTCTCTCTCTCTCCCTTTGCTCGTTTCCTCATCACTAACCAACTATTAAGTGATTGCCACTCTTATTAACTGATTTTCCACACAGAGGTGAAGGTAATGAGAGCGGTGCCCTTTGAGCCGTAATGGCCGGCTCTTCATGGACAGCGGCCGGCTCAGGGGGCCGAGAGGTCCGCCGGCCCCTGTCTAATTACTACGAGCCGGAAGAAGGAGCGGATCGGCCCTTCAGACCCCCATACTTCACTCATCTATGCTGTCACACAAAACATACTGCACAGGAGGCAAATCTATGCTTTCATTCATCATCTCACATCTCTTTTTCATTTCCCTTTCTCTGTTTTTCCATTTCCCGTTTTTAATTATGTTGGCATTTCACTTTTTTGATTTAATTCATTTAATATAATCATAAAAAGAAAAAAATGTTTTACCCAACTTTTATTGTAATGCAAACGCTTTGTTGTCTGTATTGAATTGCTATATAAAAGAACTGCATCTAGTCATTCAGAAGGTTAATGGAACATTTAGATGCCGTTTCACAGCATGCATCTAAAGAGCAAGATCTAACACTTTGCATCACACGTACATCTGTTCATTTTGTGGTGGCCTTGTGCATTCTTGGATTCATTCTGTATTTTTCCCTGTGTCCCTATACGATGTCAGTGGAACGTCGCCAACTCCATTAAACCGCTTGAGAGCAAAATAGTTCAAACTCATCCTCCCAGAATGCATCACATTCTGTGTCCTTGAAGGCATACCAGATTGCAGTTCCTAAAACACTTCCCAGGAGCAGGCCTCTCCTGTGAGTACTAGACGCCATCCTGAGCGTGCACCAAGGTGTGCACTTTGAGCGAGCTCCCGGTGGGCAGAATGGAATCTGCGTGTGTGTTGTTTGGGAGGAGCACTGCAGCAGGGAGCCTGTGACCGCTAGACTGAACACACTTTGTACCAGAACGTTTCCTCATTTTCAACTTGAGAAGATCTCAAGACTGTTTCCTAAATAGTGCATCGGAGAAAATGCTGGATGAATTTCCAGTACTCCTTTCATAAAGCTATCTCTCATTTATTTATTATGAGCTCCAGATTGGATTATAACCTAATTAATCAGTCAATATAATTAATATTTAAATCTACTGTAATTGACTTTTTTAATCTCCACGGGGCTGAAAGCGTAAAGAAGCAATTAACAAATAATAAATGAATAACAATATATGAGACGCTTAGCACCTTACTCGTTTGCATGTGGTTGAGTGCCTATAGTGAGATGGGTTTAATATGGATTTAAAAGGACACAGAATATAAACGAATAACGCATGTTGGCCATAAGGTTCAAATAAGCTCTCATGCTTTAATGTCATACCAACCCTACCCATTAGTACAGCATATGTATGCTTTCTGAAATGATCTTGCTCTAAAGCTTTATATAATCAAATGCATGTTATCAGGAGCAGGGGCTAGGCGTCTTGCTAAAAGGCGCCAGAGCAAGGCCGTAGACATTGAGGAGTGACCACTGTGACTTTGACAACATCCTAACCACTACACCATCACGCCCCTCTTCCCTTTGTGAAACTACTTCCGATAACTATTATGGTATAGCTCATCATATTCCCCTATAAAGTGCAAGGCTTAGGCGCACTGCCCTCATTCTTTGCTAGTATATGCAGCCACTGCCTGCTACCATAGAAACACTCTTCTCAACGTTACATCTACATTATATAAACTGCATCACTCCCCAGGGGCCTTGTTGTTCTCCGTCAGGCTGTTATCCAGGACACAAAGAGAACCCACGACGGCAAAGGGTCTCCTGATCTCATGTGATGTCGATGGTTTCAAACTTTAGGGAGTTTGTAAGATTCATTTGTTCACAGCTTGGTCGATTCATCGACGAGTAGTTTGACGGAGAATTCATTGATTAGAATGTTCACAGTCTATTTATCATCTCAGTGTGTTGTCAAATAGAAAATACCGGTAACAATTTCTTCTCATGTCTTCAGGAATGCAAATATTTGGTTGCCCTTCTGTTGGAGACCATTATACAATAGCTTTCCATGACTGCTTATAAGAAAAAGCAAGCATATTTATAGTATTATGCCTTTGGGCTCTTGTAATAGGCATTTGGCATTATTTGTGTCATTATATAGACATAATGATTAATCGGCTGATTAAACTAATAAAAGATTCATCAACATTTCTCAACAAAATAATGGTTAGGTGCCACCATACATTAATTAAAGAGTGAACATTTGATTGCACCAAAAGACACATCACACAGGCACATCTATAAACAACGTCACAGAGTGGCTACAGAGCTGAAAGAAAAAAGGTAGCCAGGACAACCATCAGATGACTCACGACCACAACAACACCCAGAGTGCGATGCACTGCAGTGAGAAACACAATCTTACCCCAAATGTGCGATTAAAAATAATCTACAGAGGATTTATTTTCCAATATCCATCTTAACAACCAACACCTACGGATCACCCACGCGCGTCTGCAAGGCACATTGGACACAACCCATGCATAAGGTCGACCCCAGTCAATTATGTAGTTATTTCTGCTTGGTCAGGCAATTTGAATTTAATCTCATGGCTGTTATCTCCAAATCCACTTTGATAAGTATGCAGCCCAGTCATCGGGAACGCATTTAGCTCTCCGCCGACGAAAACTTAGAGGGAGTACCGAGGAGATTTACTGTGGTTACACAATAACAGCACAGGGTCAGAGTCATGGTGGAGGGAGGGGAGGAGGAGGAGGAGGTGGAGGAGGAGGAGGAGGAGAGGGAGGAAGAGGAGGAGAGACCGAGGGGAGTTGGGGGGGGCGAGGTGGGGAGTTGGTGGAGCATAATCCATGGATAATAACCCCTGAACAATGTAGGAGAATAAACAAACACAAATAGATAAACCCATGACAAAACAGCGCTGGAATTTAATCAGTCAACGTGGCCTTTTCTTCCCCCTCGCACACATCTCAGACCCCCCCCCCCCCCCCCCCCATCTTCAACGGCCCCACCCCGACCCGGGCCTCGTTACAGATCACTCTGGAGATGGAGCACGTCCACGCTGCTTAGGAGGAGAGAACAATTAGGCGACAGAGAAGCGACATTCTCTCCTCCACCTCCTTCGTTCTTTCTTTTTCTCTCTCTCCTTTTCAAGCCTGGGGGAGGGGGGGGGGGGGGGAGCCCATTATCTCACATCCGTTGGGTCCGCACAGGCGAACACGGGGGGGGGAAGGGGACTGTAAACATTGTCAATCCAAACAACGGGAGGGCGAGGCGGTGACAGGACGGGCGAACCGCCAGCGAGGGTGACACCGTCTGCTGTCACGGCCGGTGTTTGGGAATCACAGAGGACTGATGTTTGTTTGTGTCTCCGTGTGGTCGCCCGACCGGGGGGTCTTTTGCATATCCTTGCATTTGAAGCCCCCCCAACCTGGTTTCTTTTTGGGGTTTGGATATTTTTTTAGCTCGGTGCGATTTGACAGCCCGCCGCTCTGAATGGGATATCCATTGGCATTCCATCCATACACACAACCTATCTTCCCCCCCAAAAAAACGTCAGGCTTCCAGTAAACAAGCTCTATGCACCTTCCATCTCCGCTGACGTTTAAATACCCCGACATCTCTCGAGCTCATTCCACCCTCTGCAAGCGCCATAAGTCAAGTCAAATGTCATATTGCCCTCTCCATAAATCTAAGATCTCAAGCTTTGCTCAAGAAGCAATAAAGAAGACCCGTACGCCAGAAGAGACGTGGATATATATCCCACATGTCGGAACAAATACTGAATAAGGTAGATATTGATAGCGCAGATGTATCCCAGATGCCGGCTCCCCCACCGCGGCCAGGGTACGTGGGCGCTGCCATGACCTCGTTTGAGCTCACAGTCTATTTTGTAGTCCAGTCGTCCCAGATTCTATAATCCCAGGGAGGCAACTGGGGAAATTATAAATGGGTTTAGTTTGTCGAGATGTGTCCGCGCTTTTTAATCAGTTCAACTCCACAGATACGGGAATGACAAATCCTCAGGAGATCTTGGCGAGGATTAGAGCTTCTTTCTGGTGCCTTGTTTTCTCGATTGCCCGTTTGCCTTTACAGTGTGCTCCTGTGAAGGACGCCCGGGCGGAATTAGCATCGCCCAAGCGGACGGAGACCTGGGTTTTGGTACGAACTTGATAGTGCCTTTCATGCAGTGTTTTTTTTCTGCTGCAGCAATAACTCCTATTGTTAAATGAGTGCAATTACTATAAATAATCTCCAGCCTTTACACAAATTATGAGGTTATTACCATGGTGACAACCTGCATTTTCTCATTTTGATATTTCTACCTGCCATACGTAGGAAATTAAAATGAGGAAAATAAAAACAATATGTTACATTTGGTGAAGGATCTGTAAGTAACAGTTTTCTGTTTTGGTTTTCACACCACTTGTTGTATTCTGCATTACCATTATTTATATTAAATTGTATTTGATTCATGACGTTATTTGATTAAGTTGGGCAGCAACTGTACCATTACTATCCACTGCACACAGTTCCTATAGATCCAATGTATTCCACTGCCACCACTGCTCAGACGCAGCCATCCCTCCAAGCAGGCCGTGTCTTTTGCATGGGAGATGTATAGTGCTAGTTAAAAACGACGTCTCCTGCGGCATGGGAAATACATCATTTTTGTCAACCCACAACACAATACTGGTGGCAAGGGACACGGGTGCATAAACATGAACTAAATAGCATGAAAATATTCAAATCGTCCCCGCCTGCAAAAGTTACCCCGAGGGGTTGAGTTGGTGTTTGTGAAGAGAAGGCGATTGAAAAATCCTTGACATTTTCTTTTTTTTTTTCATTGCTTCTTGATCACGGTGTGTCAGCATGCCTGAGCAGGCACCATTTTGAAAAGAGCATATCTAGCCTTTGTGATGTTCTTTGCGACGCTATAAGGATGAATACAAAGACTTGGAAACCCTATTTACCTTATCTCCTACACAGCTGCCCATAAAGCTCAATAGCCTATAAGGGAACACCAAGTGGGTGATAATGTTGCGTTTGCCTCCAGTAAAAAGGTGAATTCCTCCAATAGACAGCGGACAGCCATGTCTGTGAGCCTTGAACTCCGCTCTCTGTGGTTGAATGGGGTTCTGTGGATCCCGCACACAGCAATAGCGGTCGGGGCTCCTATGGATTAGCTAAAGGGTGCTCATGGCGACAACATCATTATGTTGCACGACAAAGATGGAAGGATTTCCCTTTCAGCAAAGAGCAAATACGAGTCCCTCAGGTGCTATCATCAGTTTAGCAGTGAGCACCTTCCAGCTGAAACACCTCCACTCTGCCTCTCTGTCCACAGCTTGATAGAGAGGCGTCGAGAGCGAAGGCGATCATATTAATACACAATTTATTTGTGATTGAACTGCAAGGTTATAAAGGTTATATGTTTCATTTTCAAAAGGATTGAGGATTTAATATACCAGATCAAACAATGGTAGAAAAATGGAAGATCAAAAATGTATGAACTTGTACTTGAACATCCTGTTTCATCTCGAATTCCAACACCAGATTTTAAAATAAATTAATTGTAGTCAAAGTTTGATGAAAGAGTTGTGTGATCCCCGTGGATACAACCCCTAACAACTTTGTGATACGCACAAGCAAAACCAAAAAACAGGAAGAGAAGCCAGGTGAGATGCAGGCCGGTTATTGTATCCTATAACTGAGATCAACAAAAAGCTATTTCTATGGTTACGCGAAGCATACCTTTGATGTGATTCAAGATGAATTATGTTTCAAGCAGGATAACATTACTGACTCAGTGACCAAACCTTATCACGGCCTTGTTCACAATACTATTGACTCACGTTATCAACTCCTGCAATCAACAAATTTTAAGTTGATAAAACTTCAAGTTGATCGAGCGATCAACGATCACGGGTTCAGGGTGATTATCAGGCGATTACGATAGGTGGCCGATCAATCGGTGCATCACTAGAGTCGTGAGCCTCGTAAACATTGTATACAATGTTTACAAGCCTCGACGGAACACATTCCCTAACTAATGGGAATTTTATAGCTGGCTTCTTCAAAATAACAGGCTCCCCCTCAATTTGTTGTTGCTGTACAGAGGGAGAGCGAGTCAGTTTATTCAAAAACAACTTCTATCTGGCCTCCACAGAGTAGCCCTTTGTTTATCAGGCCTCTCCCCTGCTTTCTCTCTCCCTGGCCCCTCTAATCACACGCACATGGGCACACCCCCACACACACACACACACACACACACACACACACACACACACACACACACACACACACACACACACACACACACACACACACACACACACACACACACACACACGCACAAACATCAACAAACACACACGCATTCACACGCAAACATGAAAAGACACCCACAAATAGCTACAAACCTACACAAATAACTTTATGAATAGACACACACAAACACATATTCATACAAATACACAGACACACAACCAAATACACACACACACACACACACACACACACACACACACACACACACACACACACACACACACACACACACACACACACACACACACACACACACACACACACACACAAACAGACACTTACCCAACACACAGCCAAACACATACACAGTTGCATCTCACATTCTTTACATCGAGCATTCCCACCGAGTAGGCCATTCCATTCCTTGCATATTAATCACCAGGTTCACCCACCAGCGCGCCGCAGCCAACAATTAGTCCCTTCCTGGTGCTCCTACCGCTCCCAGGGGAGAGAGAGAGAGCTGCAACCTGGGAAAGGCTGCCGGCAATCAGCAAGCTACTCATTATCAAATACCACCACTGCCACTGAGGCAAAAGGGCTTGAGCTCCTAAAGCAGTCGTTTGGTTCCGGCCCCACACATGCATTAGAGTATAAAGGGTATACTTTTACAAACCGACATCCATATGTGCCATCGCTGTGTTAATAAATAGGACTTGGTGTTATCATGGCCTGGCATTCTGGTGAGGGAAGGAGGGAGGCTGCTTGAAGGAGGGTATTTAGTCACAAGAAAAGAGCACGGACACACCCTCGCTGCAGGGGGAACCCATCAACCTTCCATCATGGTTATGGGAAAAGGGCGGAGCTTAGCACGGTGAGCATCAGGTCAAGTTGCCACAAGGTCAACTTGATGTCATCATCATCATCATCATCATCATCATCATCATCATCATCATCATCATCATCATCATCATCAGCATAATCATAAGCGGTTATCATCATCATAATCATTGTATGGAACCAGAGAAATGTGTTGAGGACTTGCCTGGCCACTACAGCTTTTACATTACATATTTATCATAAATCCACACTCACTCACACATGCACATTTTGAACCACATGTTACGATCTAATCATAATAAAGTTAAAACAATCCACAAGGAATGGAAATACTACATTCAATGTCCACAGTCAGTTTCATGTCAACAAAACAATAATATGTCATTAAGAGCCGGGACTATTCTCAGCCAAGAAATGTAACCATGAAACCAGTTGTTTGTGACCTGCTTCAAGTCGCTAATGGCATCACTACCACCACCATCATCATCAACATCACCACCATCAACACAACAATCATCATATTCATCATCCTCATTATGCTCCACCACCATCATTATGATCTTCGATTGCTAGACTTGAAACGTGTCCTTCCAGTGACAGGGCCCTTTGTTGTAACAATAATTACTTTTTGCTGTGTGTGTGAGTGTGTGTGTGTGTGTGTTTGTGTGGAAAGGGTGAGGTTGGACTCTCAGGTGGAGGTGGCTGGTGAGGTGGAGAGGGGTGGCTTCTGGGGTGGAGAGGCCCACTTAACCTGCCTGTCTGTAATGGCCTGGACACGGCTTTCCTTTCATCCTGTCACAATGACCTGGCACAGCCATTCCTCACAGGGCTCACCCCCTCTTCTCTCTTTCTCTCTCCATATTTCCCCCTCCCTCTGTCTCCATCTCACCATCTCTCTCAACATCTCTCCATCTCCCTCTCTCTCTCTCTCTCTCTCTCTCTCTCTCTCTCTCTCTCTCTCTCTCTCTCTCTCTCTCTCTCCCCCCTCCCCGCATACTACACTTGTGTGCAGCCTGCCAGAGCACCAGGGTTCAGGTCAGTGGACACGCACCCTACAGAGGTGGAGGAGCAAGACAGAAAATGAAACAGCGCACAGATAGAGGGTGCGAGATAGCGAAAGGAAGAAGAGAAGTGTGAAAGGACATTAAGGAAGATGACAAAAGGCAGCGAGACAATGGTTGGAGGGAACTGAGAGTGAAAATGATAAAAGACGATGATTGGGCTCGCAGGAGCGGAAGGAGAAAGGAACGCGAGAGAGTGACAGGAAAGGCAAGAGGGCATGCGAGAGAGACAACTTCATCCCGATGAATTGAGATAGTCGTAGGCCGCTTTTTCTGCTCATCAGACAAAATTATGGCTGAGCTCCCTGCCGTAATTCCTTTCCTAAGGGGAAAGGAAAAATAATAGTACAATGTAAAACCTGACAAGTTATTTCAACTTAAACTATTTGAGGAAACCGATTGCCTTGAACTATTTAAGTTTACTAACTCACATAAAATAATTGCTGGTACTTAATTTATTTAAGTAAAGATAACTCTTATATCTAGAGTTATTGTGACATGTGTATTATGAGTTAGCATTACTAATTCCATTTACTGAAGTGAAATGTAAAGAATTAGCTTTTTACACTTAAATGCAGCAATTCATTCATCGTATATAACATGTGTTCATGTAACTTATTACATTCTAGTTGCGACAACTTAAAATTAAATTTTGTCTACTCAATTCATTTGAGGAAACCGATTGCCTTAAACCGATCAAGTTAAATGAACACAATGGATTCACCAATCTCTGATCCAACTCAAATTACTGTAGCGAGCAGCGCGGGAAGGACGAGACGGGAGCCCAGGTTTAAATGGCGGCGCAACTCTCGTGCCTTAGTACACCGCACGACCACGAGAGCTACCTATATTCAAACCCACGTACACAACAGAAAACACGGCACAACTGACCAACATACACAACACTCTCACTAATGGTCCCGATCACACTACACATCACTATTAACACACAAACAATAAAGAAGCCAAACCCGTTAACCCCACTTAACCTAATAACACAACAAGTTATACAAAGACAATAAAACCACTTTTCCCCAAACATTATGAATACCCAGACTCCCCGGGGGTAGGAGTCGCCAAGTATCACTAATTAGAAAAATAATCACAAAGCTTCAGTCCCTCTGAACCTTGACCGAAAGGTTGTGATTTTTTGAATTTTTAAGAACTACTTATCAGGAACAATAAAAAAACAAAAAAGATCTTGATAATTTACTCCAGCTCATTTCTCAATGCCTGCAACTTTGGTTTGAGACGCTTTCTACGACGTCTTTCTGTTGGTGTCGGGTCAGCCATCTCTTCTTCGTTCGTTACCAGACTCCGGTTGCATTGTGGGATAGCGTAGTGAACTCCGTGGTTTACTTTGGCGGTAGCACGCATTCGGAAACGTCTTGCGTACTACACAATGCGTACTGAGCATTCCGACGCGCTATATTTTTTGGCGTACTGCAAAATGCATACTATATAGTAGTCAAGTATGAGTATTCGGATTCAGCCGTTTTTGATAAATGGGTTTCCCAAATATAAAGAGGTAGCGCCTGTTAAAAGACACACAAGCTGTTTGAGACACAATCAAAAAAGGTTGAACGAAAATGTGTGTCATAAGCTTATTTATTTATGCCAATATTCTGTGATTAACTTTAAATCTTTACACTGTGATCATTGAAATTATGTCACAGTAATTATTTGTTTTAATTGGGCATTGCATAATCATCAGAAATGATTATAAATAATAGAGATAGCAATAAAAACTAATTACACAAAGTGTAGCTTATATAGTCTAATGAAAATGATATAGCTACACTTAAGTTAAATAAGTCAATGGAACACATTGGAATACATAAGTTAGACTTAAAATGTTCCATATTTGAGCAGCACTCAAAACAAAAGAGTTATTACATCAATTATTGATTCTTAAGTTATGTTCATTCAGGTGAATGAGTAACACCAACGATTTTTGAGATTTAAGTTACGTCTACTTAGTTCTTTTAGTAAGATGTACTGTTAGGTTTTACAGTGTACACGCGCACGCATCCGTTGTGTTTCTTATCCATAGCATTCATGGTGTGCAGGCCAATGGGGGAGTGCCTCTATCACAGAGTCCACAACTCTGAATGGTTGGTCGGGCATCCGAGGAGTACAGGAATATCATGAATACAAGTTTTGTTTAACATCAAGAAATAAATCATAACCACATGGACGAAGTGCACGTGTACAGGCCCGTACCGACACACACTGCACTCACTTTTCATAGAAACTCCCTGGCTATTTTACGGCATGCGTTTCTAATCTTTATTTCGTGAGCAGTTTGGAAGTAACATTCAATTTGACGGAAAACATTCACCGTCGTGAGCAAAACAAGTGGGCCCTGTCATCCCTGAACATTGCGCTTGTCATTTAAAAAAAGGTCAATCGTTTTTAATCATCTCGTCCTTTGGCTTGAGTCTCAAAAAATTTTGTTTCTTGCCCAAGCGGAGCTCTCGTTATTTTTTCCCAAGTGTAAAGCAAGGGAGCTGGAGAGCAGCAAGGAGGCTGACAGCACAATAGTGCCTGTCCCTGTGCTATGGAAAAACCTGGATAGATAAATTGGACCACATTGTCAAGGGCATAGACAATTGTATTACACACAAGAGACAAGGGGTGGGAGCAGTGCAGAAGTAAGTTGTGACTTACACCGAGAAAAAAGTGAGTCAAACATATTTCTTGAGCTTCATGGACACTTTGGTTTTTTGGTCAAATGTCCCTCTCTTCATTTCCTCTCTCAGTCAAAAAAAGCTCAATTAAATAAGTTTCCTGCTCAGTGAGCACCACTCATTGTGGCGGTTGGACGGAGAGATGAATGATGTGCCTAATAAGCGTGCCCCAGGCCTTCCGGATGGCCTTGTCTAATCTATAATCTATAATCTATAGGATCTATAAGGGCTCAGAACGCACTGATAGAAATGGTTCGCAGCTCCCTAGAAAAGATCCGGAACAAGAAAAAACACTCTCAGACACGTATGCATGCTACCATTTCATTATCTCCTGCCTCGACATAGTTCCGCAGATCAAACGGCCTGCAGGTAACCCATCTGCTTTAATCTCATGTGTTGTTAATTCAATGAATATACTGGACGCACCTTTCCATAATCAACTCGAACAGAGGGAAATGAAGGTGGCTGGTTACGTCAATGCAGGTTACTTTACTCCTTCTTTTCCCTGTTGGCTAATAGTAAACACTCCCAAACGCATTTGCAAGTCAATTTTTGCAGTGTACTCGCTGTTCAACCTGTGACAAGATAAGTCGGGCAGTTAGGGTGAATTTAGCACGGTAGAGCGGGTGGGGACCTATGGCTGCAAATGTGCCCCCTCATATTCCTCGCTAATAGAGTGCTTCCTCCGCTGTCTAACCCGCCATAACACTTCACTCTTCATGCATATGTTCTATTTAATTAAAAGCAACCCATGTGGAACGAAACAACCACCACAACAACAACAGGTATACGGTGATTATCGCTGTAATTTATTCAGCCCAGCGTTTCCTTGTGTGGGATCCCGGTTCCTAAACAAGGCTTACACATGTGGGTCAATAACGGAGGCCTATAGGGTAGGGAGGCCCCTGCCCCAACTGGAAGAGGTCATGGGGAAGGCATGGGCCAGGCCCGTCCAGCGATAACCCGACACAGTTACCCACATAATTGGCTGGAGCAGCCAAGCGACAAGGGCAGCCCGGATGGAGCCGGTGACCGTAGGAAAATCGGGGAAGGACGGTCCGAGATTGATCGCGGAAAACCACTCCGCTGGTCTACTCTGGCTCATAATAACCGGCAAAGGATTATGGAGCGGCTGGCCACCTAATCTGAGGGAAATGTAAGGAGTGTAATTGCTTCGTACTTATCTCCGGGTTCAGGGAGGCTTTTCAAAAATAATCTTCAGTTCATCCATGCAAAAAGAAGTGGGAGCTCTAGGTGAGCTCTAGGCAAAACAAAACCAAAAAATAGGGGAAAACCACATCATTTGCATGAGCATAAATCAATCCCCTTCGTAACGACCTGTGATGTCACTTTGTTGCTCTGGGATTGGATGCGGTGCCGTCCCTGTTTGGAGAAGGGAACTGCTTGGCCACTGGCCAGGGGACACTCACTCTCAGAGGTGTTCACCATTGGCTATAAAAGGTGGACGGGACGTTGGGTTGGCAGCGGCCAATGGAGTTGTGAGGCTAAGCCCTCTCCTTGCCCACTCTCCACAAACACACACTACATTACACTACGCTACACAAGGTAGGACAGCCTTAGCTGCCGGTTGCCGCTTAGCCTAATTGGGATAGTGATTTCCACATAAACCAGCAACAAATTGTTACAAATGATGTGTTAAGAGGGAGCATATATTGTAGGGTGGAGGACAGCGCATCGGTTAAAAAACAGCCAGCCCCTCCAATAAAAATAAAACTGCTGCGCTGTGTTCTCCAATGGCTGGGCCTGGACACTGTCTGTGTGTGTGTGTCTTTGTGTGTGTGTGGGTCCTCAAAGTGGCCTCGATTCGGCAGAGCACACTGGGGATGGGAGGACTCAGTGGAGAGGCTAAGAAGGAGGTGTGGGTGGAGAGAGAGAGAGAGAGAGAGAGAGAGAGAGAGAGAGAGAGAGAGAGAGAGAGAGAGAGAGAGAGAGAGAGAGAGAGAGAGAGAGAGAGAGAGAGAGAGAGAGAGAGAGAGAGAGAGAGAGAGAGAGAGCCGAGCACAGGCAGGGCTCCATCGGTCTCAATAGAGCTGCTTCTCCGGCCCCCCCCGAGACTCAGGAACTATGGGCTTTGACACGCCTGGGTACATCCACCCCCATATGCCCGATCGTCTCAACTCCATCCCATCTCCCCAGCCTGCCCCCGCCGGCCCGCCCTGCCCTCCGCCTAGCCCTCTCCAGCTGCCCAAACATATAATTTCACTCAAACCCCTCTAGACTCCCCCACACCACTCCGGCGGTCCAAAAGCAAACAGCGGAACGCGTGGCTAAGATGGCTCCGCCAGCTAATTGCTACCAATAATGATAATGATAAAGACTGGAGGAGCCCACCAGAATGTGAAGCACACTCATCACTAGGCGCGCTCTTGGGGCACATTCACCAGAGAGGGGGGCCCTGGTGATAAATCATGAGGCCGGTGGCTGTTGTGGGGCGACACTTGTGTCAGGAGTCTGTAAGTTAAAAGTGGTTCAAACATATACATAGGTAAAGGCCAGTAGACCGGCCTGCGGGATGAAAAGGCATATTCCCCAGGACATGGGATATTTATTCACACAACAGGGGAGTCGCCGACTCACAAGTAGAGGAGGGCTGCTTGTGGGTTCCCTGCTGTCGTAGACGAACGGAGAACAGGAGGAGGATGAGTGAGGGTTATTTGTAGCTAGAGTTCGTTTCTATAGGGGCAAAGCTTCTTATAGAAAAACATCAATGTCCCCTGCTGCTATGTTTCTCTATTTGCACTTTCAGATTTTTTTTTCTGAGTCGTTGAAGCACAGCCTTCAACACTTAAGACTGCTTGTTTTGTTTAATACTTAATACTGCTTGCATGCTCTCTCTCTTTATCTCTCTCTCTCTCTTTTCATCTCACTCTCTCTCTCGCAACCCATCGCTTTTCCGCAGTATGTCAAAATAATTTAACGCTTGATACGCAGTCCCTGGTTCATTTGGATTTAAATAACTAATGAAGCGCTGCTCGCTGCCAACCGGGAGCATCTGGTCAAAGACACGCAGACTCAATTTTCATAAATTCAAAATGTCCTCTGGGGAACCTCAGTGATGAGAGGCAGGATGGATAGATGAGGAAGGAGGAGGAGGAGGAGGAAGAAGTGATGATGACGAACGTGGGGATAAACAAGGTTAATCGGTACAAGGGGGTACAACACCAGACATATGCACAGTGTTTGCTGGGCGTGTTGAATCAGCGCTGCTCTAGCTGTGCTATGCTTTAGCGTGCAAGGCGGGACGATGCTCGACCTTTGACCTTATGAAACAACTGGATTCAACGCATGATGTCTGATTTGTGTCACAACACAACCACAACATTCTGGGAAAGATGTCCAACAAATGTGCAGACAATGTGCAAAACTGAATTTAAAGATCTCCTATTATACTACTTTTCTAGTCTTAATTTCTTATTAATGACTCCTATAGAGCAACCTGACATGAATCACAGCACAAAAACGATGTAGATTTTCGGGAAACTCTTCCTCTCATCTGGGCGCTTTCAGCATTCTCTGTCAACACTCGGCTTCGTCCTTCTCCGCCCCCTCACCCCCCTTCTGCCGACCCCACTCCGTTGTGATTGGTTACCTTCCGGAAAAGCATGTTGTAACATTAGGC
Source organism: Gadus chalcogrammus (assembly GCF_026213295.1). Taxonomy (NCBI): domain Eukaryota; kingdom Metazoa; phylum Chordata; class Actinopteri; order Gadiformes; family Gadidae; genus Gadus; species Gadus chalcogrammus. The sequence goes on from NC_079427.1 coordinate 19,141,218, forward strand.
AAGGCAAGGCAAAGCAACTTTATTTATATAGCACTTTTCATACACAAGGCAGACTCAAAGTACATTACCATACACGGAAAATCTGGATTGTTCTACGTAGATAAATCCCAGAAATTTGAACAAGTGAATCGCGACCGGCGTCCCTAGTGTTTAGCACTCTGCACAGCCACCCCAGACGGTCAGCAGGGAATAAGTCTAAATGCATGTACGTCTTTATTTGACACTTTAATATGGTTAAACACAGTGGTGTAGTCTATTTTATTGTAGAGGGTATACTGTGATGATTCCCTTCCAGCCTTGTACAAACCCGTCCCACCGGTACGTGTACGTGTGTGGCGCTTATGGGGTGTCGCACCACACTCACCAACGTAGGGGTCTACAACCCGCTGATTTAAGAGTATAACGATTATCAACAATCGTGGAAAGCTGAATAGGTTTATCAGTATTAATAACAGTATGAACAAATAGAACACAAAAATTACAAGTTGTCCTTTGTATCTCTATAGTAGCAATAGCACATGCTAAACAAGGACAAAAACTATTCAAAATAATTTAATGAACTGTTTACAACCATGGCTAACCAGTGCATGAGAAGGAGATGACAGGAGACTAATGTTTCACTCTTTCAATTGCTCTAATTTGAGCTCTTACTGTTGTTATCTAACATACCATACAGTAATTGAATTGTGTGTAAAAGTGTGAAATTACTGCACCTTAAAAAATGACCATGAATTAGCTATACTCTCATTTGCAGAGTGATTAACATTATGAATTTCAATTGTGTATACCAACTGCATGTTGGCTGACATTTACCTAACTTTTTTTCCCTCCACTCTAAACAAGGATGCCTGTTTTTAAATTCCCTGTTCGAAAGACACCCAGTTCGAAAGGCTGGCCAGGGGTTCTCTTCTAAAAGTAACAAGGAGATATAAAGTGGGATTAAAACATTGTCTTCTGTTGACTACTTGTTATTTTACACATTAATATGGGAGGACTGGACACACACACACACACACTTTTCTGTCTTTGCTAGTCTCCGTAGCTCTGGTAGTGGCATGGCATCTGCTGCTGCAGGGTCAACTTGCAGCAGCAAGTTGACCCTGTGTGTGTAGTTTGCTTTTCATATTGTAATGTTGAATGTTATTGTAGCATGTAGCCTGGGACTATTTAAGTGTTTGTGTTGTGTTTTTTATCGTTTTATCCAGTTGTTTTAACTGTTATGCCAATTGTTCCCGCGTTAAACTTTCAATCTGTGTGGGTTGCTAATCACAGCGCGAGAAGGAGGGCCTCGGCCCGCCAACTAACATGCAGAGATGCAGGGGCAGCTCCGCGCTTCGTAACCGAGACAGGGCAGAGCGCGAGCGCGCAGGGGGAATTGTATGAATGGTAAATGTAGGAGATAACTTCCCCTGCTAAAAGTATTTTATTGCAGTTATACCCAACCGGTATTTGCGAAAAATAAACACAGAAGTGAAAGATCTGTCACAAGACGATTGATACGTATCCGTGCACATTTTTAAGTGGGTATACGCAAATCCTGGTGCGTTCCTAGTGGGTATACGGCATATACCTGCGTATCACGTAGACTACACCACTGGTTAAACATGATTATAAATCATTATAACAACGTTTATAGGTCATAAAAGTCGAAAAAGCATAATAGGTGCTCTTTAAAGTATCAACAAGCACGTGGTTTGGCATAGAATATAAAAAGAAAGAACAGAATGGAATAGATTATAAAGCCTTTATTGTCGTTGTACACGATACAAAAAACGGAGGAGTGCTACATCTTATAAGTGATCTAGAAGACAGAGGCAAATAGAAGACACGGGGAATCAAAACACAAAACAAAACAGCCTCAGTACACAACAAGACATCCACAGCCAGCCACACAGGGCCTTCGATAAGAAGTAAAAAAGATAAACACAATGTCATGTGCCCTACAGTAAAAGCACAGAGCTGTGGCACTTGTCGTCGTGCAACTCGGCGCTCAGACGGCGAGATTACCCACCCCCCCTCTGTGCTGGGAGATGAAATGATGCTGCAACATGCCAATAGAAGACACGCAGCCTCCTCTTCATCTGGGGGCTTATAAACCCCTTCAGTGGGATTCCCATCTTCTTGTGCAGCGGGGCTAATGCCGCTATCGCCTCGGCTAATTCCACCATGTAGGTCTCACGAGCAATATAAATAGGATCATAAGGAGGGAACAGCCTGATCCTAGGAAGGGTCAAAAGGTCAGACCCGGGGCCGCGGCAAAGAACTGCGCTGAGCCGTGTGCGCATTCATCATAGCGCTCTCCACAAAAAATAATGAAAAGTCACCGGCGCAGAACAGCACACACAATGGAGTCCACAGCGGGGGAAGACGAACACGTTTCGTCTGTGACCTTAATTATAGCTTTTCCTCCCGTGCCAGGTTGTAAGCTGATCGTTTCCTTAATTGATAACAGTTATACTCTTGTAATAGTTCTGTAATGCACTGAATCAATTAAAGCGGGACTCATCCTTTGATTACTGTGGCGGCGGAGAGCCACTCAAGGCTGCCGAGCGTCGAGCTTTACCACCCGCACCTGCGCCCCCATAGGACATGGGAGGATATAAGGAGGCAGGCCGATGGGCGGGTAGCGGGGAATGTGCGGCTTTATGTATGAATCTCTCTCGACGGAGGGATTTGTGCCGTAGGGACGTGGTGATGATGTGTGATGAAATTTGTGTTTTATTTTCGCGTTACCTCGAGATCAACACGAGGCGGATCAGGCGTTGTGACAATTAAATCAGAGGCATGTAGAACACGGCAGGGATGAAAGGCACGCGCTGAGCGTTTACAACAGCCGCTAATTGGCATCTCTCAGAAGGCTGGCGGAGGTGGTGGGGGTGGTGGTGAGGGTGGTGTTGAGGTGGGGGTAGGGCTGATAGGGTACAGACCCAACAAAGCTCTGCGCAGAAGGCAGATAACCACCCACCACTGCCCCGTGCGCACGGCTTGGGGAGACCAACACCCGCCCAAACATCAATGCATTGATGCTCCCACCCCCATGTCTTTCAGGGTAGGGGGGGGGGGGGGGGGGGGGGGGGGGGGGGGTGGGTCACTGGAAGCGTAGGTCGGAGGGACGGCTATGTGATACTGCTCAGCTGAAGCCTGTCACACATTTTTATTATTATTTTTATATTTTTGGAGAGGGACTTGTAATTACTGTGGTTGGGCAGTTAGCGTTTAAAGAAGCACGAGTGTGTGTGTGTGTGTGTATTGTGTGTGTGTGTAGTGTGTGTATTGTGTGTGAGTATGAGTGTTTGTGTGTGTATGTGTGGGTGGGTGTGTATGGTGTGTGTGTGTGTATGTGCGTGTGTTTGTGTGTGTGTTTTTGAATGAGTTATCATATTTCACTGTACACATTCAACGCATCAATGCTTAAATGCTTATCAAATCTGTGCATACCCTGATGAATATGAAGGCAAATTCCTCGACTTCTGCGTTGTGTGTCTGATTGTGCACAGGAGTCGGAATCAAGCCTTAGCTAATCACTGTTAATCACCAAAATCAAAGGGAATTCAAAAGTCAACATTTGCTAAACCAGTAAATAAAACATGTTCCTCATCATCAGATAACAAATACATCTTGCTCTGTACAAACGCTGTTCTAGTCTCCAATCTGTTAGTCGTACTTCCGTTCCTAGGAAGTGCTTGCAGCATTTGGACTGATGAAAGTATAGTAGTGCGTGTGAGAGAGTATAGTAGTGTATGTGAGAGAGTATAGTAGTGTATGTGAGAGAGAATAGTAGTGTATGTGAGAGAGAATAGTAGTGTATGTAAGAGTATAGCAGTGTGTGAGAGAGCATATACCGTAGTTGGGTATGTGAGAGAGTAAAGTAGTGCATGTGAGAGAGAATAGTAGTGCATGTGAGAGAGTATAGTAGTGTGTAAGAGAGGATATACAGTAGTTGGGTATGTGAGAGAGTATTGTAGTGCATGTTAGAGAGTATAGTTGTTTATGAAAGAGAGTATAGTAGCGTGTGTGAGAGAGTATAGTTGTTTATGCAAAAGAGTGTAGCAGTGTGTGAGAGAGAGAACAGTGTATGTAAGAGAGTATAGTAGTGTATGTGAGAGAATAGTAGTGTATGTGAGAGAGTATAGTAGTGTATGTAAGAGTATAGTAGTGTATTTGTAAGAGAAATTTAGTAGTGTGTGTGAGAGAGAATAGTAGTGTGTGTGATAGGGTATAGATGTTTATGCAAGAGAATATAGTATTGTGTGTGAGAGAGTATATAGATCTCCTGGACTCACGCCAGAGTTCCCGGAGGTTTCTAGATTCGAATATTATATAGATCGGGTGATATTATGTATCCTAAACGACTGCGTCGTTTTTCTTGCGTCTCTGGTACTTCCACAACACGTAGAGACCGGCCATGGTTGAGAATGAATTGGAGTTCACAAGAAGAAGCCTCTCTCAAACTCAGGCGGCAACGAGACCAAGCGACAAAATCATTATTGGGCGCGAACGCAGCATAACAACATCGCTGGAGATTCAAGAGTGAAATGACAGCGCAGTATTTTGAACGAAATCAAAATCACTTCTGTTTCAGTCAAACTCTCTCACACACTACTATACTCTCACACAATACTATTCTCTCTCACACACACTACTATATTCTCTTGCATAAAGAACTATACTCTCTCACATACACTACTATACTCTCTCACATACACTACTATACTCTCTCACATACACTACTATTCTCTCTCACATACACTACTATACTCTCTCACATACACGACTATACACTCTCATACATACATGTAAAAGGAGTATAATAGTGTGTGTGTATGAGTATAGTGGTGTATATGTGAGATTATAATAGTGTGTGTAGGACCGAGTATGAATTCTGTCCCAGGCGGCCCCTCATACACAGTTGCTATTGCTTTCTGTCCAATATTTTCATTTGGAGTTAGTTCGAGTCAACACATCACTCTTAAACATGCAGCAGGATTCATGATGCGCTCGCTGGTTCGTCTCAGCTTCACCGGCGGCGAGGGCCGCCAGTGACCTTCTTGGGCGACTTGCAAAAATGGTTTTGGGAACATTTGCTTATACGACTGCTGCAAATATTGATCTTTTGAACTAATTCTGGATTGACTGAATCTGTGTGCTAACATAATTAATTTCCCATCGGGGAGGAATAAAGTTACTATCTCTCTATATATGGAGATATGTCTGGAGAAGGGTTGAATTTGTTATGCTGCACAGGCCATTTGGATACGCTTCAACACACATCCCTTAACAGGGCGGAGTTGGAAAGATATTACATATTTAACTGTGGAGGTTTGTAGTAATAGAGGACAGTTCAACTGTGTTGGGGTTCTGACTTACACAGTGGGGACTGGTTCAATAATGTATGATTCAATTTATTATTCCTCTTAATACATATGTTAAGTACAAAGATGTACACGCAGCCAGATAGTCCTTACTGTTTGTTATTTCATGGGTGCTTCTGTGTGTGCACGTATGCGTGTTTAGCTGTTCAGCGGGAATAGTTCCGTTTCAAGGTGATATCAGATACTGGTGTAAGCAAATCTGCGGAATACCACGCTTTTAGTCTGTTTTCCTGGTTTCAGCCTAGCTAGCAACCTTGATCAGGACAGACAAGGGACCTAATGGAGGCCACCTAGGATGAACAGCATGGAAACATACGCAAAATGCTCGAAATGCATAAATCAAATGCATAAACCTCACAAATTAATTGCGTGAAATACATAAATTAAATGCATGAAGTGAATACATAACATTGATGAATGGCATGTGAATTGATGTGCCACATCTGTATTTGTGTGTTCATGACCACCGCCCACCTAGGGACAGTGTATGGACTTGAAGTTTATTGAATCTCCAAACATCAACAAACTTATTTCCAAGTCAACCTCGGCTCTGCGATCGAAAAGAAACTATCATCTGCAGCTGGCAGGGTTGCATTGTGGGATCAATTAGCGTTAGCAAACAAAAACACACCCTTCTGACGTTTGGTTTCCCTTCAAGGACAGTCAATAATACGATAATAAGATGTTAAAACTACGCGTTGAAATGTGTCGGGAGGAACGGTTGACGAGCCCCATCATCTTTGTTCACAATCTTCCCCCACTCCCTTTTCCCTCCGTGCACATGTCTCGCCTGCTTGTAACCCTTCTGTATGAAGATGGTCTTTTAAGGGGATCCCAGTGGAGCTGGCAGCTCGGCCCAGACGAGCGCACAACATGACCGGAAAAATAAAATAAATCAATACTTTCAATCCCGATGTTACACAGGGAAGAGAAGGTCGGACGGGGAGGGAAAGAGATAGGCAGGCAAGGAGAGAAAGACAGAGAGAGAGAAAGACAGAGAGAGAGAAAGACAGAGCGAGAAACAGAGAGAGGAGAGAGAGAGACAGAGAGAGAGAGAGAGAGAGAGAGAGAGAGAGAGAGAGAGAGAGAGAGAGAGAGAGAGAGAGAGAGAGAGAGAGAGAAAAGGGACCTAAGGCCACTGAAAAGCGTAGTGGATGTCTGCGGGAGAGAGGACATAAAGGGCAGCACCCTGAGACTTAGCAGACACCCGAGATTTGAAAACTGTGTTGGTTTTGACTAGTACTGGTGTGTGTCTCCTTGTTCAACCTCCCACTGTACATAACCATACACACACACACACACACACACACACACACACACACACACACACACACACACACACACACACACACACACACACACACACACACACACACACACACACACACACACACACACACACACGTCTAAACATAAAGCCAAATGAATAAAAAGTTCATTACAATGGAGTGATACACCACATGGAAAGCAATCAGACGGGTCCTGAAAGGCTGGCCAGCTGCTTAAGTGCTCCAGTCTGCTCATACCACAGGGACGGTAAAGGTGGTGGGAGAAATATGACTGGGAAGCAACGACAGGAAAAACGAAAAGCATGGCACATCTCTGCATCGTGGACATGTGAGCAGTTCATTTGTTCGGTTGAATTTGCTTTTGTACATTTGATGTCAGTGACAATTTGTAGTTGAATATCACCTTTGTGTGGGAGGGAGAGACATAGAAAGGAAGAGGGAGGAGAAAGAGAGGGCGAAAGATAAAGGATGGGGGGGGGAGAGAGAGAGGGAGAGAGTGAGGTTGGAGTAAATGTGAGTATCTAGGCCATCAGTAATGAGTTTTCCCAGTCAGAGAAACACCAGGCCCACCATGATATATTTCTACACTGCCACTGGTTTTCGCCTGTCACTTGCAGTTACTCATCTCGCCTTTGAATGTGCTTTTATTCATCTGTGTGCATGTGTGTACATGTGTGTGCAGATCTGTGTGTGTGTGTGTGTGTGTGTGTGTGTGTGTGTGTGTGTGTGTGTGTGTGTGTGTGTGTGTGTGTGTGTGTGTGTGTGTGTGTGTGTGTGTGTGTGTGTGTGTGTGTGTGTGTGTGTGTGTGTGTGTTTGTGTCAGGATGCAGCAAAGGACAAGTTGTCTGCACTCTATGGGATAAATGCTTTATATTGTAATCAACCAAGAGACAGAGAGAGCAGCTCCATGGAGCAGAGATACTATTACTGCTTTTTGTTCTGCCTACTTGAACCACACATCCAGCACAGTTTTTCTGGAGCAGTGATTTAAGACAGCAGCAAACACAGGAAGAGCCTGCGGCCACTGACACACGCCCCAAATTAACCAGCCGATATACACACAATCAATCTTCCCCATAGCTAGTTCACAGACACATACACACACACACAGCTTTGGGCCATAGAGTTGATTAGCAGTAACCTAGTTCAATAGTATCTACTACCCAGCACATTTAGGTCACTTTAATGTAGGACTCACACTGAACTTTACATGCATATATTAGTAAGAGAGAGCAAGAGAGAGAGAGAGACAGAAAGAGCGACAGATGGAGAGAGAGAGAGGGTGACAGAGAGAGAGGGAGGATGTTTGTGTTTGTGTGTGCGTGTGCGTGTAACAGTACACTTAGGACCTCCAGTCCGAACTAAGAGATTCTTGAGCTGTGGTTGCAGACCCACTACCAGATAACAGCAGCATTAATCATCAACTTATTGACTGATAGGGAGAAAAGTTGATATTCAATGAAGTTATTATCCCTCAAAGTTTCTTTATTATTTTCCTCATTTTGAATAAAGTGTTCTTGGAACGGAATTTAGGCTCTTCTAAAGGCAATTCAGAAGCCATGATTTCAAAAGCAGCTTCATAGAGATGTTACTTGGTGGAATATCATTTAAGATGATTTTTTAAGTTGTTAATGGATCACAATCTCTATGATATTGCAAGTAATATCACATTGGTAGACAATGCGAGTAAATAAGAGAGAATAAGGTGAATATCTGGATATGCTGAACTAGTTTGCCCTCTCGTTTAAAGCAATGCCTCAGTGACACATTTAGTTAATACATGGTATGCATATACACACATCTCAAGAGTGAGGAAAAACAGTGACACAATAAAAGCTTCCCGAAAGGTTTTACGCGTTAAAACCTTAAAACAGTCACCCTTAGCATCAGTCTACAATATTTGAGGAAAACACTGTAAGAGCTGAAGAAAATCAAATCTTTTAATTATTGGCTAATAAAACAGTATTGAAAGAGAAATGCCCCTTCACAAGCGACACTATTATTTCCCCTGTGAGAGTCAGCCTGGTCGTTGGCTGAGGGGAAAAACAGCAGACGTCACTTATGGCATTTGCTCAGGCTGAAGCCAGCCCGGCTGGGGCCCATTGGCGTCCACTGGTCACTTTTACAAACGGCCCACGCCAAAAGCAGAAATCCCTTAGGTCTGCTTTTATTGAGCCCCAGAATACACACGCAGGTGTTCATGCTTTTGCATATGCGTCCAAATATCAATACATCATTACAGACATCTGTATGTTCACTAATACACATAGCTTGTATGTGTGTGCGGGTGTGTGTGTACGCGTGCGTCCTTATCTGCATCCACATGCACGTGCACGCACACAGACACACATACGCACACGAGCACACACACACGCAGAGGAAGAAAGAGCGATTCACTATGCATCACGCCACACTATCATTTGGACAAACTGTGACTAGCATCATTGAGAGTGGGCGCAGCATTCTCCTCCGCCCACACATGGCAACATGAAGCCTTGCTGAACAAATGCAGTACATGTGATTGGGCGTGCGGAGAGAGATTAGTCCGATTAGGCACATTCACGTCCGGGCCGGCGCATCTGGCACAAAGCTTGCCCTGGGGCACAGGAAGATCCCACGGGAAGCAACAACTAAATAACGCGATCACGGAAAAAATAAACGGCATAAGTAGGTTGAACGGGAGAGCTGCGAGCCTCGAGAATCAAATTGAAAGAGAAGTGATATCCATGACGATGGCCCCTCGGATTAAGTTCTTCACCAAAATGTAGGATGAAGCGCGTTTGATATCATTTATATGGAAGTGGGCCACAGTTTCCATCCCAAGATAAGAGGAGATAACTCGACCTGAATCTTGTGATGTGTCGTTATGTAATGGTAGATATATACTGCGCAGATGGGGGGTAGATTCATAATTAACATGGCCGCCCCTTCTTATTCGTGACTAGCAAGGAGCGAAACTTGTCCGGGACCAAAACCGTGGTCCCAGGTTCTGCCTGTGGCGAGCATGCTGTGAATACAGACACCGGCATCATGCACCCATACTTCACGACGGCCAGGCTTCATGAATCTCTCCCTCCTCTCGTCCCGGAGACACGGGTGTCTCCCCGCCAGAGTCACCTGGTTTGACCAGGCAACCGTCCGTCCACTCCGCCGCAGTAACATGAGTTGACAGCAGCGTAGTCATTACCAGTCCGCCGACAGCCAGAATTGGCCCGGTAAGCCCAGGGGTTGCGTGTGTGAGAGATGTGATGCATGCAGCCGCTCCATGTTTGCTCCCCGATGTTGTTCCATCGCTTGCTATGCTAGCCCCACACCTCCGTGTCGACCGCTGCCGCTGCCACACCACCACCGGGGCGGCCTGGCTTGTCTTCGCAGGCCGGAAACCAGACGATAATTGGCAGAGCCCTGCCCTGCTAAACGTCGGGGCGTTGGGGGGGCAGACCTGGCTGCCTGGTTGGTAAGGGGGCTGTGCCTCGGTGATTGATTGTAATTACAGGGGGCAGGGGCTCTCCGTGAAAATCAGGGCTTTTAAGAAAGGGGCGGGATGATGCACCTGGGGGTGGGCGGCCACGTCACTCTTGTTTTGGTTTGGGTAGAAATATGACGAGACGAGGAGCACGGTTTGCTCCTGAATACCCATAGCAACCACGGTGGTGGCTGTACGGGGGTCTGACACATTATGACACATTATGACTCACTCTTTAGTGAAGTTCAAAAAGAAGAAGGAGCCATGATAAAATATATAGAACTCAAGCTGGGTAGGCTGGTGGAGTCTCCGCAGACTGCACTCTGCACTCTGGTTCACTGTAGCAAAGCATTCATGTCCTGGTTCTACCGCGTGGTTTAGATGTTACAGAGCCAAGGACAAGGACACACACATACAACCATGTGCACACAATATTTTTCCCGGCCTATTGCACCATGGGTAGGGGTGGGAAAAATAATCGATTCTCGATGCAACGCGATTCTCTCTAGAACGATTCTGTCTCGATTCAGATAAATTAATAATCGGAATAATTATTATTAGGGGTCCAAGCAGCAAAGCTGCTTGGCCTCTATTGTTTCAAACTGCAGTCAAACTGCAGCCTATACCGCAAGTCTAAAACTCTTGACATTCTCAGGTATGGTTACCAATAACCCCCTCTCTATCCATAAACCCAAATTTGTGGTACTGCACCCAAAGGAGGCGCTATTGTAAAAAATCATGAATTAGGCTTATTTCTCCTCAACAGATTGACCTGGACTCAAAATTCTTTCTGAATATTGATCTCTAGAATCAGACACATTTATAAAATCCTTCACAGGCTGCAAAAATAATCAGAAATTCACCAAAATCGCCACATAAAATCTTTAGACCAAGCCTCACAAAAATCCTTGAACAGAATTTGTTTTACTGAGTTCCATTTGAGAAATATTGGCCAATAAAGTTGGAGCAGTTAGCCCATTTTTCTTATATGACCATTTTGTTATTGTATAAAAAAACATAGAAAAGCCAAACGTCCACAGTCTCAACCCATTTTGCCTATATGAACATTTTGTTATTGCATAACTACCATACGGCTATCACTAGGTGGATACCATTAACAGTGCAATTTTTCAGATCTGTACTCTTTTAAGAAAGCCCTTAATTATCTTTTGAAATGTGTGCTTGGAGTTTTCTTGATCCTGTGTCAGGCCCGGCATCATGGGCGTGCCTTAGGGGGCCTGGCACGCCCGTCAGTTGGGCCCACCATGGATGGACGAGCCTGTCAGTCTCCCGCCAATCAAAAAAAAATAAAAAAAAGATTGCAGGCTACAAGGATTTGTCCAATATAAATTATTCATAATAATATATTTCAGATTTGTACTAGTTTGAAAGAAATATGGATATACAGCGTTATTTTAATCAAGGACCAGGGAGGGTCATAGACAGTGAAATTCATGGTGAAAGCCAGGAGTGTTCTGAGGAGTCACGGTCACCTGAGGTTGACCACACCGAAGCTAACCGGGCTACAGACGTTAGCACTAGGCACCAAGGGCCAGCTAACCCTACACAGCCGAGGTCATTACAGGCGTCCGAGCCGGGGGATCTGGGCCTTTTATGTTCACTAAATACAACACATCGGGCAAGGAGTGTTGTTGAGTGTGTTGTTTCTGCTGGGTGTGTTATTTCAATACAAACAAAAATGTATATTTTTTTTACAAAAATATTTTTTGTCATAGGCTAAATGAATGAATTTAAAACTTCTTTGATATTTGTTTAAATCATAGGTTAGCCTATTGTTGGCTTGTTTTTTGTCTGTTCTGAATGAGTGCTTCATCTGGTGTTGGATGCGCCCAGTGAAATATTCCTGCAATATGGATCACATCGCATTTTCACTTTAAAAGGGAAACTGAACAAAATAAAGTTGCTTACAGTTTGCCATATCTCTGGTTCAGATTGTTCCTTATTACACAACGCAGGGATCTAGAAACTGTGGCTTTAACTGGTCCAACACAAGTGCTACAGATATTTGCATCTCCGTTTCCCGAATTCCATGTGGAAGATAGGCTACCTTATGTGTTATATTGAGGGTAAGAGAGCTGAGAGATGTAGAAAATTAAAATATGCAGTAATTATTAGGCTATAGTCTAATAGCCTAGATACACACAACTTAGGAGAAGAAGCCTTTATTTGTCATTGCACAGGATACAACGTAATTGGACAGGATGGACTCACGTTGGGTATGAGCTGAGTTTCGTGTCCTGCTGGTAACAATAATAAAAAAGTCTCTAGAGAATGTTTAGCCTATACTAGGAGGTGAATGATTCTGTACCTTCTTAAATTTTATTTAGTAGCCTATTATTAGATGTGCATTTAAACTACACTCAGATATATTTAGCCTGCGCTTGCGCTACAGCCCTGCACTTTGTTCACGTGAGTCAGACATGGTAAGATTGCTGCTCTTTCCTTCTCACGTTATAATTGCCTAGGCCTATTCACAGCTCCTTTTTTTTTATATATATATATCACAGGGGAGAACCCCGCGATTAAATCGACCTATGACTTTACATTTCTGGCCTAAAAAAATGTGCAATGCAAGGCCCCCCCGCAAATCTGTGTCTGGCGCCGGGTCTGTCCTGTGTGCTTATCAATCAACATTTTCACAATGTGAATGAGGATTCACGCAGTTCAGGAATGTCAGTGGCTCAAAGGGATAATGCCGTGTACTGTTGATCCTTATGTTGAGAGTTTGAATCCTTGTTAAAGCATTATGAACATGACATTCTGTCATTGCCACTCATTTAAGAAACACAACATTGAACACCAACTGAAATTCATCAGGCAATCAACATTCCGGCTCAGTAGTTTCCAAGAATCGGTCTGCCAAGACACAGTATGGCATTAAGGGGAACTTCTTCGTTAACCATTTTTCCTTCATAATGAACTCTGTCATATTAATATTTCCTCCGTTAGTGTTCCTGACAACAAATGTTTAATTTCCTCAGAATTTCAAAGATTTATCAGGTATTTGCTTTTAAGAAAACCCTTAATTCATTTGAGAAATGTTTGCTTGGAGTTTTCTGGATGTTGTGTGCTTATCAATCGACATTTTCACCATGTGAATGAGGATACATTTCAGGTTTGTCAGTGGCTCAATGGGATAATGCCTTGTACTGGTGATCTTTAGTTTGAGAGTTCGAATCCCCATTAGACAATTATGAACATGCTGAACATGACATTCAACCATTGCTCTGCAGCCCAGTCACCTGAAAGCCGAGGCACAGTATGGCATTAAGCGGAACATCATCATCTTTCCTTCAAAATTATATGTCAAATTTATATATCTTCCATTAGTGTGTTCTTGACTTTTTATTTTGCTCGGACCCCGTTAATCACCGCTTGCAGTTATATTTATTATTATTATTTATTATTTTATTTCTTCGCCTGCTGCAACATTCTGTTGCAATTATCGAGAGGGATAATTTCAGTGATTTTAAAATGATTTAATTTATCTTCAGTGTGTATTGGCCAATCTGATTTGTCCTGACAAGATTGTGATTCAGCCTACGCATAGCATGCACACAAACTCAGCCAGACACAAGAACTCCTTCTAATTGAAGAAGTTGGAGAAGGCAGGAGATGACCACAGACGAATGCAGGGAGCATTTTAGATAATACATTCATACAAGCCTGGTATGATGGTTCAAGTCCAAACAAGTCAGAATAGAGATAAAACGTTATTGTCCTCTGTATTTACACAAACTAGAAATTCTTCTTTGGCACTCGGAGAAGAAGAGGGGAGCGACGACAGTGCTGTGACGTTTGGGACGGATGCATGACACCCAGAGAAGTGTGAAGAAAATCGGAAATGGCAATTTCCCCGTGTGGAGAATGCACAAGCGGGACAGCGGTGTGACATTTACACCACCAAGTTATCAATAACACCACTCGCTCATCCAACCTCACCCCACCCATTATTCACACTCTTTGCTTTTACCTCCCTACACACACCCACAGCCCTACACCCCCCGGTCTCTGGGCATCACCCTCTCTACCCCACCCCGCCACATTGGGTTTTAATGGGGGGGAGGCCTAAATGCAATATCGAGTATCGGTGGGTCTGTAAGTTTGTGCATAGCTCTCATACTCTGAAAGAGACATATATATATATATATATATATATATATATATATATATACGTATTTATGTATTAATATACACCATATATACATGTATGTATATATATATATGTAAAAAATATCGCAAAAATGCTAAACCCATCGTTTGAATGTTAGTAAAAGTGATCCTACAAAAATGTAACACGGCAAACAATTCAGCCATGTTGTAACTATCCATTGAGTTAGGGAAACAAACTAGCTGAAATATTACATGTTATTCGAGGAAGAAACATAATAATTATTCTATTGAATCGGGACTCCGATAGGAACGACCGATAGGAACGAGTCCGAACTTGGAGAAAGTATTGGTAAAGAAAAATGGGTAACCGTGCAAACCTCATTGTGAAAGCAGTTTTGTTTACACAGGAAAAAAAACAACGGTAAACAAGCCAAATCTACTGGCAGATGTGTCGTGTTGGCACCGGGGGGACCATCAATTTATTAGGAGAGCCCTGCTGTTTTCTGGCTCCATAAATCAAATAATCCTCCCCTGTATTGTTAGCGGTTCTCGATAGGTAATGGGATTCTCTATAGCATTTAACCGTTACTGACAACGACACAAGTGCTTAGTCAAATAATGCTGCCGCACGCTCACCGTAAACACTCCCTGTTGCACATCACTGAAGAGGTATAGGCGACAAACACACAAACACACACACACACACACACACACACACACACACACACACACACACACACACACACACACACACACACACACACACACACACACACACACACACACACACACACACACACAGGGGTGTCGGTGTCTGATACATATAGGGCTGACGATCCATTAAAACAATTTTGCTGAACACAACAGGAACATTGGGCAGAAGTAAGACAAAACTTAGTCTACTCTACTACCATGGCGATCTTTCATTAGCATACGTTTATGCTAGCAGGGACACATGCTAAAGAAGGGTGCCTTTACCCTAGGGGCTATTTATTCTTATCTGTGTGTTATGGCTTTAGTTGGATATCTCTCTAGCACTCTGTTGGTCTAGCAGTATGTACCATAGCTCTTTCTCCCAGCGCTGGATGGATCCTCTTCAGAATCCAGAGAAGGAATGCGTATCACACTGCCTGAGCTCTGTCGAGAAACTGTTGTGTTTAGTCACAGAATTTGTTATTATGGGTTAGTGCCGTGCTATGAAATTACTGTCATTCACAGCGTATGCTTTTCTGCCCAAAAATTGTCTGTCATTATTTGTTTGGTGTTTTTTTTTTTTGAGAATCCTAAATGATTCGACTACTAGGACTGCTGTCTTCGCCACATGAGACGCCAGGGGGGTACAAGAGAGCCGATACTCTTAGACAAAATGAAAAAAGACCAGACTCACCAGTGGCATCTACATATTTTTGCAATTTTCAACCCACATATTTCACCTGCCACGCCCCCCTCTCCTCCCCAATACTAATGGTGTATGGCTAAATGAAAGTGCTGAAAAGGAAATGAACCACATGATCATCTTCTCATTCCCCAATACAATATATGGGCACCTTTAAAACGATTCAACGTTAAAGTGTGCTGAAACGGATGATTTATTGGGACTTGCACCAGCCGGGTCCTCCTCCCTCTAGCAGGTAATGAGATTCATACTTTCCATCGCCATCATCCTTCTCTGCTGTAACCCGTCATATTTCCTCATATCCAGTCATGTTATTCTTCCCTTTCAAACAAGATGCGCATCCATGAACTAGAACAGCCCGGTTCTAACAATAAAACAGTGGCGGGTTGAGATGAAGGGGGTCGGAGTAGGGGAGGGGGGGGGGGGGGGGGAGATTGGGAGAGCTCCGGGCATGACTGAGTCCTGAGAGGACTGAGGGTGGTGGTGGTGGTGCCAGTGGTAGTGGTTGTGACAGCAGCGCACAAGCAGCTTTATTATTCAAGGGCCGGCGCAAGGTTTCATCAGAATTCTGGCACACACAAAAGGGGACAAAAGTTCCCCATACCGGAGCATCTTATGATAAATGCATGACAGGAGGCATCATGGGGGAAAGAAAGCTGCAGGAGTACCAGGGAAACTTGTAGGGCTGCGTCATCAACTTTTCATCACTCAAAATCGGTTTCAGTAACACTGCTGTGCGACATGATTCTCCCAGTGCAGCGTTCGGTGCTAACATTTTTCTAGGCCCTTCTCTTAATCCTCCCCCTCCCCCAATCCCCACCCCATCCCCAGCAAGGAAAAAATAAATGCACTGTAGAACCAGCACAGACCCCCGGCCTCAACGTGCTGGAACTGCTAAGTCGGGGACAAACACAGCACTACAGTGGAGCAGGAACCCCTGCTGGCTTCCTCGGAATACTGTAATGTGAACACGGAGGAAACGTGCGGCTTATTCTCCATGACAAGAAAACAACACAGAGCTGTGTATTCTATTCATGAAGCCCATGAACCATCAGCAGGAATACTCAGCTTGTGTTAGGGAAGCATGTGTGACATTACCAAGCAGGAAGCGATGAATAAAAAAGAATGGGAGGGGGAAAGGAATAAAATGTTTAGTGTTTCAAAGGTCCTTTCCATTAGCGGATGTCAACATATTATTACAATCAAAACATACAGGGTGAAATGCAGGGTGACAGTTAATCGAGGCTGGGAGAATATCTGCCGACGCGTGGCTGCTATTCAGACCATGCAGGCGTGTGTCGTACACCCACACACACACACCCCTGCTTTGGCAGGGAGAGGGTTCTATAGCTTTAATGTGTACTACGTCAGCACTGTTACGAGGTAAACCGATGAGCCTGATGGAGAGTCCTAACATGCAAACGTTTAAGTATGGGAGAAAGGGATGATTGTGGTGGTTGTGCTTTGCAGTCAATGGAGTGCGTTCTCCAATCCTCTTTGGTGTATTCTGCCACGGCCGATTGGATAACCATGGAGAGGTTTCTAATCCCTTTAACCCCCGCTACAGCACAGCTCCCGCTTCGGCTTCCCTGGCATCCGCACGTAAACATGTGAGGATGTGTGCGTGTGGATATGTGCGCGAGCATGTGCAGTCAGTATCCCACCTGTCGAGATTTGACGTAAACAAGAGACGATGCTCGTGGTCGTGCTCAAGAGTCAACGCCTCAGAGTGTTGCAGAGACACACGCCATCAGGTGACTGCAAGAGGAGTTGTCTAATGATTGAGTCCTTAGAAAATAGTGCTGATGGAACACATTTTGCTGCCGGGCCAGACTAATGACCCCTTATCCAGCCTTCGGTGTAATAGAATAAATGCCAAAAACGTTGTGCTAACACAGTGAAGTTTGCTTTAAATATTTTATTTAAATGCGGATCTTCATCGAATATTGTTGTACTAAAAGCAAAGAGCTTGTAAGCAGATAGTATCATGTGTCCAAATGTAATGTATTCACCAAAATGCTGAAACCATTACAGGTTAAACAAGAAAAATATGTTTCTTGTTTCTTTCATGTCGCATGTAATACATTTCTAAAGGGCAACACAATTTATAAACCATTGATTTTCATCATTATTTAAGAAAGAGTCATTTTCTGGACGCAGACTGCCACAGGTCAGGGCACATTACAATGTGTTTATGGCTGGTTGATGGGGTAACAGGTATAAGGCTCACAGCCTTTGCTGTAGTTTCACAATCGATTAATGTACTACGATACTAGCTGGTTTCATAGACAGCATATATTATGCTTTCAAGAAACAGTCTGTTGTAATGGCTGAAAACATGCTATACAATTAGGCTATTTGCTTCTTCTTTTTTACTTTGATTGGGATTATAACAAATTCATTGCAAACTTTAAATGCATTTGTGTTGTAGTGTTAAATTGCTTACAATTACGTATGTTTAACAAAGTTTCATAGTTGAAGCGAAAAGAGCAAAAGATTTGCAGAGAGTTCATAGGTTTAAAGTCTGAATGGATTAAGCGTAGCATAACTTTTTACATAATAGCATACATTTTTTACGTAACAAAATTTTAAATAATAATAGTTGATATAAAAGTAAACTAAAGTGATAATAAAGTGATAGTCTGAACCTAGGCCTAGTATTATGATCAGTTATTAGTCTAGAGTAGTAGAAGTAGTAGATGCGGTTTAAGCATGATAAATAGTAGAAGTAGCATGATAGTAGAAGGGTTTATGGTAGTGCATGCAGATTGAAGAATCAATCTAAAATAACACTGCTTTAGCAAACATACCCGCCAATATTTATTTGGGATTATCGAATCCCACATATGGAAATCATTGCTCATTTCAAGGTCTCAACACTACTTTATTTTGGAACGGTCTTGCAATAAATTTGAGGCTGTGTTACAAATAACAAAATGTTCTTTGCATGAGCCAAGAAATGTCTGGCAACAATTAATAAAAAATAAGAAATAGCAGTGTTTGTTCTTTCACATCTTAAGTAATCGGTATTGGTAAACATCATATTGCCAATAACAAGTCCTTATTAATCACAAGATCTCTTTGTTATTGATCAGTTTAATGTCAACCATTTAAATACAATGACCATCATGAGTTTATGGTTAGAAATCTATATTTAAAAAAGGTTCTGCTGCCAAATAGCTTACCTTGGCCATTAATTAGAAACTGAAAGTACCATTTTGGCACAATCTAATAAATGCAGTTAGTATTAAATGTACACACACATTAGTGATAGTAATTATTCAAGAGATATACAGAATTGTTAATTCACTGTTTGCCATGTGAAAAAGAGCTGTGTTTTATGTATACTTGACAGATTAATACGATGCACTGTAATTGTAACAGGTTGAGCTAACATGAGGGCAACGATGTGTGTTTTCTGTGAAATCTACGGTTAATACTAAAACTCAAGAGTGTAGTTATATGTAGCTGGGGACTTATAAGTCATTGTGGCCCTGAAGTACATACCATATGGGCCGACACATCCAAGAACTATGGTCCAAAACACTCTCCAATTTGGATGGCCATTTCACAGTCTTTACTGTTCAATAATGACTATCATCACAGCTTGACACCACTTCAGCGCCAATAGTCCAGTCAGCAGGTTTCTGTGGGTGTTGATGATGGTTACAAAGACATGAGGTAAACAGTCTTTGAGGACTTTACTTAATACCCATAATCTGCTTTGACTCTACACAGAATTAGTAATGGTTGCAGGAACTGCTTCAAAGTGGTTGCACTCTGACCCCCAGACAAGTCTCCGTCCAGATTTACCACCCAATGTATGGATCTCACGTGACTTATGGCAGACAATCTGCACAATATATGCTCCACTGTATAGTGGAAGCAGTGTCAGAGATTGTATTAAAAATAGATGCATGCAAGAATGTGTGGTGTGTGGCTGAAGTGTGCAATTATACCACATTCTATTATTTCTTAGTTTGGTGTAGTGAAAAAATGTCCAACTGCTATTCTAAGGGACATACTCAAGGTTGTTGATTACTCAAAGATAAGCCTGCTGACAGCAACATTAATCCATTCACACACATATGTGCTTTTTCAATCGAATGCGACTCGCTAGGCTTGAAAGCACACCTGCATTTTACTCTTTTTCGTGGCCTTTTAAAAGCAAGAGAAATACTGTTCGATTAATTATATTATATATCCATGGCAGAAATATAACATTGTTAAATATGTGTTTAGAGGTTGTCTAGCTCTGCGAAACAATGCGTAGTTAAACGAAAATGTAGTGGATATTTTTTTATGGCTAAATACTACTTTAGTTCTTTACTGTAGTTCCTGGCCTAGATGTTGATAATAAAAACGCATGCCACAGCAATCCAAACAGGCTTTGAAATTTCAAGTCAACTTGAACGACAAGGACAGTAAACATCAAACAACAGGTGGTGATGGTTATGTCTGCTGGTGCATCTTTGCTCTTGGTGCAGAAAGAAAAAGAAAGAACTGAGCTGCTGTCAAAAAAAGTCACACTCTGCTGGACTTTATTCAGATCCTGCCTTTCGCTCACACGCAAGCTCCTTGAAACTTGTGAGGACTCCAAGTTCTGCCAAATAATTGTATGAAAGTTTAGAAAATGGCCACGGATGGGTGTGTTTGCCCATTGGGATCTGTGCCCCTTTGCTTCCCTCACGTGTTCCTCCCTTGCAACTCTCCTGGTCTGACCCAATCCCAATGAGAGAGGGGGAGATAATGACCAGGCGGGCAAAACTCAGCGAGTCTGCCCCAGCAAGATGAGCAAAAATGGAATTGATTTGAAAAACCTGCGTCTGCCTGGGCTGAAGTATAGGGGATTATGGTGCAGGCTGTACTTATGCTGTGTCCCTGTTCCCCAGCACCCCATCCCCCGCCCCTCCACGTCCTTCTTCATAAATTCCACCCATCAGGGTGAGATAATTTTCCTGCCCTATCAGCTTTGCTCTGTGTCCCCTATCCATCATTCCATCCATCAGTTTTGGTTTTCTGTGGTGTCCTTCTGGTTGATATTTTTTTTCACGTTAATCATTGTCCCGTTTTAATCAATCTTTCACCCAGTTGTGGACATGCTTTGGTCTCCAAATTAGGTCAAGAATGCACTGCTGGACTGGCTGAAAGAGAGGGGAAAAAAACCCTGGATAATATGAGAGATGAAGAGATGCTGAGACAGAACGATGCCCATGGTGGCTCTGAAAGGAACACGAGGGCAGAAAAGCAGCCGTCCCCAGGGGGCTGGGCATACCAAATTATCACGCGCAGTCGCCCTCCACCGAGAAAGGCAGACATTGATCCTATTCCCGCAGCTGATGAAAATCGAGAACCCAGCATGGGAGGTATTGCAGAGAGTAGAACCATGAACGTGAGAATGGTGGTGAAAGTAAACACTAGATGGTAAGACTGTTGGTACATGGATCTTTATCGCTACGTTAATTGTTTTATGATGTCTCCTGGAACAATATGCAGCAAGTTAGGGATCGTCTGAATTAAATCTCGAGGGGAAAAAATACGTGAGTTTACATGGTGAATACAAAGAGAATATCGTGCCTTTTTTAATCAAAACGCAGCATTGTTATTCCAGGTACAACTAGCATTCAAGTTATTTTCATGCAATGAATCACTATTTAATCATTTCAAATGAATGAAAATGAAATCTTACTCTGTTAAGATCTCAATGAGCAAACTTCATTGCAATAGCTTTTGCTCTCAAAATGAAGTGCCTAGTGAGGTTTTCTCATTTTGGGGAGGTTTTTCCCTTGAAAAGGAAGAAGTTTAAGCCAGTGTAGGTAGATGTTTTACAAATTAAATTTTTTTCTAGCATTTTTTGCAATTGTATGTTCGAATACATTTAGACAAATTAAAGCTATTTAGCTATTCAGTCATATGGATTTGTCCAAATATATTTACAGTATCACACAGCGCCGACTTTGCTTCGAGCTAAAATGAATCTGTATTCTGAGGAATTGTTTTAGTTTTTTCACACTCTTACTCAAACTCTCAATACAAGGTCAGAATTTGAACTTATAGGAAAGGAGGGAAGTGAAAAGTACATAAATTCCCGATGCTAGCAAGCAGCAGGCTATAGTGGCAGGTATCTAGAGCACAGGTCTCAGCACCAGTTTCCAGCAGGCCACCAAAAGTAACAAAAAGTTCTGCCAGTAAGGCTACCAATAATCTAGGACAGGTTCAGATGGAGAGCATCCCAGCTAACTGTGTCATCTGTAGTTATGTTTGTGGCCATAGTTGTGGGTAACTAGAGCACAGGGATTAGCAGGTGTGTTCTAGCACAGGAGGCACATCTGCCCATTAATCTGCGACAGTCCAGGGTGGATCAAGGTGTAGAGCCCCCATAGCTCTCTGTGCTGCCACAGAAGCAGTGTTGATGTTTGCCGACCGGTAGTAGAAGGAAGAGGTGACCAGGGACAAGCATGTATGGGGGTGCAGCAGGTAGCGAGCCAGCTGAGGGGATATCCTGGGGCAGGTTAATTTGTAGTGCAGGCAGAAGAAGGACGACTCTCCAGCACAGTGAGCAGTCATCAAATGGCCTCCGGGTCAGTGGTCAAACTCACAGCATCAAGTCTGCACCACTGTTTTTCAAACATAGTACTATAACAAAAGAGTAGCAACCAAGAGGCTCTCAGCATCATGGTATGGATGTTGTGTCTTTCTGGCTTGGGAAGGCCAATTATAACGCTTAAAGCAATTAAAGGTTGTGTTTTTTTTCCCACCAGAACATCTAAACAAGACTTAAGGGAAGCTTTGTTTGTATCACTCGGAAAGATGCATCCAGCAACACATTTATATGATTAATGTTGGAAATGTTTATTTTGGACAACAAAAAATCTGTCTTCCTTTGGCGATATAGATTGCATAGCATCTTTCATTAGTCACATTTCAGTGGCTGTGTAATAAAGGAGTTCCTAGCCAACTTCCAAGACACAAATGCCTGAAAGTAAGACTCAAATTATAAGGCACACAACCCTTATGTTGTTGGGGAGACAGATCCTCCGGGGAAGAAACCAATGCTGACCGATCGTCCTTAAAACCAACGTGCACAGAAGCGGATATTGTCACAGCGTAGATAATTGACCTGGAGGACAGTAATAACACAGCCTGTGTCATTACTGCTTTAATAAGCTGTTCAATTTGCAGTCTTTCACTGCAAACTGGCCTTTGAGGCCAAGTACATGGCAACAGGGAAAAAAACGGCATTAAAAAGTGAACTAAACGGACAAAATGACATAAACTAACCCACATGAGGAAACCTTTATATCCCTATAATGTTGACAATGACCAGAAATATCCAATTCTCTGCAAAATATCAACGGAAAACACATTCCAACAACAGACTTAGCATTTAGTGTGCTTTGATTGATGTTCTTGCTTCCCACTGGGGAATGGTGTGTAAGAGGTCCAATTCCCTTCCCGATACACCTTTAAAGGGGACCACAGTGCAGTATCCATATAAGGTGAATACCCAGTCCATCTTCCTATACTGTTAGAGAGAAACTATTGCAATAACAAACCAATGTATAAAAAGCAAATACAAAACTAATAAAAAATGAACAAAGAGAAAAATTAAATCTAATCGTAGCTACCTTTATTTTTTTATTTGCTGAAGAAACTGTTCTTGTTTTGAATTGGTGATGTAATCCTCTTAATGTGGAGACAGACAGTCTTTATGCCTTTGACATGATGAGGATTGACCACTTTGTCTTAAGTGTGCGGTGAAGCAAGAGGGTCAAGGGTTAAGTGTAGCTAAGTCTAGATTGTAATGCCTTAAAGGGGAGTACTGCCATAAGCATTGCCAACATACTACCTACTATGTTACAGTAAACTCTTCGAACAGTTTATTGCTAAGTGTTCCTCACTCTAAAATGTGTGCAATGTGTGTGTGTGCGTGTGTGTGAGAGTAAGTCAGACCTGTATTATCCAACAGTGACCGTTTTGAAGCATAGTAAGATGGAAAATCGTTAATGATTGCAAACATGAATGCTGTGCAATTGCTTATTTAGTCGTGACACTCAATATTCCTCCTGCGTATGCATGGCAAAAACGCGTCAATCATCCACATCCTTTGCGAGAAGCCCAAATCAAATGCCATCAATACAATCTCCGTCGATAAAAAGTTTCGCGTGTGAGCTGGGGTTGAAAGAGTTTTGTTTATTTATTCAGCATGACATTGTTCTGGGCCCTGGTAAACAAATAAATGTCCTTTCCCAATTCAGCGGCGCTGCGACTTGCTGCTTTGTGTTCTGTCGCAGCAGCGCCCCGACCGCACGCTGTTCGTCTATTCTGCCGGCTCTGCCTCCCCTCTGGTGCGGTGAATGTCACCGCTGCCGCTGCCGGGCCCCGCGGAAGCACCACGAGCTATATTACACCCGTGGGTCACCAATATCCACTCAGCCTTCACGAAACCTCTCTCAGGGAGCCAGATACGCTTTCCCCCGCTCCACGGATTACCAGCCTTGCACCTCCTTTCAAAGTTTTCCCGTGTCATTGGCTATGTGTCTTTGTATGTGCGTGCTTGTGTCTGTTGTTCCACCCAATCCTACTTGCTAGATGGTGACGGGCTGTAAAAAGTGTTTATTTTTGTAATGCTGTACTCCTTTGAAATAACCACAAGGGGCAATGCCTGCTGTGACCGAGGAACTGTGAACCCGATCAGTGCAGCTAGAAAGCAAACCTTTGACAGTTTGACGAGAGAGAGACTCGGGACTGAACACTGATAGCAACTTAAAGAAACACTATGTGCCTTCAAGGCCCTCCCATCACACCTTGATCGACACATAAATAGGCAGATCCACAGGTACTATGCATGGATGAGTGTAGCAAAGGCAGAACAAATGTGATTTGGAGACAAAGAGCTGGGGCTCATGGAAGAGTTCAACAGTGACTGATTCTTATTTAACTAATTTGATCAGCCGCCATTGGGTAAGAGGAGACCTGTTTACAAGGTGGAATCCATTCATTTGATTTATTTTGGCGGTCTCTCTTTCTATGTGTGTGTGTGTGTGTGTGTGTGTGTGTGTGTGTGTGTGTGTGTGTGTGTGTGTGTGTGTGTGTGTGTGTGTGTGTGTGTGTGTGTGTGTGTGTGTGTGTGTGTGTTTGAGAGAGAGGATACAGAGATAAACATAAAGAAAAAGTATATAAATAACAAGATAAGAGAGTTAAATAGAGCGAGAGGGGGGGGGCTTTAAAAATATTATGGTATGCGAGCCTTGACAGTTGAACCTGTTAATTATAACTGCTTTTACTTCCGAATATTTTGGTTCTGTAAATACACACAAGGCAGTGAGAAAACAAATTAACCAGGGCGAGGGAGATCCTCGAGGTCTGTGGGTTTATTAGGATTTTTCACTTACACTTTCCCGATCCTATTTTAGGCAGGGTAAGAAAAGAAGGATGCACGAGGCAAAGCTCCCTGTTTACCAAACCTCCTTATAAACCCGCTCTGCGCGCTCGTGCCCTGTCAAAAACACATGCAACTCCGGGTCACGTGACCACTGTCATCCGCACGTCGCATCAACGCGATTAACTTGACAGCTTTCCTTTGTATCGGGAGGCAATTCAATAATGTGTGTCCGAAGCTATATCTAAGAATAAAAAACTGTCTCGACAGAGACATGATGTAGCATAGATGCTCCATAGATACTCCAGATACTCGAGTCTTCTCAGCCTCAGCCTCCTTATGACACACACACACACACACACACACACACACACACACACACACACACACACACACACACACACACACACACACACACACACACACACACACACACACACACACACACACACACACACACACAGTGTGACGCATTTCGACTTGCAATTTAATAAAGGGCAAGATGCATGTGAATGGATAAGGAAAATCCACGACACTCGAATCTACAATCACTTTTTAAAAGACGTGCGTGCTACTGGTCGACTCTGCTGCTTGAGCACACGAATCAACCCCAAAACGCCTCTTGTTGAAAATGGATGAAGTTGGTCTATGGTTCACTCGTGTAAATACGGCATATATGCGTTAGACTAGAAGCAAACACTTGGACGGAGATCCGTCCATGAGACCACCGTGGTCCAGTCAGCAACCTCCCCCAGGAGGAGGCTGCTGCTGCTGCTGCTGCGAAGCAACGGAGGAAAGTTGGGACTCGCTCTTACCTTATCACCGCTGTGTCGCCCTGGCGGATGGTGATGTTGTCGGTCGCTCGCTGCATATCCACACTCCGGACGGGGAATCCTGTTGGGATGAGACAGAGGAGTCTGAAAAAAGAAACCTGCAACTGCCTCAAGCACGACTTGCGTCCGACCTGCATTTTCGCGGGGGGGGGGAGCGAACTTGGCGAGCTATATA
The DNA here is from genome assembly GCF_026213295.1 of Gadus chalcogrammus. NCBI lineage: Eukaryota > Metazoa > Chordata > Actinopteri > Gadiformes > Gadidae > Gadus > Gadus chalcogrammus. Next base: position 19,167,265 of record NC_079427.1, read on the forward strand.
GATCCAACAACAGGAAAATAGAGTTGTCCAAACTACTCGAAAACGCGCGGTGCGTGGACCCACGTGGGACGGACGCACTGGAACGAGCTTGATACTCGCGAGGATGAAAGAAAAATACTTCAAACGTGTAGTTTACGACGTTTCTATGTAGTCCACTGATGCGTAAGTGCGGCGAAAGCAGCTGCGACGATGGAGAGGCGCGATTCAGAGGGTGGGGATTCAGCTCTCTCTCTCCCTCCCTCCCTCCCTCCCTCCCTCCCTCCCTCCCTCCCTCCCTCCCTCTCTCTCTCTCTCTCTCTCTCTCTCTCTCTCTCTCTCTCTCTCTCTCTCTCTCTCTCTCTCTCTCTCTCTCTCTCTCTCTCTCTCTCTCTCTCTCTCTCTCTCTCTCTCTCTCTCTCTCTCTCTCAGATTATGTAGCACTCGAGCACAAATCGCATTGCTGCCCTCTTCACGATACTTTGATGCTCGCGTGCTCGTTGTCAGGACAACAGCACCACCTGAGGTCCTATTTTGTTAGACACAACTCTTCGGACCATAAAAAACAACAACGAGTAACCTATAGTTCAGAGAAGTTCAGGGTCACGTATAAATTCATAATCTACTCTAATCGACCCCCGTCTGTGCTATTCTATTCTGCACTAATTGAAGAACGCAGAAGGTGTGGCCGAATACTTGAATGTTGTTGTCTGGCTTCCCCCAATCCACGTTTCCACTGTAATTACTACCGAATGATAAAAAATAAAAAATAAAAGGGCTGATCCTGTGGGTCAAACATAATCTGGTGGCCAGATGCGGGGAAGCCAATCCATGAATAGCTTAAGCAGACGTAATCTGTTTCCGTCTAGACCCATAGCTCCATACATAATTACTGCCTTTTTAGCCAAAGCAGGCAGGTTTTTTTTAAAAAAAAGTAAGGTGTGTGACTTTAACTTGATGAGGAATGCAAATGCAGAATGAGCTTCACTTCTTGCCAATCAGGTATGAGCTAAATAAACCCCAATCTAATGCTCATCCGGAGACATGCTTAATGAATTGCAAAGTGACAATTAAGGCAACACATTTAGCATTTTATTAGATTCAGGGAAATAAATTAATACTAATGCGTATCATTGGAATTCACAATGTATCTCTTTCAGCATCTCCTCTGAGATGGTTCTCACTCATATTGTTGTTCATACAAACAGCTAAAGTCTTCCTTAAACTGGCACATGCACTTGCTATTCATCGGTTTGCCATTGTTCACACCATTCACATTATAGATCATCTTAACTGAAATGCAAATTAAGCGTTAGACTTGCATATCAATAGCCTACATCCCTTAATCTGAATTAAATATGTTATAATTGTTCCCGGGAGCAAAGGAAGAAATAATCCCTTTACAAACAAGATATGTCAGAGCGAGGGAGAGAAATAGAAAAGCACCGTGGTTAAGCTTTATCTTCAGTGTCAGCACATTTTAAGCAGCCGGCCAGACGCTGCAGACTGACATTACAGGGGGTGCTCGCGGCGCCATTGGCCAAACACACAAGCACGAGGGATTTACATAAAGTTATACACCATCATAATAACACATGGGGAATCGGCGGGGGAACTTACAGGAATTATGGGTATTTATGGGATGTTCACAAGCAAATATTAGTGAAATAAGCATTGACTCAATCTAGTTGCAACTGCAAATCTACTGCCATTGTTCCCTGGTATCCAGCACTGGTTGGTGACTTGCCTCTGAAATGCAAAGAGTTGCAGCAATTCCTGTCCAATTTCAGGGTTTATGAGCCAGGCGATGCATTAAGACCACCTTAAAAAGGGTTGTGTCGGGTCCTGCAGGAGCAGTGAGTGTCGCCCCCCCCCCCCTTGCATACCGATTTCCACAGGAATCGCTTTTCTGTTGCCTGTTAACAGCATTTCGAGGGAGAATTTATCAAAAGCCTTCTATGATTTCAGAGGGAGTCAGAGCGAGAGAGGGGGGAGAGCGAGATGGACAGATAGAGAGAGAGAAAGAGAGAGAGAGAGTAATAGCAACCTATTTGGTGTTTCAGAGGAGGGGAGGGTGGGGGAGGGGAGGGGGTTGGAGAGAGTGACTCTGACCAATCCCTTACAAAAGCCATGGGATCCCTTTCTCCTTCCTGGGACTTGAGAGCTAACACACACACACACACACACACACACACACACACACACACACACACACACACACACACACACACACACACACACACACACACACACACACACACGCGCGCACGCGCACGCGCACACACACACACACACACACACACACACACACACACACACACACACACACACACACACACACACACACACAGAAGATTATTATCATGCTAGTGGGAGACCCACAGTTGTTTTGGAGAACTGTGATTCAGACAGAATTGCTGATTCAGCCTGCTGAGCTGTAAAGAAGGTACTCGATTTCAATACACATACACTTCCTCACTATTGGACATTGCAGATCTCCATAATGAGACCAGAAAAAAACTCCTAATGCAACTGTCAAGTCGGAAATAGCGTTCGGCAAACAAAGGTTCATTGGATCCGAAAAACAAATTGTACGCTTCGCAAAATTAGGTAAAACAACCGAAGCCATAATTACTCGGTCTCTGTTTATTCAGGAATACATGCAAAAGTAGCACTTTTATTGTATTGAATAATGAGACAAAGTACTGCCATCAGAAACAACAGTTAAAGGCTCAACCTGTTTTTCATCCGGTTATACAATCTTCGTCTCCCCATCACACAGTAAAGCACAGGAATACTCCAGCAGAGAAGGCCTGCAGTAGAGCATCTTCTCCCTGCTTGTCAACATCTTTTCTCTGCGTTTGACATGGAAAAGGACATAATAACTGTCAAAAACAATAATACAACATAGTCGATATACAACTATATTCTTGCCCTCTTCTGGAATCTCTTATCTCGTCGCAAAAAGGAGAATGGGTTTCTTTCCAGGCGCAAAATCCCTGTCAGTTTTGTGCCAAGATCTCCAGACACTTATGTGCATGGGCAGCATTAGCGACACTATCATGTTGTTATGGAGAAGATGGCCATCCACTATAAAATAAGTGACGGTCATCTGGGTTAAGGAGTGGATAATGAGGCATGCACCAAAGCGGCAGTGAATGCCGACTGATTTCATGCTCGTTACCTAACGAATATATTCACGAACACATCTCTCAGTCCGACCACAAAGGCATTGGTCTGTAATGATGGGGAGGGGTGTACACTGTCACTCCTTGGAATGAAGCAGTGAAGAGCAGAGAGGAGAAGGCGGATCCATGTTTCATGCTATAGCCTGGGGCACAACAACACCAATGCTTTACTGTCTGCTGTTTTTGTTTTTAATTAGGAATATTTTATGACATGTTGTTTGTGTGAGGCTGTTTAAATATGGGGCTGCATTGATTTAATTGCTCATCAGGGCAGCTGTGTTGCACACTGGCCAAAGACACAATGCATGTTGGGATGCAAACAAACCAAATCTTCTTTGGATCACTATGGAGATATGGAGATAAGCAGCTGCTGTCTGATTCGATTATTTTTGCAGTAGCATCATGATTAGATAGTGAAAATAACCCCATGTTTACGATCATTAAACTACACTAGAACAAAACTAGCAAAACAACTTGCAATTAGTGTGTGGAACCTCTCAATTTCCAAAGGGCGTCACCAACGGGTATAGACCAACATGGCTCTGGATGCAATTGGAACCAATCACAGCAAGGAAAGGGAAGTTGTGTGTTTTTATTTTATTGAAAATATACAGTCCAGTTTGTTGAAAACTGTTTAGATCGAATCAACAGACCTTTCTACGTCAGCGGCAGCCATCTTTGTTCTTGTTGAAAACGCCCCTTTGGCGCTGCTCTGCACTGGCATCGTATTTATCCCCCCTCATATGAGATAAATGATCGTGATTGGTCGGTCTATCATGTACCGGGCAGAAATCTTTTTGTATGGGAGCGGAGCCAGACCTTATCCGCAGAGCAAATTCAACATGAGCTTGCGAGATTCGTCTGGTTTCCGGACTAGAAAAAAATGAGGCGAACAAAAAAAGTGAAGCTCTGTTTCCCTCCAATCTTCTGTAACATATGAAGCTCCCTCTCTGCATTTAAACTAAAAATCTCTGCGGCTCAACTAAAACCAAGCCAAGTGACGCCTTACTAAATCATGAAGAAGCCCTCTGAGCACAGGCAGGCCGGGGTGAGCTGGCTATCTTTATCTGGCGTTTGCTCCGACACAGCTATGCCGTGTGAGGGCAAGTTACGATCAACGTTTAGATAAACAGAAGCACCGGGAGCCATTTGCACTTGATGAAATTTGAAAAACTAGCTGTCATCATAATTGTTTTTTTTTTAAAAGAAGGCTGATAATCAGGACAAAACAACAAGGGTGACAGCTTGTTCCATCCTGTCCATTTCTTCCAAGCCTTCAATGAGAATAAGCAACACAATATAAGCCATCAAGTGATTTGAGGCAGAATGGTAAATGTTCTTCCATGCATAGAGTTGTGCAAAGCATGTGTGATGCATTTTTTTGGGATATGAACCATATTGCATTTCTGTTCATATCTAGGGTTAGCACAATGTATTTGTGCACTTGTTTTTGGCCCTTGGACATATTTCCATTGCAGACCTTTAAAAAGTTCCCATAACAAACTGCAGACGAAGGAAACCATTCAACCAGCGCCTCACACAATGTTATGAATACATCTGTTGGGCTTTGCCAATTAAATGTACACTCTGTGCCCAGATAACCAGCTTTACGAAACCGAACTATGTCTGGGTACTCTGTCCTTCTGAGGGTGAAGCCCATCAAACTGTGTAGCGAGGGGCCTGAGTCGCTGTCCGTGGTCCAGAACTAGTTCACTCTGCACTCTGCAGGACTCGTTCTCCCCTGATGTGTCAACACACAACACCGTCAAACTATTTAGAAAGACAAACTTTATTTTCAGGCCACGTAAGATATGACTCAGTTTTATTTTGTGACTAAAGTGCCCCTGCCTCTTCCCCAAAGTATTCAGTTATGACTCTCCCAAACGGTACGCCGACAAGGGACGATGCCATGCTCAAACCACGCGACCAAAAATGAAAAGGAAGTGTGAATGGATATTTCTCATACATTTCCGCTTGCATTGCCTTCACTGTGGGGTTGCTATAGTCCTCTGGCTGAATATCAAGAAGATGGACAGATGCAGCATTGGAAAATGCTACAAGGAGGGAGCCTGCGATAGATGAATAATAACGCAGCAGAGTCTGTTTGGAGGAGGTAAACAGAGGAAGATCCTTAATTTCAACAGCTAGAGAAATAGTGTAACAGAGATGCGCCTTGGGACACATGCTTTATTGGAATCCACCGGAGAGGAGCATAATGAAGTCTAACGGAAACCATGAATAATCCCTCTCAAGAACTCTTATGCATTTGGTCTTCAAAGGGAAATCAGGAAGCAGACAATTACCTCCATGTTGGGGCTTACTTTAAAGTCATCAAACGGATAAACAAATGAACACATAAACAAGCCATAAATAAGGCAGAAAACCACCCCGGAAAAGACGTTTAAAAATACCACCAAACATTTCTGTAACTTCTAGTAACTACAGAAGGTCTGTGCCATGCGTAATAATTACGAGGCCAAGGCGATGTTAACAACTTTTCTTTGAGGAGAGCGGGAGAACCGCAGTGGAATGTTGATTCTCCCTCCCCTGTTCGGTATCGAGAGCAGCATGAAAACAAAGTGGCATCTTGTGCTGCTGAAGACTATGGAAGATCAACGAGGCTGGACCCGCACAGGATTGCTTTTATTCTCGCCGAATAAGGTCTGTGTCAAACGATAAGAGGCTGCATTAGTGCACCTGCACACAAGGAATAGAGTGGGTTTGGGTGTGGGTTTGAGTGTGTCTGTGTGTGTATGTGCGGGCGTGTGCGTGCGTTTGTGTGCCTAAAGAATAAAGATAGAGTGTTTTCCTTGTCTTCATGGAAATGGAGAGCATGCATAATTTGCACTGGCATTCCTATCAAAACCTTGTCTCGCTAGCAAAATGCTCGATGCGCAGGAAAGAAGGGGGCCAGCAACATACTCAGCAGTATATATGAATGTGCATGCACATGTACACACACACACACACACACACACACACACAAAAAACACACAGACACACACAAACAAACACACACACACGCACACACACACACACACCCACAGATACACGGATACTTACCCAGACACAAACACACGTTCCCCCACACCTTTTTTGTGTCAGCATATCAGAGAAGCATATGTATTGATTCTGGCTACACGAAAAAAATTAACAATATGCAATATTTCGAAATTTGAGTCGTAAATATCCTGCATTGCAAACCAAATAGATTCAATAGATTCTTTAGAGAATCCTATTTAAGATTAATACTGTCAAGAGATGAATTACCCGAATATGACTTTGGTGGTTCGATTTGTGATGCTGTGTGCTTCACTTTGTGACTTGTTGCTGCCAAGTTAGACATATACATTTAATTTATAAAGCTATAACATTCATGAAACTGTGGAGACTGAGCCGTCAAATACATATTGAAAATTTAAGTCAACCTTTAAATTACTAACTTTGTGTTCTCACTTGTAAACACCAGGAGTTTCAGGCCTGGTAAAGTGACTTGTGTAAAGGGCAAATAAAAAAAATGTAAGCAAATAATCATTCTCAGAAAGTTAAACTTACGAAATGCCAGTCACACTTCCCAACTAATCACCCGTGTAACTCTATTCTTGCCTTGGGATGTCTATTGTCTATTAAGATATATGTGATGTGTGTTTCATTCACAAGAAAGTCTAACTGCTCCGACACAATGCCTACCTGTGGAAAAAGAGCCAACAACTTTCTGACTAAACCAAATATAACCCCTCAAACAAGAGCCAAAAAAGGTAAGGCACAGAGACAAGGCACTGACAATCGGTTTCCAAAACATAAACACAAAACTCTGTCTTTGTACAAACTGTAATGATAGCTTGGTGTTTGTGTACGTGTGTGTGTATCTATGTGTGTGTGCGTTGGTGTATTTGTTTATACCAATGCATTCATTGGACTGTGTGGATAATGGCTGTATGTGAGCATCCACTTTGATGTCATATCCAAACTATGAAGAGCCAGTGTGCCAAAAGCTATTTGGCTCCCAAGCTAAACTGTAAACATAAATGACCAATCAGTTGGGGCGAGAGGAGCTAAAACAACAGTTTTTTTTTAGCTCTAGCTTTAGTTTTTTTTTTTTGCATAAAAAGCCACATTGACTTATGCTTAATGAGTTTAACAAGGCCACAAACAACAGACAAAGACGCCTACTCATTGTTGCACTGCTGCCTACGCACGGTGTTCCACCTTATTATCTATGTCAATAGACAATAGGGATGACACCTTACTCCAAACCTATTATAAGTAGATACAAGCAGGACGGCAGAACGATCGACCGAACTGTAAATAAAAATGTATTCAAAGAGAAATCTTGCATGATTTCAGATGTGAGCCAGGGTGGCCTGTGAACTGCTGCATGACTCCTCCGCTCACATCACGCATTACATGGAAAGGGAGAGAGGAAATTAATCTCGTCTGGGTCAATTGGCAATGTAAATTCTCCCGGCGCGGCGCCCGGTCTGCGGTGCGGGGAGGCTAATCATACGGCGAACGTCGGTGAGCGTGCATCGGGGTCCACGGTTTGACCTGAACACTTAGCGGCACGCCGTCATCCGTCTCCTCGCTCAGAGATGGAGATCCAGACCGCCTCCTTGTCCCTGACGCCTCAATCTGGAGGCAGGGGGAAGTAAATAATGGCCGCTTTTGACCAGAATCTGGCAAGGAGGTTCATTTCTTCTGCATACTGTTCAGTTCTCATGGAAATACTCAAGGATGAGGTCCTTCTTCAGAATGGAGTTGTTAGATATGTCACCAATTTATTTGCGAAAAATAAGGGGAGGAGTAAGCAAGCCAGACAAAGATATTTGAGGATACGACAAGGTGAAGAAGAAGCAAGGATAATGTTTAAACTAGATTTGGACCCTTGGACTTTGTATCTATCCTGCAGATGCACTGTGAGGCAATGCCAAATCATTTATGAATGGTAAAATAAATTGCAAATAGATTTTACTGAATGGTAAAATGGTTTAAATAATTGTACGAATGTGGGCATCAAGGTGAGACTGTGTCATTCCACACCTTTACACAAATAACCTCCTACTTTATACTAAACAAAAATATAAACACAGTGCCCAGAGCTTTAGATAATAAGAGGAAATAATTTTTGAAGAATAATATTCCACACCTTAAAAACCTTGAACAACAACTCTCCATCTAGTCCAGGCATCCATCTTGGTAGTTCCTGGTGTGTTTTTGTGTGGATCACAGCATTTTACGCTGACACTGAACCTACTGTCAGAGCTTCCCACACACAGCTCTTCACATGGCAGCAAATCGAACCAAGATCAGACACCAGTCGACCAGCACCCGAGAAAGAAAATTAGGGGGGGGTGTTTTTTTCTTCTTCTTCAAGCCTCTGATTGGCAGCCTCTCTTTGAACTTCCCTTGGTGTGACATGTAGGTCTTAACATTATTTTTCTTTTTTTGATCCGCAGCTTGAGTTGTCCGCTTCAAAATCGTTTGAGGAGCAATTTCCAGTAAAGTGAACTTTCCCTGTGTCGGCTGGTCGATGAGGACGCCCTGCGAGGCGGGGTGGATATCAGTCCGTCTGTAGCGCGGCCCCCCAGGCCATAGTCTGCAAATTGATCGCAAGGGATTCCTGTGGGGGGATGGTGGGGTCTGTTCAGAGGCAGGTGGAGAGAAAGATCTCTGGTCCCAAAAGCTGTAGACATGTCTGGGTTTAGATAAACACAACAGTCCAATGAGGGCCCCCAGGTATGCAGACTTTTACTAAATGAGCAGCCTCCAACCTGAACGACAGTTCAGGCAGTTAGTCAATATGAACCAGAACGACCCATATGAACGTTCACTGGTACAGCGGCCCCTCCCGAAGCAACAGCACAACGTCACACATTTCAATATTCTGTCTTCCAAAACGAAGTGGATGACATTTTCATTGGAAAATAAAACAACTTGAGATAGTTTTGGCATTAGATTGCACTTTGACAACATTTCCAGCAATACATTTGTATTTTATCAATTAATGCAAGTGATGTTTAGCTTGTTAGTTAATGCACCTTTTTATATTGTATCCATATGGAAACTGCTAGCCTTGAGACCAAGTACATTGCATGTTGCTTGAATCTATGTCCTTGCGTTGTGTAGTCATCTAAGCTGTTATTATTTTGTGTAACTCATGATGGTCTTCCGAATAAAAAAGTGACCGGGGGATGACAGTTATCCTTCAGTCGGATGGATTAGGATGACGTGTTTCTGTGGGGCACAAAGGAAGTTCAAGTTTGCTTTTCTTCCACTGAAATAAATCAGTTCAAATGATTCCTCTTCTAAATACATTTGTCCATTAAGATAATTTTGACTGATAAATACATCTCTAAAATGTTTTTGAAGCATAAATGCAATCGATAAAGTAAAAGGCAGACAGATATAAAATAAAAAAAAGATCAACATGGGGGTCATTTACAAACAATAAGTGAGGCAAACACACTATTCAAAGGCCACATAATGACTTTATAGTGAGATAGAGATGACGGTAGGTTTACCAAAATTAGTAGATAATATACTGTTATCTATCCCTACAGGAAGAGATGTATTTAGAAGGGGACTTAGGGGTCAAGGACATGTGGAAGTGAGCTAGACTCTAGAGCTAGAGGGGCCTCGAAGACTCATATGATATTCAATTTGGGGGCTCTACCCTACAGGAAGTGATGCAAAAAGCATCATCAAAATGTGCCATTGAAACGGATTGAAAATAAAAGGCATCGCAACAAACAAATCTAAGGTCCATGGAGAGAGATAGGAACTTGGCCATTAGACCACCACCCAGGGGGCGCCGTGGGATCACTCAGTGAAACAGGGGGCCAAAAGGGGGCCATGTACACCAACGTAGCACTGTGGAGGCTTATAGGCAGAAGCAAAGCAAACATAAACTCCTGTTGTGCACCACAAGAACACGATGTTCTAGTGCGTCCCAAAGTAGTTTGCATAAATGTCCTCCCTCGGTCACTAGAAAATCTACGTTTTTATTGACCTTCACATTCACCGAGCGAACCTCATGAAAGTAAAATGCACATTTCTCGCTAAAAATGTTTACAGAAACGCTTTTAATGGCGTAACTATGTTACTATTTCCACCCAGAATAAAGATGTCCGCCATATGCGTCTGTGCAAGCGTCACTCGTTACTCTCTGCCAGTGACGTCGGGTCAAGCTCCACGCTGATTGGCTATCGTGGCTAAGCGTCACACGTAGGTGCGTCAAAAGTTCAAATTTTTGAACTCTGCGCGTTGGTGCATTGGGCGCGTTTATATGCGTCATTACGTGCGTATGCCGTGTCTAACTGTGCGTTCACACCAAACGCGATGGGGCGACAGGTTTTGATTTGTCGCGCCACACTTTCGCCGTGCACAGGTGAGCGTGTTCACGAGGATTTGTGGCGCTTCAAATTCGCTCGAGTTGAAATATTTCAACTTTGACGCGAATTTCGCGTAATGACAGCCAATCAGCGTTCAACAGCGTGGCCACTGAGTCACATGTGTAACGTAACAGCCAATCAGGGTTCAACCGCCGGACTCAAAGTCCGGGGTGAACTGCAGCATGGAGGAGAAAGTGAATGTTGCCGTTTGCGACTCCCGGAGCTCTATAGATAATATAATAGTATATAATATAATATTTGTATAGATAATATCCCAGCCAAAAGCTCTGTGCGCCTCCGGATGGCCGTAGCGCGGGGAGCTCTCATAGGGATTGGGCTTCTCAGGGTTTGTTTACCGGCGTTGCTATGTTTCCGGTCTTGTGTGTTCCAACGGTTTATTAGGTAGGCCTATCTAATAAATCTCTGTCTATTCAATACTTCATTCACTGCCTCTTCCGTGGTCATTACAATATTATGAATATACTGCGTCGGGTCCTCCGACGTCTCTCCCTCTTCCACAAAAGGTAAAGACATGCAATGGTGGATATCTTGTTGTGGCGCGACAAATTTGACAAAACTTGCACAGCGACAGATTATGATGTGTGGCGCGACAACGCGAATGGGCGACAAATTTGGTGTGAACGCACAGCAACGCCCCTAACGCGCCGCTTTAACGCATGTAACGCGTCTACGCGCCTACACCAATGGTTCCCTATGCAAAAATGCCGATTTTCAACACCTCTGACGCGCGTAACGTGTGCAGTGTGGCCGTACCTTTACACAACACAAGGACATTGATTCAAAAAACATGCAAGCTACGGGCTCTCAGGCATAGCAACGTCCATATGACTCACCATGGCAACGATAGAAAACTAAACGCATTTACTAACAAACTAAACATCATATACCTTCACTGACAGAAGTTTCCGAAAATAAAACAGACATTTATTGCTACAAATTTTATCCAAGTGAATTTTAATGCCAAAACCGTTTTAAAATGTTGCATTTCCACAGAGGATATAACGAATGTCATCGATTCTGTATGGCAGACAACATTGAAATACAGGACGTTTGCTCTTTCTTGGGCCAGTGGATAGCTGGACCAGGAGACATATGGGTCGTTTCGGGTCATATTGACAAACCTATTCTGTCGTTTAGGTTGGACATCACGTTGAAAACCAGCCTTTGGAAAGAGAATATTTCGATGGCACAAGCTCCAACGAAAAGGAGGCATGGAAGTTTCAGCATATATTTTATAGACCACTTACCTCGTAAAATAATCCAACAACACACGCGCACACACACCCTTACACACTTACACAGTTTCACAGTTTCACACTTACACACACACCCCCCCAGGCTTGGTTTCGGAACATCAACAAAAATGGTAAGAGCAAAAAAAAAAAAAAACTCTGAGGAGCCAAAAGCACTTTAGTTAAATTACATGGTCATCCATCGAGGAGCGCACAGCCAGTGCCAAGTGGAGTTTAACCCGTCGGTAAGTGAGGGACAACTCCTCAATAGCTCCACACTCCAAGATGGGTCCTCTAGAACCAGCACTGCATTACAGTCACTGTGTTCTTGAAACCTATGTGCAGTGTGGGATTATGCAAACCCACGCAGGTCCTCAAAGCATTTGCACAAAGAATTTGTCACTGCACCTCCATATCTTATCTCACTGCCCCAGCTCTTTTTTCTCTGTACTTTCCCCACTCCTTCCTTAATCTCCTCCCTCTCATTCCCCTTCTCTCTCTCTCCAACTGTCTTCCTCTCTCCTTCCCATTGATGAATAATGTAGATTTCTGTTCCCTTCCTTCAGCATGAATAGAGCAATTGTCTCCCTATGGCTTCCCTGTTCTCAGGGGGGGAGGATTGGAGAGCCACAGGCTTATCTCTTGGCCCTTGTCGGCGACTCTGCAATCCCCACAATGCTGTTCACCGTTTCCTTAATTAGGAACCCAAGCACAACAGAGAGCACTAATTGCAGTGGGTTGTTGTCCATTCCTGGTTCCAATTCCCCCCCTACGTGGTTTAGATCCATTTTTATCTCCTTCCTTCCTCCCCTCACCAAAGTCCCTTCTTTTTTACATTTATCTTTTCATCAACTGTCTCGTTCGCGTTTTCCCATTTGTTGTTCGGCAGATCCTTTTTTTTTTTAATAGCCACAGACAAAACTTTGTGGGCAGTTTGAATAATTGAAAGAGAAGGGAATGCCACAAATCGTAAAAATATTTAAAACATCTGGGAATGAATTTGTTTCAACCATTGAGAGTAAGATTTAGGAGCTTTAATTCATGAATAAGTCGATTAACCCATGTCTCCATTATACTTCTGTCAAGGGAAAAATAATTCCCTTGACAGAGAAAGCGCTCTTCCTCTCAGTTCTGTCTCTTTATTTATCAATCGCACAGGAGACTAGCTGTGAAGGCCATGCCAACTGCATCCGGGTGCCTCTCTGGCAGGTCTGAGAGACCCTCAAATGTTCAGGTTGTACGCTAGAAGCCCACTCTCCCTGGGGCCCCGGGTGTGCTGCTTTGTGCATTTCCCTTCAGACCACACGCTACATCTCAGCCTTGTAATTGTTTTTTCTGGGAATCAGTGATTTGTCCAGCTAATAGGTTTGCACAACGAGCAGCCCTGATACACACCTGCACATGGTGTTGTTGACCGTGGGGAGGTTACGGTTAAATGAACCTGATGTCCCAGCTCCAATTCGAACACTTAAGAAATCAAGTATCCATCGTTCTGAGTTCTAGGAAGGACAAGGGCGGGGGGGGAGAGGGGGGGGGGGGGGTTGCTGGTGTTAGGGGGTTATGCCCATGGCAGCCGTGTGATCTTGTTTTTTTAGATAGCACAAGTCCTTGACAAAGAGTTATATTGAGCAATGTACTATATGAAACGTGCCACACCATTCTGACACCTGTGGCATTTAGGTGTCAGAACAAGGCCTAATCCTCTATCCAACACATCCTTCTGCATCCAGCGCTGACAGGAAGGAGCTCATCATGTACACCTAGACCCTGTCTGGCGTCACAAAAAAGAACAGGACTTGAATTTAAGTTTAATTTTACATCAGTTTCTTCAGTATTATTTTGAAGGCACAGTGAGAAAATAGCATAGTTAGCTTAGAACAAGCAGCATGGTGCCTCCACCACCACCACCACCACCACCTCCATTTGTTTACAACTGTGGACTGCTATAAATGTAATAATGGTTAATACTTGTGATGTATGTGCTGCAGCGAATACCAATCAAACAAGGGCTTTTTCTGCTTCCTCTCTCAGACGTTTCGGGGGCATTTTGCATCATTTCCCGGAAGGATTTATCAAATAATAAGAAATACTGCATTTGTTTAATGTTGCATAGAGTACCTAGAGGCGAGGTAAATAAAGACGTTACCTGTCCAGAGCCCCTGTTCCTTTTAGATTTGTGATGCATATGATGTGTCCTTACCATAGCCCTACTCCGTTTTTGTACTTCTATTGGGTCATCTATTGTGTCTGTGAAGCATAATAACTTGGCTTCAAAAAGAAATGGCATGAATGTGTGGATTTTGTGTATCAATTGAATGCAATGGATACAAAATAGGATCTGCATAGTGTTTCTCTGTGCTCTGCAGCGTTAACTGTGGACTGTGGAGCATGGAGCTGAGTGGTAATAGCATCAATGCCTCACAGCAGTGTGGTCCCGGGTCAAACACACCTGCGGGCTTTCTTTGTGGAATTTCCATCTTCACGGCATGTTCCTCTACACTTTCCTCTGGGGTCTACACTTCCCTCCACCATCTAAAGATATGGATGTTAGTGTCCAAAACACTGCCCATGCAAAGACGTCTATGCAAACCCCCCCAGCGCCCATCGAGGCCAGCCTGGGTTAACACAAGTTAAATTGGCCTTTGTACCAAGCTTTACTCATCTACCTGCTCTAGGGGCAGTACAACCGGCAGAAATCCACTAGCAACTACCAGTACTACAGTTCCAGTATGACTTCCTCCCCCCCCCCACCGCCTTTGGCACCCCCAAAAATAGCTGCTTCTGACTGCTTCCTCCATATAGAATGTACATTTACTTTTAGGGCATTTAGCAGATGCTTTTATCCAAAGCGACTTACAATAAGTACATTTGTCAGAAGAAAGAGAAACAATAATATATCTCTGTCGGTACAGTAAAGATATTCATAGAACAAGTGCCAAGCACTTACAGTTGCTAGGTTAACCCATTCCCCGAATCCCCGTACACAACAAGGAAAGCTAGGATGAGACGCTACAAAATGTTAAGCACTATTTTGACGTGCCAGGACGTACAACGCACAATACAGTAAGTGCATATAACACACCTAAGGTGACTGTAGTTTCACGTCGTATCCCCCCCCCCCCGCCCCCTGTGATATCCAAAAATGTAAACTCTGAAAATCGCCTTCACCCAGTCATAAGTAGCTCCCCAGTCTCTGTCGTAGCTGCATTTCGTTTTCTTTGTGTTATCCGAAATCCGCAAAGCTTGTTACTTTTTAGTGACTGGCAATTTTCCGCATGGGGTGTAGCGCAGCAGGCAGCAAAGACGGGGTCAGGTAACCCTGCAATTGACCCGCATTTGCGCATATGAGTGACATCCAACACAGCCCCATGATAAAAGCCTTCCCTGCTTTCTTCACAGCCATTGTATAAAAGACCCATTTCAGAAAAGAGTTTGTCTTGCGGTGGTTTGGGTTTTTTGAAATCCAGAATCCGATCAAAATGCAGGACATCGTCTCACTATGTTGGGCGTGGGAGAAAAAAGAGTCTGTGCAGTCCGGTCACCCTAAACACACCCCGAGCCAGAATACACCTCAGGCTGGTAGGCAGCAGCCAATACCCTGCTCATCCAACCTGGCTCTCCTTCAATGGAGCGCATGACCCTGTCAGCGAGGTGGCGGCTGGTAGAAGAAATACTACCAGACACTACCTACCCCCCACTGAGCTTTCTTCACTAATCACGAGCTGTCACTCAGGATATTCACTCCTTTCATGTCTTTATCGGGTGCTCTTTTCGCGTCTCAGTCACAGGGAGAAATGACAGGGTGCCGTGCGTGATCCCCATGCTCTGTTAAAGATGGCTGCTCTTCGTTTTGATAATCTTGGTGGCTATTCTTTGGGTTGTGTTGTTTGGCACGATTTTATAATAATAATAATAATAATACATTTTATTTGAGGGCGCCTTTCATAGCACTCAAGGTCACCTTACAGGGCAGTGTTTAAAAAACAAAATCAACATCATAAAAAAACACAAGAAGAAGATAATTTGAAACAATTTACACAAGTGGGTGAAATGGGTGGGAGACAATGAACTAGATTGAATATGTCAGTTTAAAAAGATGTGTTTTTAGACGGGACTTAAAAGTGGAGAGAGTGTCAGAGTTACGGATGTCAGGTGGGAGGGTGTTCCAGAGGTGGGGGGCAGATCGGCTGAATGCCCTGGACCCCATGGTGACCAGGTGTGCGGGTGGTACAGTGAGTTGAATGGAAGAGGACCGGAGAGTGCGGTTGGGTGTGTTGGTGTGCAGGAGTTCACAAATGTATTGAGGGGCGAGGTTGTGGAGGGCCTTGAAGGTGAGGAGCAGAATCTTGAAATGGATGCGGTTTTTGACCGGCAGCCAGTGAAGCTGCTGAAGGACAGGAGTGATGTGATTAATGGAGGGGGTTCTGGTGATGATGCGAGCGGCAGAGTTCTGGACCAGTTGAAGCTTACGGATGGACTTGAGGGGGATACCAAAGAGGAGGGAGTTACAGTAATCGATGCGGGAAGTGACCAGGGTGTGA
>NC_079427.1:19188613-19193613 GCF_026213295.1 Gadus chalcogrammus
GTGCTTATCAATCATTCCCATTCAACATGTCCGCCTTCAGTCTTCAGATAATCGACACTGTACACCAAATGAAAAATAAATAAAGAATATAACCGCAAGCGGTGATTAACGGGGTCCGAGCAAAATTAAAAGTCAAGAACACACTAATGGAAGATGTATAAATATAACATATACTTGTCATATTTAAGGAAAGATGTTCCACTTTTAAACCTGAACTGCAGCCTCATTCACATGGTCAAAAAGTATATTGATAAGCACACAACATCCAGAAAACTCAAAGCACACATTTCTCAAGTGAATTAAGGGCTTTCTTCAAAGCCTATACCTGAAAAATCTTTGAAATTCTGGGGAAATTAAACATTTGTAGTCAAGAACACTAACGGAAGAAATATAAATATGACAGAGTTAATAATGAAGGAAAAATGGTTAACAAAGAATTTCCCTTAATGCCATACTGAGTCCTTGGCTTGGCAGACCGATTCTTGGAAACTAATGAGCCGGACTGTTGATTGCCTGATGAATTTAGGTGCTGTTCAATGTTATGTTTCTTAAATGAGAGTCAATGACAGAATGTCATGTTCAGCTTGTTAATAAAGCTCTTATCAGGATTCAAACACTCAACCTAAGGATCACCAGTACACGGCATTATCCTGTTGAGCCACTGACATTCCTGAACTGCATAAAGCCTCATTCAGATGGTGAAAATGTCGATTGATAAGCACACATCAAGAAAACAACAAGCACACATTTCACAAGAGAATTAAGGGCTTTCTTAAAAGAGCACAGATCTGAAAACTTGCACTGTTTATGGAATTCACCTAATGATAGACGTATGGTAGTTATACAATAAATAACTACCATATGGTCATATAGGCAAAATGGGTTGTTACTGTGGATGTTTGGCCTTTCTATGAAATTGTGGGAAAAGTAAACATTTTTAGAGCAGAAGACCAGGGTGAAAAATATCTGATTTTAGAGATTAATATGATGAAAGAATTTTGAGTCCAGGTCAATCTAGTAAGTAAGCCTAGTTCATCTATATTTTTAAATAGCGCCACCTTTGGGTGCAGTACCACAATTTGGGTTTATGGGTAGTGGGGGTTATTATTGTTTTCGACTTATAGACGGTATAGGCTGGAGTATGACTTTTACAGAATTTGAGGGAAAAAAAAAACGTTACAGAAACAATAGGGACCCCTAATTATAGTGAGTTTATAAAGTGAGTATGAGTTGATAGCTATTGTGAAGGTAGTTTGGAACACCATCTTGTTGTTATTGTTGTTTTTAACGAGCCCATAGCGTCTTATCTGCTGTTGCTATGAAGTATTTGTTTCGAGGCTGGCTCATGTTCATTGAAGACCCACTCTTAACACATACAACAGGGAACACAGTAGCTGCACCAGGACCCATAACAGTCTGGTGTTCTGTCTGAAGCTGAATGCACCGGTCGTTTCGTAGCAACTTGAGGAAGTCAGGAATATGAACAAAAACAAAGAACACATGGTATTATTGAATTATTTTGTTTTAAGACAAACATTCCTTAATGAAATGAGGTTAATTTCAGGATTGGCATGGAAATGTGCTGGGATGGTCATGGGACGTTGTGTATATTTAGTGCAGACAAAACTGCCCACAATCCTATTATTTAATTGATGTTCTTTACTGGCATTCAATTAGTTTCAGATTGTATTCCTTTTGTTTATTTTTTTAATGTTTCTGAAAAAAAATTGGGCCTAGGTATTGCAGAATGAATAAATGCTATACACAAAAATGCTATCATTTTTATAAATGTGAATGTCATTCCAACAGCGCTAAAGCCTTACAACCCACCCGTTTACTGTTCTTCACACAATAAATTTACCATAATGAAATAAAATTACCTCAGAATTACTTCCCCCATAAATCTGTGATACATTTCCATTTCCAGTTTAAATCAATTCGTATATAATTTGAATGCTACACTTTCACCACCTTATAATCCAACAAATGTCTATCAGCTCTAAATGGTGTAGTCATGCATTCCTTATTCTGATTCCAAAGATTCAAAGATTCAGCCCAATCCATTCATTAGCTGTTGACGGTGTTGTTTTGAGGGCTGTTTGATTGATTGCTTTTCATTTTGCAGAGCCACGATCCACCTGAATCTGCCTGTGCCTCAGTCTGAATAATAATCATAAGAGAAGCCAAACGATAGCGTTTGCACATTAGTATCAATGTGTATGGACACCATGTCTGCTCTACACACTTGAAATGTCAATAGAAAAAAACAATGACCAAAAGGGAAACCACTCATGCTACTTTCCAGCAACAGTGTGTGCCACATCCTATTATCTTAACCCTGCAGACGCTTCGGGGTTGAGGGAATGTCCTTTAACACACTTACAAAACACCCCGTACCGCTTTTTTAAGAGAGCATTTACATACTCGATCGGTCCTATTGTTTACTCTAGCAGTCGCTAGAGTATAGAGCATTTAAATGTTCTCTTTTTTCTCTCTGTTGAATGGAAAATGTGTTGAAAGATCTGGAGATTGCCATGAAGCCATACGGTCACACCTATATCCCCTGAACTCATCTCTCTCTTATACTGCCTGGATTTGTCCAAATATAATGAAATCTCTTTTTTTCTGGGTTAAACCATTCAAAGATATTTCCTTTGTGCACACTAAATCCAACTCTGCCCTGCCTCGATTCCATGTAAGATATGGTTAGGTACTGCTGGATGGAGCCATGTGTGGAACGTGTTTGAAGAAGCAAGCC
This sequence comes from Gadus chalcogrammus, assembly GCF_026213295.1. Taxonomy (NCBI): domain Eukaryota; kingdom Metazoa; phylum Chordata; class Actinopteri; order Gadiformes; family Gadidae; genus Gadus; species Gadus chalcogrammus. The sequence continues at coordinate 19,191,372 of NC_079427.1, forward strand.
AGCCATTAACCACATTAGCTGATAATGCCGTAATTTACGCTTAACCAGTATCATTTAGCTAGAGAAGCATACTAGATCAAACTAGATACGTACCAACATAGAACATTTTTAATAATAGCAGATTATGAATTATAAATTATTGAAATTGAAATCAACAACTGACTTCAAATACATAATTACAATGTTATGACATTAAAGGACGGGTAGTACTCAGATGTCTATGGACTGAGAACAGAGAAGGCATGGAGACAATTAGCAAATCTGAAAATCACAAATGCTCTTTACATGTTTGTTTCTGTGTGTTCGCATGTGTGTTTCTGTGTGTGTTACTATAGGCTAATTGTGCATGCACGAGTGCAGAGGTGTGCATTTGCGTGTGTGCGAGTGTGTGTGGTTGTGTGTGTGTGTTAAAGAAGCGAGCCTGTCTTCACAGTTCCCCTCGGGGACGCGGGGTGGACATCACTCTAATCAGGTTAATGCAGAGGCAGGTTGACCAGTCTCGCTGCTCTGCTCCTGTCAATGACCAACTGGCCATAACAGATGGCCGCGAGTGGCCCAGCTCTGCCTTTTATAGCGAAAAACAAAACAAAATAAAACATAATTACAAGTCCAGAAGTAAGACCTAAAGGCAGACTTGCCCTGGACCCAAGGGTGGGCCGTGTGGAGGCAACAGCAAACTCAGCTCCGTCATTCCAAGGTCCAATTACATCTGGGAGTCACTCATTCGCTTATCACAGCCACCCATGATAACAACCTTGGGTTTTTTCCCCCTGGTTGGTTACAAGTTGTGCACCCCTCACAAAACAAATACATTTATATTTTGTCCGCCTCCCACTGTGTTTCCTTCCTGCTCTATACTCTATTTAACACCTCAGGCAAGTCTCCAAATGTAGCATACTTAAATATGTACATACTCACTAGCTAATATGCTCAATCACTTCCTTGGGACCCCTCTTCCTTCCAACATTTTATAGACTAGAGTAAGGCGTACAGATGGGTAAACCAATAGAAGAAGATGATACACTTCATTCATGTCTGTGGGGACATTCAGTCTCTGCATTTAATCCATCCTGCCTCGCCAGGACCAGTGTGGCGCCAGGGAACAGACAGTTCCTAGTGCACTTGCCCTGGTCGCGGGCAGCGGTGTTTGTCATCTTGCATGTATGTGTTGTGGAAGCACCCCACGTGAACCCGGGGAGAACATGCACAAAAAGAGGCCAGAGTCGTAAAAGACCTTGAACAACGCTCCTCGATCCCGGGGGGGTGGGGGCGATGGCTGGCCTCGAAAACAGAGGACCCGCTGGCTGGGTGCCAGGACGCCCCCTGAGATGAGTCACTCTCCAAAGAGATGTGGCTGAACAACATTGGCTGCAAAGAATCACACTGGTCCAAACTTTAGCCCGTGAAAAGACTGTTTGTATATGTGGTTACACAGGGTTTATGTTCATTGATACCTGCTTGGAGTGATTGGTGTGTTCAACCGCAGGGTAGAGCCACTTAGGCGTGAGAAACAAGGCCTTTAATGTTTAAACATTCGGTGAGGTTCTGCTGTGCTGTATGGTGGAACAGTTCAAACCAGGGACAATGCAACAGGGCAGTACTGACACTGGGGGACTGCAATTTGGTAAATCCTGCAAATATCTTGAGGCAAGGTTGTGTGTGTGGGGTTATGGCCTCTCTCTCTACAGACAACAGTAGTGTGTGGCTGTTTGTGTTTCTACCTTCGATTCTTGAATACCCAGACCTTATTAAATTCCAATGAATAGTGAAGAGAACTGTACCCGATGACATTTTCCAATATATCCCAGGCAGTATTTTTATTATTTGTGAAGTAAGGCCTCTCCCAGCAGCACTAACCACAACATGACTCGCAGGAGACTCCAGTTAATCTGAGCCATTCGCCCACACTACATCAGGTGAGACAGCAGCACTCTACCTGCAAAGTCCTGCAGCCACTGGGGTGTTAGGGAAAATACAATTAGCATTTTCACACACATACATACACACGCACACACACACGCACAAACACACACACACACCATTTGTCCCCTTGGAGGCGGCTTCTGTTCCTCTGCAAGACGCAGAGCTGAGCGATGGCATCTTTACGCATGATATTAGCTGACATCATTATTCAATTTGAACGACTTAAGCCGAAAGGGGCCGGTTCGCCAGTGTGAGACGGGAGGGAGATTGTAATGGGTATATTTCCCTGAAACTCCTCCGCCGCCGCAGCGCAGCCCTG
>NC_079427.1:19508613-19516113 GCF_026213295.1 Gadus chalcogrammus
AAATTCATACACTATAGAAGTCCTCAAGTGACTCGCTTTTTAAAATTGTAATGCCAACAATGCCAATGCCACTGTGGCCCCCCAATAACCGTTACAAGCTGAGAGAGAGAGAGAGAGAGAGAGAGAGAGAGAGAGAGAGAGAGAGAGAGAGAGAGAGAGAGAGAGAGAGAGAGAGAGAGAGAGAGAGAGAGAGAGAGAGAGAGAGAGAGAGAGAAAAGTGAGTACGTGTGAGTTAGAGAGAGAGCGAGAGCGAGAGACAATGCAGGGCCGGCGACAGCCAATCATTTTCTAAATCACATTCTTCTCGTTTATGAAATTATCTATAGTGCATTTTTAGAGCCAATTTATGGTAAATTGCAAAGTCATAGGGATTTCAACAGTCTCGTAATTTCCGTCGCGTAAGCCGGCGCAATATTCTCTTATTTGATCAGAACCATGTCCCCGGGCCACTAATGGTGCCTCTGTGCATAATTCCGGCGAGGGGTGTCCAGGATATTGAAGCTGTCCGCCGGTGGGATGCTTTGTGGGTGGACAGTTTGGATTATCAATGGCTGCGAGGTCATTTTGCTTTGGTACAGATCAACTGACAAATCAATTTTGAATTAACGACACTGGGTCACTGACGATCAGGCAGTAGGCTTACAGGCAGTGATATATATATTCAATGACTACATAGGGAGTGTGTTTGCAAACTCATTTGTTGGGCATACTGTATCTGACTCCCAATCCACCGCAGGCGTTCAATAATTGTATTTACTTGAACTTTTCACCAGGGACCACGGTTCTTTTCATGGGTACTCACAGTTCTAAAACTGGTTGACGTAAAGGTTATCCGCTTCTAGTGTTTGGCCACAATGAGACATTGTTTAATGAATCGCACTTTTGCTTTTGTAAGTTGGTTACTCATAACTCTTGGGAAAACGTTAGAACATAATCCAATTAAGGTTTTTAGAACCAAGCCCTGTGCATGATGCTCACGCATCCTGAAAGCTACTCTACTAAAGACGGGGGGAACAACTGCACACATGCTGAATGCTACTTAATGAATGCACCAAACAAGGAAAGAAAGAGACCCACAACAACACAGCTTGAAACCTGATGAACTGCATTGTCGTTATTCTGAACCATGACTCTGATGGTGAGCCAGCCGGCGAGACTCCTGTGAGATGCTTCTGAACCCAGACGACCATCTGAGCTGCAGTCTGAGAGAACCCTGGGAGGGGGCCCACTGTATTGTGAGTGGTGGAGCGTGGTGATGAGGTCATTCGAAGGCAGGGAGACACTACCTCCTTGGAGAGATGCAATATTGTTTGGCCATGGACACACACACACACACACACACACACACACACACACACACACACACACACACACACACACACACACACACACACACACACACACACACACACACACACACACACACACACACACACACACACACACACACACACACCACAAGTGGCACAGGCTAACTCATAAGCAAACACATATCCGTAAATATTGATTTGAGCTTCTCCGGATTTTCCAGGATAAACACAGTCCCTATTCCTTGTAGACATCTCCCCAAACAGCCTCATGTCTAACATTGACGGATTGTTACAATGTATCACACACACACACTCCACAGATTTTGTTTAGGAGACATCATATGATGCAAAACCTAATTAGCATGGCTCGTTAACCGAAGCAATCAATGGAATTTGGTTTTATATTAGTTGAATATATCAGTCCATTGATATGTCGTTTTAGGGCGTTGGGGAGTTGGTGAATGATGTTCTACAATATTTTGAATATATGAAGCAGAAGCTCTAAAAATATATACAGAGACATGCCGCTCACATCCACTGTGGAAGGGGCCACAGAGGTGAGCATAGCCCACATGCCGTGATTAATCCAAACGGTGAATTAGCCCGGCTCATTAACGGAAGCAATCAATGGAATTTGTTTTTCGATTATTTGTTGAATATATCAGTACATTGATATTTCGTTTTAGGGCGTTGGTCATTTGATGACTGATGTGTTCTACAATATTTTGAATATATGAAGCAGAAGCTCTAAAAATATATACAGAGACATGCCGCTCACATTGCATAGACACATTACATGTACAAAGGTAAAGCTGAATTGCAATTTAAAGGTGTATGTCAATGCAGAAACTGCTATTCAATGGGTTGTTTGCCAGACATTTGTCAACCAATTGTCATGGGAGACTAATTGCTATGTACAATAAATGGGCTCATCTACTATGCAACTGTAAGACATCTGAAAAAAAACAAAAACATTATTGCAGTCATCTATCATGCATGTCTACGGTGGTCTTGAACGTTTCTTAGTGCACATAAGGAACGGCTGTTATCCTACCTAATTAGGACAAATACCTCACCTAACATCCACAGTGGAAGGGGCCAAAGAGGTGAGCATAGCCCACATGCCGTGATTAATCCAAACGGCGAAACTGAAAACGCGCTTATTTTAAAGCGAGTTTTCTAATCTCATAGTGTTACTTCCTACCACCGCCCACTGGCCCCATCCGCTCCCTCACCGCTCCCCCCCCCCCCCCCACAGGTTCCTCCCGGACACATTTCGAGGTCGGTCCAAACCTCTAATCCGTCCAAGACCCAGTTAGAAGCACATCCGGTTGAGTCCCTACAACATCTCTGGGCCTGTCCCGATTCAACTCCAAACTCAACTTCAGTAACTTTTTTTGGATTAAAGGTGTTGCCCGCCCTGAAGGCATCCCCCCCCCCCCGCCCCCCCCACCCCCCCCCCACCCTAAGGACCACTGGCCCGATCTGGGGCGGGAACACAGATGTTGAACCCAACAGTGCAGTCTGGGGACTCGGGTGAGGAGGAGAGGGATGGGCGGGGCTTAATATGTCCTTAAGATACTCTCTCTCACTCTTTCTCTCTCTCTCTCTCTCTCTCTCTCTCCACTCTGAATTTCAGCCTATCTTTTATTCATACACATCCCCCGGAATGGCTTGTCTCTCTGCCATCATCTGAGGTTGTTTCTCAGCCTCTGTCATTCACACACACACACACACACACACACACACACACATGTGCACACGTACACACGCCCGCATGCACATTAATGCACACGCTCACATGCACTTTTGCAAGCGGTCCCAGAGCTCTTATAATTTTTTGAGAGTCTATTTTTAGTGTGAAAAGTAATTGAGGTGGAAAGTTCCATCTGTCCAACACACTCATATCCAGCTGCTCCTTTTTAGCAGCCGGCTGAGAGAGGAGGTGAAAAAAAAAGCACTACTTACGCATCAATTTGCCAGATAAAACTGACGTGGACAGGGTTTTTTCACTTCTTTTTTGGGTAACTATCTGTTCTGCATCAATAGGATGTTTTCATCAAAGGTTCGAGTGCTTGAGGTGCTTTCAGTTGCAGAAAAAAAGAGGTTTGCTTTGAAAGATGAGCTTTGATTATGGAGAGAGCGAGCCTAGTTAAATGGCTCAGCGAGCTGTGAACGCTCTTGGTCACCTCTCCAACAAATCAGGCCCTCCTCTCATCACTCTCTCTCCGCATGGCCACTTGTTATCCCCACTCGACTCCAGTTAACTCTGTTCACCTCCACAAAAGTTAAATGGTAAAAAATAACTGGATTGTCAGACTTGTTGAATTGTGCAAAATGTTTCACAAGCCTCCTCTCCCTGTAAAAAAGCATGCACACACACGTGTGCCTTGGTAACCGTATTGATCCTGCAGCCAATGTGCTACATTATATACGACTGGGTGATTGAACATATAAAAATAATAAATGACAGAATAGTGAATCACAAACACAGCATGCAATTATCATGAAATGAGAGAGAGAGAGAGAGAGAGAGAGAGAGAGAGAGAGAGAGAGAGAGAGAGAGAGAGAGAGAGAGAGAGAGAGAGAGAGAGAGAGAGAGAGAGAGAGAGAGAGAGAGAGAGAGAGAGAGAGAGAGAGAGAAAACCTGATCTTAAATGCGGGCCTAAGGCAGACAGGGACATCATGCACATAAACCACACATCCCATGTCATGTGAGTGCCGTGATTAGTTTTAAACGCACGGGGGCAAGTGGGGAACTAAGAACGCTTTGTGTCCCTCAAGGACAAAAAACATCAGAGGCATCCTGGGCAAGCGTTCCCTCCCTCCAAGCATATCTTGTCTATCATGTTGTTACATGGAAAAGCTAAGAGGCCACAAACCAACTCCTGTTGAATTCTGCTGAAATGGCGAGTGTGTATCACTGGATGCACAGGGGAAAGTCCAGACAAAAGCTGATCCAATCGGTCCATTAACACCGAGCCAAATCATTGCCTATTCCGATGATTCCCAGAATGTCTATATCAGGCCCTTTATCTTTGGTTTCACGCTCTACGGGCGGCTCTGAATACTCTGCCACTTGTGCCTGTGTGCTCACCCAGCTGCAAGATGGCGACCGCAAGCGGGAGGAAAAAAAAAAGAGTGATGCAATTTTAATGTTCAGCTTGGGGAGGCGCGTGCTTGTCAGCCGGTCACGAGAGACAGCCTGTCCAGCGCTCGTGTTGACTGTGTGACAAGGACACCTGCGGTGAGAAGCACGCAGCACCGAACTCCTGTCCCCAGCATTGGGGAGCACGTCTCTCTCACGTATTCTGCGCCCCTTTCCTTTGAAGTCTTTGAACACTGTTGCGTATTATACGGCCAACAAACACACATAGCATGGTGAGTGTTTGTGTATGGTTTTGTGTGTATGTGTGCATGGATATGTGTGGGCCTGCGTGTGCGTGTGTGTGTGTGTGTGTGTGTGTGTGTGTGTGTGTGTGTGTGTGTGTGTGTGTGTGTGTGTGTGTGTGTGTGTGTGTGTGTGTTTTTGTGACAACCAGAAAAAGGATCAAGGGACGGTAACTGTGGACCTTGGAGTTTTCCAAGGGCATAAACAGGGAACATGAAGTCTTACCTAAAGCAAGGTGTCTGCCATCCTGGCCCAGCAGCTCATTACGACACGATAACCCAAGTCAGCGCTTACATAACCTGATCAATGGGAGCGAATAGTGACACGCTCCACATGCAGGGGGTGGAGGAGGACACTGATACAACCAGGCAAAACCAACAGCAGTTATTCACTGGAATATTGGCCCTCCTCCCTGTAGATGTATCAGATGAAATTACCTGTGTGTGTGTGTGTGTGTGTGTGTGTGTGTGTGTGTGTGTGTGTGTGTGTGTGTGTGTGTGTGTGTGTGTGTGTGTGTGTGTGTGTGTTTAAACAGGTTTGATGGTACATCTGCTCTCGTTGCCTCTGAAGTTTGCTTTTGTTCCCACCCAGAGAAGTTATATATTGAGGTGTCAGTTTAAATCGTCCAATGGTTTATAGCAAAAAGTCCAAAAATAAGATTTTCCCCCAAACAATGAGAACCTCAGCGAAATAAACAATACTATTGTTATGACCGGCTTGTGCGCGCAGTCCCCCTGAGTGAGGGGGGGCCGGCCATGCACGAGCAGCCCATAACTAACCGCTCCAGTGAAGCACCTTGCAATCAGAGGTAGACTCAATCTCGTACCCCAGTGTGTGGGACTCTTCAGCTGACGTGTCTTTAATTGACATGTCACCTCGGTACAGTTGCCCGTGAATTGAGGAGAGGCTGAAGTAATTGGCCCTCTAAATTGGGTTTGGGGACTTTAAGTGTTTATTCTGATAAAGGCCTGATTATTTCCTCCACTACAATTGTTGATTTATTCCCATGGACGGAAAACACGTCTAAAAAACACATTGAATAGCCTACAAGAGCATATAGCGAATAAAAAGTGAATTCGTCAGGAAAAGACGAAGATCATCCCTTAAAAATGAAAACCTTGTGGTTAAAAAATAGTGTAGGCTACATATAGTATGTTCCTTATCGTATGTTTTTTGTAGATCCCATAGGTTTCGCTCCCTAATCGCTGCCTCACTGTTGATAACGAGGTCTGTGTTGTGTCACATGCACCGTGTTCCTCTTAATCGCGGGGATTACTGGCGCAGCCCTACACCGTCTGCTCCCGTTTCTATTTCAAATCACCCGGACGTCCCACCACACTGGTGGGACCCCGGCACCATGACAGCGTAGCCTGCTCGCAAAGTTACGGGATTAATTTGTTTTCCCTCGAGCAATTAAAAGTGCGTCTTCTTCTTGAGAAGTGCAGAAGGACCATGCTGTAGTGCTTTGGTTTGTGTGGAGATGCCCGGGATAGCAGAATCACGCATGTTGAGGAGGGGATCACACGGCTTCATGGGATCTGGAGATGACGTTGGCACGATATATTTTTTTTTTCTCATGTTATTGTAGATAGAGTAAAGGCCTACATCTGTTTGGAAAATACTGACAAACAAGACCATTGGTAATGAATTAAAAAGTGGTTTATAGGAAAGGAATGGGATTTAACTTAATAAAAAATAGTACAATTGTGCAAAAATCCACAGGGTGCTGCATGCTTCCAGTAAATATACTACATGCTCCCAGTAAACATACTGCATTCTTCCAGTGAACAGGGCACTGTGGAACAAGTAGCCTAGAGACGAGAGCTGCGACTCAAGTTGTAGGGAAACGGAAAACTTACCCTCCATGCAAAAAATGACAATCCAGGCTATCCAAAGGTCCGAGTTATGAAACTTCAACATGGTTCCTAGTGGCTCAGTGAGTCTCTGGGACTCAGTATCACCTCCTCGCTGAGTTCAAATGTATTCTCTCACAGTGTGTCGTCGGATTGAAAGAAGCTTCCCCGCGCCTCGGCATACGTGAAAGCAGATATCAACCGCCAAGCATGCGCGAGAAGAAAGCGCGTAAAATGTTTCAAAAGTTCTCCGTCCTTCCGCGATGAGAGCGGTTCACTTGTTCTGCGCTCGTGTTGTGCTCCTCTCTTATAGTTCTCCGTTAGTTCCTCCACCGCTGCTGCTGCTCCATCCACACACGCTTCCTAACACCGTTCGGCATTTCCCCGGTCACCACTCAACTCAATCACAAAATCATCCGTGGCTGACTGGTTGTAGTTATCATTACATTAACTGACACAACATTGGAAAGTGTCTTTTCTCTTCGGGTTGCTCACTCTCATACGCGCCCTGTGCGCCATGGTCTGCCGTCGCTGGCTCGCGCTCCACCCGCTGCAGCAGCAATCTATTTGGAACGCTTGATTGAGACAAGAGGGAGACCTGGTGTTGCCAGGATACCGCTGACGCCACTGAGGAGGAGACACGTCAGCGCCCCCCCTGGCGAGGATTGAATTACTGGATACCTCACAATGCACAGTGGAGAGATGGGAAGAGGAAAAGAAAGACCATTGGTAACCTTTTACAATAAAGGTACATGAATTAACAATTAAGTACGTTTATGCAGTAATGATAATTAACTTTATTAATTAACATTTAACTATTCGTGTATCATTCACAAATGGTGTTCAAGTTTAATAATGCTGGTCATTTTAACTAAGGAATTATTGTAGACTTTATTTAATAGGGTTAGGGTTAATCCTAAACCTAATCCACTACCAAGTATCGGAG